>NW_003852533.1:830699-835535 GCF_000181295.1 Otolemur garnettii | reverse complement strand
GCCAGTGGTAAGTGTATCACTGTAGTGTGTTAAACTCTCCTCTGAGGCCAGTGGTAAGTGTATTACTGTAGTGTGTTAAACTGCCAGTGGTAAGTGTATGGCTGTAGTGTGTTAAACTCCTCTCCCCCTGCGGCCAGTGGTAAGTGTATAGCTGTAGCTGTAGTGCTAGTGGAGGGAACCACCTTTCTCTAGACTGACTTCACTCCTCATCTGGGCACGTTCCATTCCGTGGTGCCACAAAGCACAGTGTCATGTTGAAGCCTCGAGGGACATAGCTCCCACCTTCCACCATACGACCCCCAATCCCTGGCCCCTTTATTTTCTCTATAGTATTTATCACCATCTAGGAAGTCAAAACATAGGGCCTCTTGTTCACAGACTGTTAAGAATTCCAGGTGGCAACAGCAGCACCTTCAGTCACACACAGGCTGGGCTGAACCTGGGACCTTGTGCAGTGCGGCTGGAGCCGGCCCTGCCACCGTCTCCACTGGTCTGCTCTCTTTGTCATCTGCCTTCCACACTAGACTATAAGCTCCATGGGGCCTGAGATGTTTCTGTTCTGTTCTCTGTTACTTCTGTAGCAGTTAGAACAGATTATCTGTTGAATAAACGAATGCTCTAAGCACAAGGCTATCAGCTTTAAATATATTATCCCCAGAGCCAGGTGTGCAGATGAGGAAGCCGAGGGGGTGTTCTGTGGCCCCATGGCTGTGTAGGTGGGCGCAGGTGAGCGGTTCTGACAAAGGAGCCGGGAAATTCAGTAGCTGCCCCAAGAGTGACCATTTCAATACCAGGGCATTGCTCTTTTTTTCTGTGTCCTACTTCAAGCATTAACTTACTTTTAAATTTTCTGGTTTGCGTGGGTGAAGAGAACAGTCGCGTGAGGACAAGTCGCCACCAATTGCACCCACCCCGTTTCTCCCCTCTTACTTGAAAATACCCTCGATAATAATTTCACATACTTTCACAAATTATCCCATTTGTTCCACAAAACAAGCCTGTGAAGTGGAGATAAGTTGTATTTTTCCTGATTTATGGATGTGGAATTTGGAATCCACATTGTCTGAGATCATGCGGCTGGTCAGAGGAGAGGCTGCCGGAACCCAGGTTTTTAGTCTTTTTCTCTTTGTGTTTTGATCTTTTAAAAAATGATTTTAAAAATTTATTCAAATTTGTGTTTTTTGAGAAGTGTCTACTATTTTTCTATTTCTATATAAGGAATATATTGAAGGATTTCATATTATGTTTTCTTAAAGCTACGATCCTCGTTAAGCTTGTGTAAATCCCCAAATGAAATATATACTGTGTCAACAGTGAGGGGGGCTGAGAGTGGATGGACTTGGAGACTGCTGGGGTGGCGCGTCAGGCATTTGGGGAGGTATTTATAACCCTGCACCTGGATGAATTGTTTTTGTGATTCAAGGAGTAAATGGCAAGGCAGTCTGGAGTTTTTGATGAATTAGAGCTTGGTGAAATTTTCCGAGGAACTACGACATAAGCAGTTGTTTATGATGAATTTCTGTCAATTGAGAAACATTGTATTTCTGGGAAAGGTAGCTTGAAATATTTCTTATCAATTTGGTACTTTTTTTTTTTTTGCCACGGACACTCAATACTTACTTCAGAACCAGACATTCTAAAAATAAAACAATCTCATAGAATTTTAACATGCTCAAGGTAAGGGTATCACAGTATTAGCCACACCCAGCACGTTAAGTCACTTCACCTAACTAAAGTTGAATTAGGTGCTAATTTGTCAGGGTTTGAAATTCCTTCCTCTGCTTTGAGTCAGGGGAAGGATTTCATTAAGTAGTTCCAGGTTTCTCTTTGGTGTTTGCACCACTTAATAGGGATATTTTTCTGTTAAATAACATCTATGTTGTGAGGTTTTGTAATGAGCTTTAGAAATACTGTGTACACGCTCAGCACAATTCCTGGCTTTTAAAGCATTCCACAAAAGGTCCTTATTGTTCTTACTGTATCTACTACCATTTAATTACTTTGAAAAGTTGTAGGCTTATTGTGTCCATTACCATTCAATTATTTTAAACAGGAAACATATTTTTAAGCCCATAGGTTGAAGTTCTTCTCTGGCAACTTTTTGTACATTGCCTTGTTTAATCCTCATGACATTCAAACGGGGTGGTGTTAACCTACTCATTACGTAAAGGTGGAAACTAAGCTCAGATCTGTGAAACTTGTTTTCATTACAGATCTTTAAGAGAGAGATCCAGGGTTTGAACTCAGTCTGTTTGATCCTAAATTCTGTGTTCCTTCCTTCATGGTATCTAGGTTCAAAAATAAATCTAGAAATGAGACAAATTCAGGTTTGCACACAAAGTTTCCTCCTGGTTCCCTTACCTTGACCTCAATAGGTCTGTTTTCATTATGCAGAAGCAGTTTGAGGAACTTGATAACAGCCTCAGCTGAGAAAGCACTTTTCGGTTAACTTTCATGGTTGCCCCCATCCAGCTGGGCTTCTGTAGTTCTCTAGCCACAGGGGACAGCAGCCCGAGGCCCAGAGATGCCTACTAGTATCTAACACCTGACTTGGTGGCCCTCTAAAGCCACAGAGTCTACCATGCAGAATAATTTCCAGTGAACCCTCCCAACATATTAAGGAGTCAACTCTGCCAGGAGGAAGGCAGCTCTGGGAAGGTTAAGAGAGCCCTTTGGGTGCAGAAAGTCGGAGACTCAGCGATTAGAACAGAAGTGTGTTGGGAGGCGGGCTTGAGCTTTGGAAGGGTCAGGACAGGCGTTATCCCTTCTCTCCCTGGTGGACCTCCATCTGTTTTTCACTTTTACCTCTCTAGCTTCGTCTTCCCCCAGCCTTGGAAGCCTCTGTTTATCACTTTCACTGATGGTCACCACCTTAGAGATTCGTTTACCATGTGACCCAAGTTGAAAGGGAAGGTGTATTCACAGCACCTCATCTCCTGCCAGGGGTGGTACTAGCCTGCTAGACGCAGTGGGCCACTGTGTGCTGACCCTGCAGAGACCACTCCTCCGACAGGAAAACCTCCAAACTGGTTTTACCCTTCAAAATACCATTTGAGTGCTTTTCCTTTATGTATATTAACAATATCCATCATTTTAGTACCTTGAGTAAGGAGATCAGCTTTCTCCATTTAATTTGGTGCGATTCAGGGATTTTTAATGTTATCAGGTGTGACTTGGGTGAAAAAGGAAAGGCATGGGGCTAAGGAGGAAATTTGTGCTTAGGAATAAAATTTGAAAGGAATGAAAACATTCATGAAACAGAATTATCTTCAAATACAATTTTGTAGGCAGGCAGGAGCCCTGTATATAGAATTTTGATCATAGAAATTTCTTGGCACATACCTGATGCAGAGATTGGGCTGCTGTGTATGACTTTGTGTGTTCTAGAAGATTTCCCCAAGAAGACAATTCATCTGATAAAGTTGCTGTGTTAGCCCACCGTGCATTTTAAAACAGAAACCTTTGTACCATTGCAAACTGGCAGTGACCTCCAGGGATGCCTGGAACTGGGGTTAAACTGCTCCTTCCAAACTGGAGATTTAAGTGGCTTGTTTTCCTTTAGTTTTTGAAACTACCGGGAGAAGCAGCACACATCCAAGATTTTATTGCCTTGTGTAGAGTTTCTCAGAAGACCACAGGTAGCTGCAGCAGAGTGACGCGGATGTGCGGGCTGCTCACTCACGGCTTTCACAGACTGTGCTCATTACGGAAGGACATTAAGGGCATCCAATTTCACAGCAGCTGGGCAGTGCTAAGTATTCGCACAGCGTACGGTTGGCCACTGTGCCCTCTTTATGATGCAGATGTGAATTGGAATGTTCCATATTTGCATCTAATTAATTTTCACATATCATATGAACCAGGGTGTTCCAGTGTAACATAAGCACAGAGCATGGGCTTTAATGTTGGGGCGCTCATGGGTGGGGATCAACTGTGGGTGCTGATAGATAGTGTATGGATGAGTCAGAGTCTCCGGGAATTCTAGAATTGAAAAAACTGACAATGCACTTTAACCACAGAATGCCTTTTGAATAACTATAACTGTTTATGGTCATGATTAAACTGAAGGTGGCCCGAGGAGCAGGAATGCGTTGAACAGTAAGGTTTGTTCAGCTACTTGGATATGTAGTGAGAGGAAATGAATCATCTCTCACCTGTCAGTCCAGTGTTTATTTTATGAAACCAGCTATCACCAGGCTTAAGTGGGCTACAGGTTCTCACTGGATCTATAAAGACGTTAGCAACAGATTATTTTTGCCATGGATCCTCTCGGGATTTGCAGCCCGGGCCATCAGAGGCAGGGCTCCTCGCGTGTCACCTGTGCTGGCCTGACAGGCTGATCGAAGACTCTGTTGTTCTTGGGGATCGGTTGCTCCTTCCCTCACACACAGGGCTGTGAGAGGAAACAAACAAATCTGAAAATACGTTCCAAGGTCTTGGGGGACGTAAATTTGGTGGGGAAATAAGTCTGTTGGGGATACTGACTGAGCCGAATGTCCTAAAATATTTAATATATAAATGGTCAGCCCCACGGATGGAGGTGACGCAGAGCATGGAGCAGCGTGGGTGGGGCCAGGGGCTTGGTGTCCCGCAGTTTGAGACTTGGATTTGCCCTTGAGCAGGTGTGAAGTTTCAGAGCAGAGCAAACAATAGCCTTTAGCGAGGGAGGTGGGCAGAGGAACGTGAGAGTGTGTGTGGCATGTTTAATCACAGGGCTGCTGGACGCTGAGTGCTCCGTGCTGTTACTGAGGTGGCCTCCTCACACTCAGGGGTCCGAACTTGGAAGTGTCTTTATCATATATATATATATATATATATATATTTTTTTTTTTTTTT
>NW_003852533.1:810214-830679 GCF_000181295.1 Otolemur garnettii | reverse complement strand
TTTTTTTTTTTTTTTTTCAGTTTTTGGCTGGGGCTGGGTTTGAACCTGCCACCTCCGGCATACGGGGCTGGCACCCTACTCCTTTGAGCCACAGGTGCTGCCTGTCTTTATCATTTTTTATCTGAATTTAGTTTAGGTATCAAGACTTATTTTTACTGGGCACTTCTGCTTCAAGTCTTCCGTCTATTTTCTGTAAATAGATTCAACATTCCCCTGTTTCCCTTCTCACGAAGACTGATCCTCAGCTCCAAAGGACTCTTGAATCATTTTGGCATCAGGGGTGCGTCAGACAGCCTGTGATGCTTTGCACTTGCCGTCTGAGGCTGTTGCATTGATACATGGTCTATTATTTCCATGTGGAAACTGCACAGTGATTGATCCAGGGGCCTCTCATGCCCTTCTGCTGCTGAGTTGGCCTCACCTGGGCTCTGGACACGGAATTGTTCATTCGCTTCTGCTGACCTTCTCACTCCACAGTCCTTGCTCCCTGTCTGTGTTCCTTGATGTTACAGTTCTCGTGATGACTATTAATAATTCCTTCAGAAGAGTGTGCTTGAGATCAGGATAACACAAACTGAACAGGGTGATGAGGACAGCTTGGAGAGCCATAAATCTCTTTAGGGTCATGGTGGCCCGTGGGCAACTGGTGATAGAGCCTGTGAAAACAGCTAGTTTAATTTCTGATGACTACAGCTGAGATGTAAATTCAAGTGTTTTGTTCCCCAATACAGTGTTCTTTTAATTGTTGCCATTGCATTTATTTTGTAAATGGATAGGTTTTTCTTACCAAGTTTTTCTTTGAATTTTAAGAGAGCACCTGCCCTCCACCACCTGAGAGCCCACGTCCACCAGATCTGACGTCTGGGTCAGCAGCAGTCAAGAGGGATCTGCCCACTGGGGCCACTACTGCTACGTAGTGCTCCTGAATCCACTTCAGGGGTTGAGAGGAAACTCTAGATCAATGGTTCTCAACCTTCCTAATGCTGCGACCCTCTTTTTTTTAGAGACAGAGTCTCACTTTGTCCCCCTTGGTAGAGTGCTGTGATGTCACAGCTCACAGCAACCTCCAGCTCTTGAGCTTAGGCAATTCTCTTGCCTCAGTCTCCTGAGTAGCCAGGACTACAGGTGCACACCACAACGCTCGACTATTTTTTTGTTGCAGTTTGGCTGGGGCCACCTTCCTAATGCTGCGGCCCTTTGATACAGTTCCTGTGGGTCCTGACCCGCAGGCTGAGAACTGCTTCAGATCTTAAATCTTCCTTCATTACTTTCCATCTGCTCAGCCTCACTGTCAGATTTTGCTTTGCGCTCACTTGAACCAGCTTTCATCCTTGTAACAACCCAAAGAGTTTGGAACTATGGTTCTCCTCATTTTACTGAAGAGGAAAGATGGGCAGCACGGGCAAAACCCCTGTGCTGTGGGGTTGCTGGCTAGAGAGGACCAGGGTGGACGCCCAGTGCATTTGGGCTACTTAGGACTGGTCTGGGTCACGCTGACCTGAGCGGTTATGAGAATGAGGCTGATTAAGACCCTGCAGGTGGGTTGTAATTAAAGACCTTGCAGGTGGGCTCTTTTGAGAACAGAGTTAATTAAGACCCTGGGAGATTTCCAAGAAGCAGCTGATACTCTTCTAAGTTGTGTATAAAATCCAGAGGCCAAGCTTTTCCTAGTGCCTGCAAGTCACGAGGAGGGGCTCACTCACTGAACAAGTCATTAATAAACTTCCTTTTTTCTTGCTAAACCTTTACTTGCTCTTTCCAATTATTTTGGTGACTACTTTGAGCCATGGTACCACTCTTAAGAGTGGCATTAACTCAGGTCTTTCTGACTCAGTGCTCTTGACTCTGCACCAGTATTTCCCCCAGAGCCTCAGAACCCCCTATCACCCTTGCTGTATAAGAAGACTCGTGGGCCCTCCAGGAGAGGCACAGAATCAAAATGGAGCCGCTGGCCTCCATCCTTAGAGATTCCGACCTCCAATCTGTAACACACGTGGTTAATATTTGTTGATCAACTTTGCTTTCTTGGCAATGTAATTCCTGAGAAAATAAATGGGGTTAGCAATATCGAGAACTGCGGTTTAAACAAGCATGGTTCTTGTGCCTGAAACAGGAATGCACAGCCTGAGATCTCTGGATTACCAAGCACTGTCTCCCTAGAAGTACATACATCCGTAGGCTCACAACAGTCCTGAACAGAGTCTCACTCTGCTTTCAGAACTTAATTACTGATTCTCTTCTGTGAGGTGAGGCCCTGCCAGCCTGTTGGCCGAGGTACTTTTTTCGTTCTGTGGCTTTTGGGGCCTGGAGATCCTTGCCTCATGCAGAACTATGTGACTTTGATAGACCTCTACCTGGGTAATAAACAAACATTCTCATCTTGTCTTTCTCTGGTCCTTGGTAGAGTTTCCCCCGACTAGGAGCAAGGGCCCAGCCTGCTTTACAGGCAACGTGAAAAAGTGCACTGCTCCAGATACCCACCAGCTCCCTCCTCTGTCCCCCACCTGCGGAGCTTCCTGGTACATCACCCTACAGGGCACAGACCAATTGTGGAGTGGGGCAGTTATGAGGGTGTGAGTGCAATCATGTAAGAGAAAGAAGTGTCTCACCCAGAGTGATCCAGTACAGTAAGGGAAGGCAGTGCCTTGCGAGGTGGTAGCTTCCTTCCTTGTCCATAACCAAGCAGAGCCTGGACACATAATTGTCAGAAATCCTGTGTAAAGAACTAAATGTAACTATCATCTGATTATTAAGGAATACTAGGTGTTTAATTTATCGCTGGTGAAAATTATGAATAAATGATTTTGTGTACTCTTTTCAAAATGCTGTCTAGATTGGAGTCATATAGAAAGTTTTATGGTGTTTTTTGGTTTTACTATTTTATCATTTCACAAATGATTTTCTTTGTGAAAGAGTTTCCCTGTCCAACAATTTCAAATCTGTGTTTTAAGGCCGCTCCTCCAGGTTCTCCCGCAGTCAGTCACCTCTCTGGGTCTTGAGCTCTAATCTTCACTTCCTCTCCTCTCCTTGCATATATAAATGGCAGGACGGGGCCTGGAGACCCACATGACTCACCTCCCTTGCTGCGTGCAGGTTCTTACTACTCCCAGTGGGGCCTTTAGGTTAATTAGACATGAATGACAATGATGTGAGTGAACTTATCATAGTTAATGTAGCTATTAAGACTATATTTCCAGGTAGCATCTGTATATAATTTGGATAAGGAAGCATAAAACCTGAAATAGATCCTTCCTTAATTATTTTTCAAGAAAAAAATGGAGAGTGAGTTAGATTAATTGGATTTTTCAATGTGACTCTGTCAGTTGGGAATAAGATAGTGATCTGGAACCCACTCTTCAAATTTACTGTGACTTGTGGCTCAGGTATCCCCACTTAGAATTTTTTTTTCTAAATAAAAAAAGTAGGATGAAAGCAAAAGCCAGAAGTAGGCAAGGTACTAAGCTTAGAAACTAGAGAATGAAAAAGGCAAAAGCACAGGACCTCAACCAAAGGGTGAAAATGGAAACAGGCCATGAAAAGTCTGCAAGTGATGTTTTAAACTTCAAAGATGACTTAACAGTCGTGTCTTACTTTGGGAAGGTCAGTTACAGCTACAAGGTGAAAACCTTAAGGACATAACCGTAGCCAGCATTTATTAAACCTTTGCTACATATTAGATACTGTATCAAATATTACACATGCTCCATCACAATTTAACCCTGACAGTCAGCCTTTGAGGAGTGTGGTGAAGTGTCCTGATCCCGATTTTATGGAAGTTTAGGAAGAAACACAGACGCAGGCTAATTAACAGGCTGAATGTTAAGGAGTTGACAGTTTTAGAGCTGAATTTCTTAACCCAGATCCATCAGACTCCAAGACCTATTTTTTAGCTCTGAAGATACCTATATTTCCACTTTATTATAGTTTAGCTGGAGCCTGTTCAAAAGAGATTGACCTTAGTGATGGAAGGTTTCCTGACATTTCATGGGAGCAGAGGCTGCAGGCCTGGGGGATGGCATGGATCCGTAAGTGACGGGGCCAGCACCGTCCTCTGGTATTTGAAAATACCTTTTATGGATGATGACTGTGATTTGATTTACATGATGTGAGGGTGACTTTTGTGTGTCACCCTGGCTGGGCTGAGGGACACTCTGCTGCAAGGCCATTCTTGGTATGTCTGTGACGTGTTTCTGGAAGACAGCATTTGACCCCACAGAGTAAAACAGGCCACGTGAATGGGCGTCATCCAGCCCCCAAGGGACCAGATGGAACAAAAAGGCAGAGGACAGGGGACTTGCTCTCTCCTCTCGGGCAGGGATATCATCCTCTGCTTTGGACCCCAGAGGTTCAGCTCTCAGCCTTCCACCCACCTCCCACCCCTTTGGTCTTAGACTGAGTTGCCGAGTTGGCTCTCCTGGACGTTTGGGGTGGTTTCCCAAACTCCTGCAGTTTTGAACCTCTGAGCAAGCTAAGGAATGGGGCAGTGCAGTGAACATGAAACCCATGTTCTAGGTCTTTCCCTTAATTCTGGTCCAAGGCTAGATTTAGGGCCTAAACAGAAATTCACTATTAGATCCTGAGACAGGGATGGTTCGTGAAGTAAGGGAAGTTAGATTGTGATGTGTTCCTAGTGGAGATTTAACACTGTTCTCTCATTATACTGCCTGAAACTCCAGCCTCGGGGCGTCAGGGGCAGGTGGGGATTAGGGTGGATTCCCTCGGGTCCCCAAGCCTCATCAGTCTTTGTCTATAGTAAAGACTGATTTGGTTCTTCTGTGACTTTATTATAATCATGTAGACTAGGTATAGAGGTCATATCTTTCCATCACAGAATCCTGGTGTTGTTGGCAGTGTTAGGGGGCTAGTGAGCACCGAGATGACTCCAACAATGTTAAGAGTCCCGGTGCAGGTCAGCCGGGTGGTGGGGATGGCCTGTCACTGAGCCTTCCCCTTTCAGTCCTGTGTTCATGTTACCAAGCTGCACAGCCACTTCCAAAGATGTGTGTTTGAATGTTGTTTCTTATGTCCCTTTTATTACGAATATAGTTAGAGCATAACCCTCAGAACTCAGACGTTTGGATCTGGTGAAGGACTGTGACTTTATCACTCCCAGTGTCCCCTGGCTCTGGCTGCCCTGAAGTATCTGGGCCGGGAATTCTGCCCTGGAGGTTTGTGTCCTTGGACTGGGTTGTTGCTTTCTCGTGTGAAGGACGTTAGCTCCCGCCATTGCCCACCCCATTCACTTTTCAGGAATCACATTACTGAGGAGGCGGGTTGCACAACAGATATTAAGTAGGTGTTTACAGATACTCGGAAGCCAGAAATGTGTCCGTTATCCACTTGCTTCCTGTGATTCACACCCTCCTGGCTCTGTCCTTGAAACAGAGAGGAGTGTGACCAACAGCACGGGCCCAGAATCTCGGTGCGGCTGTTCAAGTGCCATCTTACATAGCACAACCTTGAGTAAACTTCTCCAATGTCTAGCCCAGTTTCCTTCAGTGTTAACAAAAGCTATTGAAATACGACACACAAGGTCCTAGCACTCCGTTAGGACAAGGTGGGTGGATCGCCTGAGCTCAGGAGTTTGAGACCAGCCTAAGTCAGAGAGAGACCCCATCTCTAAAAACAGCCAGGTGTTGTGGCAGGTGCCTGTAGTCCCAGCTACTTGGGAGGCTAAGGGAAGAGAATTGCTTGAGCCAAAGAGTTGGAGATTGCTGTGAGCTGTGATGCCAGGGCATTCTACCAAGGGGGAAAGTAAGACTCTGTCTCAAAAAAAAAAAAAAAAAAAAAAAATAGAAAGAAAAGAAAAATGCGGCACACAAAAACAGGCAACAACAGTAGAAGTGAACGCCACTCAGTGAGACGCTGACACATGTTGACACAAACACAGCTGAGAGACCCTGGTTCACCAAGGTCATGAGCCCTTGCTGGGTTTGTGCAGTGCTGCCACCGTAAGCTCACTCTGGCAAATTCACAAACTGAGTCGTCAGACTTGATATGATGACAGCTCTGATGGCCATTTCAGAAAAAGAGTTTCCAGATTGCTTTGAAAGGTAGAGTAGGCACTGGCAGGGTGCAGCTTCCCCGGGGGAGGACTTTGAAGATGACCATAATGATATTCAGCAGTGAGGCGTGTAGCACTTTTTCCAGGATGAGTTTGCAAACTTGATTGTCAGAGCTTTTGTATATACTATGGATATGTGTGTTTTCTAGTAGCCACATTTCAAAAATGAATGAAACATGAGATTAGTTTGCACAGCGTATTTTATTTAGCTCAGTATATCCCAAATGTTGTAATTTTAACATGTGGCTCTGGTCAGAACTCAGGTGCTCAGTAGCCCCATGTGGCCGGGCAGCTGTGTCCAGCCGGGGAGTGAGAGGTGCACGCACTTTCCTCTGTAGAAACTGCAGTGTAAACAGCATGTTATAGGGGAACGAGCACTCCAGTTCTAGCTCTGCCTCTTACTAGCTGGGGGACCTTAAGGAATTCTCATGCACAAAATAGGGAATTAATAAATACCCTTTTGGAGTTGTTTGGAGGTTTAAATGAGATATAGTAAGTAAAGTGCTCGCACACAAGCTCTGGATACATTGCAACTAACAGTATCATTAAGTTCCATTGGGGAGTTTGGATAAAATTTGTAAATTCCTCCTGGGTAAGGGCTAGATGAGAACTGTGGGTGACAGGCAGTGATCTGTACTTGGCTTTGGCCGCCTGGAGCATGAATTTGGTCCTGTGTGGTTTGTATTTGGTTTGCTCCCTGCCTTCACCTCCACCTTGATTCTTCTCTCCTAGATGTTTTTCTGATGTTTCTCCTTCTCATCCTCTTGGCGTCTCATCTTCATATTGCCTGTAATCAATCCTGAGTTCACCCCTGGTTCTGTCTGTGACTCTTTGCCCTGACCTGATGTTTGCTTTTCATGTCTCTGGCACCAAACCTGGTTTTGTTCTTTCTGTGCTCCAGACAGTAAATTAGGACAGATAACCCTGACTGCTGAGTGCACCAGAGACGTGGGCTTTCTAAAGAGCTGGGGGATCTTCAGTACCTCCACCTGAACCTCACAGTGAATTCACAATGAAATTTAATTTTGCAGCCAAAGAGATGCTGATGGAAGGCGCTGTGTGAGTGTGGAATGTCGTGATTTACATTCAGATTTGCAACAAAGACTTAGGCACCACTTAGCTTGGTGGTCCACAGAACTTGCTTGACTAGAGAATGATGAGTGTAAGTGAAATCTCAGGGGTGATTGGAATTTTCACAGGATTGGGCCGATCCCCGTCCCTCTTTACTGCAGTGTTGGCTGGAGTCTGAATCTGGATGGGCAAAGATATGACAGGAGCTCGGAGATTCAGGGAATGGAGCTTCCTGCTGCCGAGTGATTATAAGAGCGCTAATTATGGTAAATTGCTGTATTTTTTTTTTATAAAATGCAAAATCTGAACCCCAAGAAGCTTTCAGATCCAATCTTAAATGACTGGTTTAGAAAGTATAAGGTAAAGTGAGCTTGGCTTTTTGTTTCTGGAAATTGTGAGGGTGAAGTGCCAACAGGCCCCACCTTTGTGAACATCTGGACATGACGTAACTCTTCAGCCACGCGGGGAACAAGCAGGCAAATTACTGCCTTATTTTTGCAAGTCCTAAAGACAGCACTGAGCCATCTGATCTTTGAAATAAATGCCTCCCAAAATAAAGTTGCCCAAATCACTGGCAGTGTTAGGGCTTTGAAGAAACACAGATGGTTCAGAGTTTCACGGGGCAAATTTATCCACAGTGTTGGCAAAGGGGACGCTAATTAATTATAATAGGACTGGCGGGTTGTTGTTCTGCTGTGCGGCGGCTTGCCCTTTTTCTAGTTTTAAGATCCAGCCTCCTTCACAGTTTTTCCTTTAAGTGTTTTCTTCCTTCTCATAGTAAATCTCTGTCTGTAGCATGAGTTTGGGAAGAGTTATGCATAATCTGTGGTTAATTCCTCTCTAGTTATCCTGACCAGACTCCAAAATCTCATTGTTATCAATACTCAAAGTTTCTCATAGTTATATTGTATTTTCCAATTAACTTGGGAGCTCCTGGAGGGTAGGGGTGGCTGTTTATCCAACTGTAACCCCCAGCCCTGCCCAGCAGGCCCATGTTGATTCTTTCAGCGTCAGCCTCTGCGGACACTGTCCTCCACCAAGCTGAGGACTGCCGGAGTCACGGCCAGTCAGCCACCCTGATAGCTCTTGCTGTTGGCTGGGTTCAGCTGCTTTACTTTGCCAAAGTCAGGGGAGGGATTGCCTCACTCCAGCAACTTTCAGTTAGTTGTATAAATTATGTTTCTGACACTCAAATTGTAATATCAATGAATGAAATAAGAAAATGCCTCCCTCCCCACAGTGGATTGTACCCCTGAATTACAGGAATCATCTAGTTAGTTCAACCTGTGTTTGGAGGGGCTGAAAGGGGAGTGCAGATGGATCAGCAGAAGCCTGGCCCTCAACACTCTCACACACACTCATTCTGGCACACACACACTTACACACACGTACTGAATCCTCTCAGGATGCCCTTCTGAGTGGTGTTTGTATTGCATTGAAAGTTACTTACATAGTTGAATCCTTGAGCTTAAAGATTTGTCTTATGTACCTTTGTCCTTTTACAGAAAACAACACTTTTCCACATTTTAAAAGGCAGTACAGGTCAGCATATCATTTGTTCCTTTGAGTAGCTTAGAAAAAAATGTTTTTACAAGTAAATTTTAAAAAATTTTTAAATTAAATCATAACTATATACATTTATGGAGTACAGTATGATGATTTGATATGTAATGTCTTAAGAAGATTCCTCTTAGTGAATATTCTAAACTTTGGCCACTCTCTTTAAGACCTTACTCAAATTTTCCACTCTGAATTCCACAGGTTAGGGTAGAATTGATGGGAAAACTAAAGGCCTTTAGATGGAACCACTCTCAATGCCCCGCGCCCCATTCTATAAACATTACTAAGTAGTCTCCTGTCCCTTAATGATTCCTTGCTTCATCTTCTGCTGCTCATCATTCCTCCCGCCGTGGCTGTCTCTGGCCACCCCTCCCGGCACCTGCTGTGACTGTGCGTCTGGGGCAGCATCCTTTGCTCTCTGTCCACACTGGCTTTTCACGGGGGTTTATCTTTCTCTACAGCTCTGCTCACATCAGCCTCTTTCCTGCCGCCTTTCAGTCTTAACTCTCCCCCATGTTCTGAAGACACACAAATGTGTGTTTTCTAACCCAGATGTCAGTCCCTAGACTCAGAGTAATGTACAATATCCCATGGGCCTCCTCCCCCGAGAAGAGTCCTGCCTTTCCTGTCCTTGCATCCCCAAGTACCATTAGGATCCTTTGAAATCAGATGACTTTCCTTGTATCTTGGTAGTTCACCTCCATTTTTACAAAGAAGACGATAGAACTTTGAAACTCTCTTGGCAAATGCCTGTCACAGTTTTTGAGTCTGTGACTGACTGCTCATCCCGCACGGGGCCCTGGATGTCTTTCTCTCCAGGTTTCCTGATACGTGAACATCCTTCCTGTGTCCATGGGATTATAACCTGTCATCTCTTGTAACTCTCTGGCAGTGAAATGCAGGCTCCTTCCCGCAAAACATGCTTCCTGAAATTGCTCTATCAGATCACTCTAGGATTAAAAATTACACTTCAAACCAGAGAATGAAGGGACTTTGGGGAAAAGTTAATATCATCTTGGTTTAGGTTTGCTCAGAATACAACATTCTGATCAGAAAGCGAAATGTGGGAATGGGAAAGACCACTGATAGTATCTGGTATTCTGGTTATTTCCTCATTCTTAGAGGGGAGTAAAGGTGTGCTTCTGTTGCTTTAGGAAGAGGTTTGATTGAATTTACAGCGAACAGGTCCATGTTCTTTGATGAGATCTTATTTACTGGATCCGTAATTTAGTGTCATATTTTGGGTGTCTGGGCGTAAGGTTCTTGGCAGACTTAAAGTTCTGGGAAGCTTTAGCATCTCATATCACTCAGTCTGCTACTTTTAAGATCCATGTTCTTCACGTTTTCCAGAGTCTACCTGGAATCTACGTCCTTGTAGGGTTTATGACGTCACCCTCATAACTCGCCAAGGGTGAGTTTCTGCAATGTGGAAACTCTTCAATATTTTTAAGTGAATATTTAGGATATTTGTATGTTTTCTTGACAACCCATCAGGAACTAATATCATGTCTGTGCAGTCATGGTGAATCGGTAGCATGCTCTGTTCGTTAAAAGGGAGATTAAAAGTAGGGAAGTTACTGGGTAGTTACCATGGTTACTATGTTACCAAGTAGTTAACAACATGGTTTTTCTCTGTGGATACTCAGATAAATTGATAAAGTATCGAGAAAGACCAGGTTTGGGAGCTTGTGTGTGAGAGAGTACGTCTGTGTGCTTACTGGCCATACAAGGCTGTTAAAGGCTTATTGTTCAAGAACTTAATAAAGTGAGTGTTTGCCATTCAGTAATTTTTATAAAGCCACTTTCCCTGTGTATGAGAAAGGAATATTGCATTTTTTTTGCTTTCATAAGTGAAGAGGACAGAGCTTTTCTTCTGATTAAAATCTCATTTCATACTAATTTGATACAAGGACTGTTTCCTGAAGACCTTTACCATCTGCAACACATGTAACCACTATCTGTCTGGTGATATTGAGATTAACTGGCAATGCTAATTCTGTACATTTATGTAACACTTTGGCATTTACACATTCATTCATAGAAAGTATCAAAGTGGATCCTCAATGTTAACGAAATAATATCAAGACCAGGTTAGTTTTTGAGAGGTTAAACTAATGATTTATTTTCTTTAATTTGGATCATAATTATTTAGATATTTATAAGTCTCTAAATTAGAATCTTGCTGTTAAGATAGTAGTAATGTTGGGTTATTAAACTATTGTTTCAAGAGAATTGACAATTTACTGTTTTCTCATGATCATTTCAAATAATTAGCACTGTTATTACAGGGTCTGATAACAGCCTAGACTTTTGAAGAGTAATGTAATCTCTTATTATATGAAAAGATACTGCCTTTTTAGAGTAGTCATAAAATAGTCCCTGTTCCCTATAGGAGTCCAGTGTACCACTGAATTAGTAGTACAATAGTTCTCTTCAAAACAGAACAATACTACTTGGCTATATTCCTAGATTTAACCAGCTAATCGTTATGAAGTGGAGGTCTGGGGACTACTCACTGCCTTTCCCACAGCAACAAAGAAAATAGAACACTTAGGAATACGTTTAATCAAGTAGGCAAAAGCTCTCTGCAAAGAGAACTAACTACATGTCACTCAGGAAGAAAATCAGAGATAATGTGAACAGGTGGAAAAACATAGAACATTCCATGCTCATGGATTACCAGAATCAGCACCGTTAAAATGTCTGTACTGCCTACAGTGATTTACAGATTCAATGCAGTCCTCATCAGAACACCACTATAGTTTAGAGATCTGGAAAAAATAAGTCTCTGATTTGTTTGGAACCAGGAAAGAGCCTGAATTGCCAAAGCTAATTGTTCCTTAAGCAAAAGGAACCAATCTGGAGGCATCACCTATCCAGACTTTCTACTGCGAGGCTGCCGTCCCCAAAGCAGCATGACAGGGGTGTAAAAACAGGGAAAGAACAGAAGAGAGAACCCCAGAGGAAAGCCATCCACATATTGCCACCTGATCTGTGACAAAGCAGATAGCAATACATATGGGGGCAAAGAATCCCCCTTCAATAAATGGTGCTGGGAAATCAGATGCCACATTTAGAAGATTGGAACATGATTTATACTTCTCATCACTCACTAAAATCAATTAAAGATGCCTTACAAATTTAAATCTAAGATATGAAACCACAAAAATTCTAGAAGAAAATGTTAGAAAAACTGTTCTAGATACTGGCCTGGGCCCAGAATTCCTTAAGACCTCAAGGTCTTCAATCACAGCAACCACAAAATAAATGAATGGGACTTGATTAAATTGAAGAAAGCAGGTTTGCACAGCCAAGGACGCAGTCATCAGCCCAAACAGACACTTTGCAGGCAGGAGGAAAGATTCACATGTGGCACATTCAGTGAAGGGCGAACTACCAGAATCTACAAAGAACTCAAGCAGATCAGCAAGAAAAAAATCATAAACTCCATTCAAAGTGGGGAAAAGATGGGAACAGAAACCTTTTAAAGAAGATAGACTGTTTTATTCCTTCTGTAATCCTTTCTAAGAAATCCTTCTGACCACTGGGGGTAGGGGGTGGGGGAAGAAGATAGACGAGTGTCCGATAAACACATGAGAAAATGCTCGGGGTCACTAACTGTGAGAGAAATGCAAATCGAAACCACCACGAGATCGCACCTAACGCCTGTGAGAAAGGCTTTTGTCAAAAGTCCTGAAGCACTAGATGCGGGCATGGATATGGAGAGAAAGGAACATATCCTCAAAGAGCTGAAGGGAGACCTGTCAACTTGATCCAGCAATCCTACCACTGGGCATTTACCCAAAGGAAAGAAAAGTCATTTTATAAAAAAGACCTTGCACTGGAATGTTGATAGCAGCACAATTCACAATCGCAAAGGTGTGGAATCAACCCCAGTGCCCATCATTTCATGAGTGGACTAACAAAATGTGATATGTGGAGTACTACTCAGCCATAAACATGAATTAATATCTTTTGCAACAATCTGGATGGAACTGGAGACCATTCTCCTGAGGGAAGTATCACGAGCATGGAAAACAGTCTTAACTCAATAACTAAGAAAATGACATGAAGGCTACGTTAACCAGTTTGATGAGAGTATTTCAAAATGTATATGAAAACACCACACTGTACCCCATGATTGCATTAATGTACACAGCTATGATTTAATCAAAAAATCTTTAAAAAAATAAAGCATGGAAAAATAAATACCCCATGTACTGACTATTAAATTGGAACTAACTGATCAGCACTCATGTACACAGAGGGGAGTAAAACTCAGCAGCAATCAAGCAGGTGGGAGGGAGGGGGCAGGGGACGGGGGGGGGGACCACACCTAGTAGGTGGAATACACTATCTGCTGGTGGGCACACTTATAAACTTGACTCAAACAGTGCAAAAGTAATTCAGGCAACCAAAGAATTTGCACCCCTATAATATTCTGAAATTAAAACAAATCAAAAAAGGAAAAGAACAAAACCTCTGAATTTCCAATGGGTGCTGAATGCACAATATACTCTGACGGCTTTTTAGCATCTGTTTCTAAATGGCAGCATGCTAAAGATGTTACCTTAAAAACTGTCTTTATTGTCAAATAAAATCAATACACTGAATTTTTGTACCATTCCACTGAATTGAAGGATTGAGTAAGGCACACTGAAAATTCGTAAATAAACTTTTTAAGTATCTTTCATTTTATGTCCAAGCCAATATTTATTGTATAATTTTTGCTAGTGGAATTGAATGAGTCTAAATTTTTATTTCTGACGTGTATTGAAATTGCCAGGGGAAATCAGTTAGGACACGAGTTAGTGTAATGTGGCTAAGAATCATGAACATGTTATTTATTTTTTAATACAAGAAAAATGTCTTTTGTGCTAAGTGTGTTGTCTTCTTTAACTTGGTTGATCATCAGTGGGAATAATATTATTAGATTAGTACACTCTGAACTAATAGACTCTAAACTACTTGACATTGAGGACCCAATCTTACTTTATTTTATAGCCATATGACTCACACAGCACCTGGCAGAGTAGGTGCTCAGTGGGTATTTGAAAAAGGAAACATACAAACTAGTAAAAGGCAAAGGCAGATTTTGAAATTATATTTAATATCTCTATATTCTCACTCTTGCTACTCTGACTTTAAGTACAGAGTGGGGGAGTTTGTCCCACCAGGGAAAAATGTAGTATTTTTTTTTTTTTTAGAGACAAAGTCTTACTTTGTCATTCTTGGTAGAGTGATGTGGCATCACAGCTCACAGCAACCTCCAGCTCTTGGGCTTAGGTGATTCTCTTGCCTCAGCCTCCTGAGTATCTGGGACTACAGGCACCCACCACAATGCCCCACTATTTTCTTGTTGCAGTTTGGCCGGGGCCAGGTTTGAACCCTCCACCCTTGGTATATGGGGCCAGTGCACCACACACTGAGCCACAGGTGCCGCCCAAAACATGTAGTTTTTTTTTTTTTTTTTTTTTTGAGACAGAGTCTTACTCTGACTCCCTGGGTACAGTGCTGTGGTGTCAGCATAGCTCACAGCAACCTCAAACTTTTGGGCTCAAGAGATACTCTTATCTCAGCCTCCCAAGTAGCTGAATTACCAGCTCTCACCACATGCCTGCCTGTTTTTTCTGTTTTCAGTAGAGACAGGGTCTCTGTCTGGCTCAGGCTGGTCTCAAACTCCTGAGCTCAAGCAATCCACTTGCCTGGGCCTCCGAAAGTTGTAGGATTTCAGGCATGAGCCACCATGGCTGGCCCAAAATATAGTATTTTTAAAATATACTTCAATGTGGTATTTTCAATTCTGTGATAGTCCGTGGTTTTAATCATTCTTGGTGACTATCATCCTGTTTCTTGTATGTGCTCTAATTTCATGAAAAACAGATATACTGAAGAAAGGAGCTATAGTTTTCCAACCTTAATTTTTTTATTTAAGGAAGACAAGCTTAGATTTTCAGGTGTGAAGTCATTAATTTATGGTACTCCCAGGACTAAAATGCATCATAATGTACAATGAAATCCAGTGAAAATGCCATTAGTGAGACACCAAACCCTCCTTTTGCGTTACCCACTAGTGGTTATCTTCTGGGAATCAGAACCTCTGATTCTTTCTTTCTTTCTTTCTTTCTTTCTTTCTTTCTTTCTTTCTTTCTTTCATATAAGCCTTATATGTATCATAACTCACACTAAACAGTGAGTTCTGGGTTCTGAATTGCAAAAGCAAATATATTTTTTGGAGTTGTCCTTAAGTCTTTGTCCACAAGTTAAAAAGAAACACAAGTTCTATGTAATTATTTTCATAACACTAGGAGGACAGTTTTATGGGAGGAAATGATTTGGTTTTCTTAGTCTGTTTTTTAAAATTAAAAAAATTTTCGAAAAAGAAATATAGTATTCTTGATCCGCATGTTCAAACTTTTACACTGGAGATTGTTTACCGTGAGCCTGGGGTGGTGGCTGCAAAGCCGGGCTCCCTGTGTGTGGTGTGTCCTTAGAACACCACCACTAGCTGCCTGAGTGTACTGATAGTGATCAAACTCACATTTCATCTTTATCAAATTAATAATATATTTGACACGGAAGGATACTTTGAGGTTTCTATTTCTAACTTCTGTGATGTTGTGTCAATTTTTTCGTGTCTCAATAGCATAGCTTTGAAGATAGAGAAATATTCAGCAGTTTCAGATGACAGATCTTGAAAAGTAGAGCAGGAGTTGCCAAAAGCCAGGCATTTTCCTCAGATTACTAAGACTGTTATTATCCATTGTCTGAAGAGGCAGATAACTTAATGAGTATAAATTACAATTGACTTTGTAGAGAAAATGCTTTTTCTCTTGAGTTTTCTCAGAAGTAAAAATAAAAGTGAACTTTTTGGCTTTGTGAGTGCAGTTGCATGTTTGACTCAGATGGAGTACTTGATTTACAGAGAAACCATAGAGAAATTAAAGTTAAAGAGTAGCTCACAAATCAAGCAATTTATCTAAGGTTATTAAATTTGACATGAAAATAAAAAGAATCCAAGGCCCCATTTTGTGGGGCCTATTGGTATCAGGAAGAAGGATGTTTCAAATTTTATTTTTTTGATGAATATTTGTTGGCTATGCACAGTGGCTCAGTGCTTTGGGAGGCTGAGGTGGGAGGATTGCTTGAGGCCAGACTCAGCAACACACCCAGACTCTATCTCTACCAAAAAAAAAAAAAAAAAATATATATATATATATATATTAGCTGGGTGGGGTGGCATGTGCTTGTGGTCTGGGCTACTTGAGGGGCTGAGGCAGGAGGATCACTTGAGCGGAGGAGTTTAAGTTGCAGTGAGCTATGATCACACCACTGTGCTGTAGCTGGGGTGACAAAGCAAAACTCTGGGTCAAAATAAAATGTTTTTTGAGCCAGCTGCCGTTATAGATTCCGTATCTGAAAACATAGTAATGAACAAGGCAGAAAAGATTTCTCTTGTGAAACTTAGATGTTAAAATATACAAAAAACACATAAATAAATCGCAGTAGAACCTCCCTACATTGACCACCTCCTTAAGTTGCCCTAATTTTCATGGACTGGACATGCACCATGTGTATGTGTCAGTACCGCAGGCCAGCTCCTCATGCCAACCACCTCCACGTGTGGCCCAGTTTGTTACAGCCCCTGGGATGGTCATCTTACAGAGGTCCTACTGTAGTTCGTTGTGAACTAGTTCCATATTCAATTGAGAATTTAGCATCTTCAAGTAGACAGATAACAGGCTCCTCAATTTCAATATGTCCTAAGCAAAGTGATACATTTTCCTCCTGGCTCAGACAAGATGTCATGATTGGAAAAATAATTGTGCATGACCAGCGAGGAGGTCTTACTGACGCTGTGGGGCACGCTGAGGTCCTACAGGGAAATGACAAACAGAGAAGATGCTCACTGGACCTTAGGCACTACAGTGACTATTCAGAGGTCAGCCAGAAGAGCAAATGTCTGCAAAGATGCAAATTAGGGCCAGAAATAGATGCCATTTGAACATTTTTAAAAAGCACTTATTAATTTTCTTGAAGACAGAGTTTCCCATTGTTGCCCAGGCTGCTCTTGAGTTCCTGGGCTCACATGGCCCTCCTGCCTCAGCCTGAGGAGCTGAGACTACCGTGGATGCCGTTTAATACCTGCTAGAATGCCAAGAAAACAGAAGGCTTTTATACCAAGTGTTGGCAAGATGTAGAGTGATGAAAACGTATAAACTGCTGCTGAGAGGGATGTGAGTTAGGACAACCACTTTGGATATCAATTTATATTATCTTGGAAAGTTAAAGACAGGCATTCCCTATCACCAATACTTCCTTTCTCATGTATAAACCCCAGAGAAATTCTTACACATGTGAATCAAGAGACAGTATAAGAATACATCTAGCTGTATTGTTCATAACGCCAAAAAACTGGAAAGAACCCAAATGGTCCTTGACAGGAAATAGATGGGTGTCCTTGTCTGTTGTGTTTACACAATGGATGAAACAACCGTGGAAAGGAATGAACTACAGTTGACGCCCCAGCACATACCCATCTGTGAAATACCATCGTTCCTTGGTGTTCCTGGGGAGTTGGCCCAGGACGTCCCTCGGATATTCAAGTCCCCAGTATAAAATGGCGTTAGTATTTGCATATAACCTACACAAATCTTCCCATATACTTTAAAATATTTCTGGATGACTTATAACGCCTAATGCAATGTAAATGCTGTGCAAATCATTGCTATACTGTTATTACGGGAACAATGATGTGGAAAAAAGCCTGTACATGTTCAGGAAAGATGTAAATATTTTTCAAAAATTTCAGTTCATAGTTGATTCAAACATTGGCTGAATCCATGGAGGTGGAAGCCATGGATGGGCCCTGTGTAATGTTGGGCAGAAAAGCAAATTTCAGGAGATTACACACAGTATGATACCCAACCAAACAAATTGAAATAATCTATCAGTTAAGGATGTGCAGCCAACACCATTTTATCTCAGGACTTGGGCGTCCATACAAGGATTTTTGTATCCTCAGGGATTCTGCGACCAGTCCCCGCAGAAACCATGGGACTCTTTCCTCAAGAGAGATGGTAACATTGGTGTTCTTAAATTGGTTATGGGTTTAGTTGGTGGTGGTTCACATTTATGTTACGCTTCCTAATTGTACCTATGTCACCTATTTTTATGTATGAAATAGTATAGAAAAGTAATGTTGCCTAAAATCAGTTATATTGAGATCATGTTGACCTTGGATATAAATAAGACACTCCCCAGGTTATGGCGTGATCAGGGCTTGATGACTCTGCCGCGTGCCGTTTGTATCACAAATGGCTTGATGGCAGGCAGAGAGCGGAAACAGCACAGATAATGCAAACAGTTACATCTCTTTTTAAAAACTAAGCTCAGTTCTGGGGTCTTGTAGGAATCAGAGGGTGTGGTCAGCATTTCGGTGGACAATGTGACATGATGTTTAGTGATTGCAGAGCCCTCTTCCTTTTTTCTTTCATTCAATTTTAGCAGTGCTGGCAAGATGAGAATAAAGAAAATTAGAAAAATCCCCTGCCCAGGGGCTCACGGGTAAGGGATAGGCGAATAGTGCAGCAGCACTGGATTAAAACAAGCAGCCTGATCCTGTCAGCTGAACCTGTCTGGGAATGGAGGGGAAGAGCTCTGAGCATTTGAAGTGGCCCAGGACTACTTGGAACACGGAGGTGGCTGTGAATCCAGCACTTGCCAAGTGCCGTGTATTTAACTGAAGGGATAATTGCATGCAAGTCTGTAGAATCCCTGGGTAGATGAAAAATGTGGAGTTTGGTAGATTATTAAATATTTCATAATGTTTTTTACATTCATGAAAGTATAATACAATTAGATCTTGGCTTAGTTTGTGCTCTTGACTGCCATTGATAATTTTTTTTTTTAATTCCAGAATTTTATTAACTCTCAACCCCAGAGTCATTACTTTCCTTGTGCACTTTATACTTAGCTTTGGCTAAGTCGAAGGCTTCAAATAAATATAAAGAAATGAAAAAACACATGGAACTGTCTTCATTCTATGAGGCACCATTGCCTCATCTATGGGTATAGATTTAGGGACCATCCAATGGACCCACCAACCTTTGATGGTTGTATTCCTTTTCTCTTCCTTCTCTTTCTCTGTCTGTCCTTTATCTTTTCTCTCACTAAATTGCGGGATGGATTTGTGGTTTTATGAAATACTTACAAGGCAGTCTTTTGTGGGGAAGGATATTTTCTATATAAACCAGATACTTGCAGTATTTGTATAATCTGCTTTCTGACACATCAAGTTCAGATGCGAGAGTCTTGGGTTGTGTTTTACTTGTGACTCAGGTCCTCGGGCACCGATACTTCATTCTCTCCTTCATCCAGTACACACACGCATTGAGCACCTGCTGTGTGCTAGTGCCGGGTGGACTCCTGAGATGTGATGATGACAGTATCACTGTCCCAGCCTCCAAAGCGTTCACCCTCTGAATGGATTTCCCCAATTCATGATTTAGAGGTGTGAGTTACCAAGCGTTTCAACTGTTAGGGTTGTGTAAAAGCAAGCATGGACGTTATTTTCGGGAATGTCAGCCCTTGTGAATTCTCATCTCCAGCTCTCTGCTTCACTATATTTGTGTCTGTTTTGGAACCTTTGAGCAAATCCCAGTGTCAGAACTTAAATCTAGCTGAAAAGGCTGGTGTATCACTGGGTTAATTTTTGGGAGATCTGTTTCACTTTTTAAGTGTGTGAATGGGTAAACTGGGGAGGGATAGTGTATTCTTTGTGGAGGGTAAAATGATGTAGAAGAACCTGCTTTTTGAATGGAATTAAGATATTTGTAACTGACTGTTTTAAGAAGGGTATTAAGTTGTTAAAGAAAATCTTGACTATGTCTCATATTTTCTCACTCGGTAAGAGTACAATTCTATTTTTAATCATCTAAGCTTCATAGTTCCATCTCCCCACAGTCCTTCTGACCAGGTGTACACCTGTCTGTCCACCCGTCCATGTTTCTGGCCACCCACATTTACTACCTACCTATGAGGCCCTGCTAGGGGCGCAAGGCCCTCGGCCTATACCAGAGCTTAGATTGTACTCTGTCTGTGCTTCTATGTTGATACAGGCAAACTAAGATAAATGTTATCCAAAGATAGTGCAGATGGAAAGTTTAAATGTTAGTAAACATTCTGAGAAAGAGCTGTTTAAGCTGTAGAGTGTAATAGATAACCACACCTTAGTTAAATAGTCAAGATTTCTTTTCTGTACTCATATTTTATCAGTTCTAAAAGTGGTATCAGTTTGATGTCAAATGTAGGGTATAGATAGGAGACAGATTTCTTTAAATTGAAAAGAAGATAGTGTTGTTTAGCTGAGTGTTGAGTTGAAAGTATAGGAACCAGGTAAACAATTTGGTTTATGAGGCTAATACTCTTTTGTTAATCAGAACATAAGCTACTGTGGGCTAAATAATTGTGTTCACTACAAATATCGTAAGGACTTCAGGTAATTGACAGATGGCTGCACGATACTTAGAGAAATGATCTAAGGATATATCTATTTTAAAAACTGTCCTCACTGTTTCTCTGTGTGACCTAGATGCACCACTGTCTCTGCTGCTGGGTGGTGGTTACAGCTGTGTCCCTGAACCCCTCATTCACACTGTGGGGTGGACTCAGTGCGAGTGGTCACACTGATGCTCCCTAAACCCCTCATTCTCACTGTGGAGGGGACTCAGCGCAGGTGGTCACACTGATGCTCCCTGAACCCCTCGTT
>NW_003852533.1:804017-809817 GCF_000181295.1 Otolemur garnettii | reverse complement strand
GAACCCCTTGTTCTTACTGTGGAGGGGACTCAGCGCAGGTGGTCACACTGATGCTCCCTGAACCCCTCGTTCTCACTGTGGAGGGGACTCAGAGCAGTTATTCACATTGATGTAACACCTACAAACTTGGGAGGCCCGAGTGTGGTTCCCACAGCAGCTGACCTTTCTATCTCTTGAGCTGGGGAGTTTTTGCTTTCACTTCGTATCAGCAAAACTTTTCTGTTTAATGATGTATGTCAGGAGCCAGTGGTTATGGAAAAATGTTATTTAGAAATTTCTGATTTCCACTTAGAAAAACCTCAAATTTGTTGTTGTGACAGTTTAGAGGCTACTTCATCCTCCCCATGTTCATGAAAGATAAAGGTAACTGTGTGCACCTGAGAGGAAGCATGGTGCTTTGTTTTCTAAACAATTACCTCACAATCCCTCATTAAGCTCTCACCGTGTCTCGGAACAACTCATTCTGAACGTGTCTATTTTTGTGTGTGTGAATAGACCATGGCTGAGTAATTTTGTACAATGTAAAATGCCAGAAAAACATTTGATTATAAGTGGAATATTTTTGTGTCCGTGTGTCTTTTGTAGTTGTTTATAAAATTCAAAGGGAGCAGAAACCACACCCACATTCTGTCTTCTCTCTGTTAAAGTGGAAGCATCGTCTCTGCTGCTGTTAAAGGTCAGCGGTCCATCGTGGTTTGGGTCATATCCCCCCTCAAGGGCTTCCGTGCTGTCGTTTTCTCTCTCCTTCCTGAATCTTCCCCTTCTCCCTCTCCACTGGGTCATTCCCATCCATGCACACACTGCCCTGTGTCTCTGCAGCCTCACGTCCTCCCATAGCTGCCAGCTGATTTGTATTCTTCCTTTCACAGTGAAGCTTCCAGGAAGAAGTTTCTGTATCCCTGGATCCTTGTCCTCATTATACACACAGGTGTACACATGCGTGCATTTATTTATTCATCTGGTCTGTAAACTAGTGTAACATACTTTAGTATAAGTGTATCCTAGGCAATGTTTTGGTCATATTTATACTAATAAATTTATTCATTGTATCAGAAATTCAGATTTAACTGGTTGTCCTGTGTTTCACAGGCGCTCATGTGTGTGTGTGGTGTCACATCCCACCTATGTGCCCCAGAGAGCTTCCTTCTCCTGAAGCTCCGAGTTTGAGCCCCTAACTTCCTGAGTAGCATCTCGAACATCTGTCTTCTCAAACTTGACCTGTTCACACACAGCCGTTCCTTTCCATTTCTCCTCTGACTTGCTAGTAAGACAGAGCGGCACTGATGTTCATCTAACCCTAAGCCAGAAATCCAGACTATGTCCTTGACTTCTCTCCTCTTTCCTACCCTCTCATCAAATCTCTGTACAAGTCTTGAATTCTGTATATTCAAAATATATCACAAATATATCTAATTTTCTTCATTTCTGCGAATAGCCTTGTAGGTCAAGCCGCCCTCCTCACAGCCTGCCTGGATGTGGCCCAGCTTCCCCTGTTTTCCCACCTCGGCCCCTGCGACTCCTTGTTCCTGCCATAGCACTTTTTTTTGTGATCTGCACGTCCACTGCCCTGCCGTTTCCAAGCCTCTTTCATTTCTGCATCCCCGTGGCTTCTCATTGCACTTTGAATAAGCCCAAATTCTTCTTCATGGCCAGCACGGCCCTGTGCGCTGACCCTGCCTGGACCACCCTTCTGGCTCATGTCACCACTCCTCCCACACTCCCTTCTCTGTATTTCACTATTTATCTAGTCCTTGTCCTTTTCTTTTGCCCAAAATATACTCCCCTTTTTAAATTGTGATGCAGCTGGGGTCTCCGGCTGGGTCTCCCCTCCACCTTATCTGATGTTGCTTCAACCCACATCCCGCCACCACCATCTTCACGTGACTCTTGTATTTTTCTCACAGCTCTGACCAATATGTGGGATTATCACATTGGTTAACTTAGGTGTTCATTGATTTTGTCTCTCCTGGATTGTAAATTTTATGAGGGGAGGGACTGTGTCCCTTCTGGTAATGGTTTTGGTTACCGCTCCGGCATGGAACAGAAGAGGTTCTATCTGTTGGCATCACTGCCGAATGAGGTTCTCACTACATGTCTGCTGACAGTGTTGCTGAATTAGTGGTTTAGATTGGTGCCATAATATAGTGTGAAAATTCCAGCATGTTATTCTTCTTTGGATTTCAAAATATATATATAAATGGAAATATTTCCACTCTCTATCCCCACTTGTGTTATGATGTTGAGGTGGACACACAGGTGACGGAACAGCCAGCAGCGCCAAGGAAAACCCTGAAAACAGTTTCATCGGCTCCTGTGAGCTGGCTCTGTCCCTGGGGAAAACCTGGCATGTTGCTTCCAGCCAGGAGCCTGCAATGAATTATCTTTCAAAGTCAAAATTCAGCCTGTCCAGAGGCAGAGGAAATGATTTGTGGCCTGAAGAGACGGTACATTAATATTCCTGAGAAACTGTGCCTGGAACCCCCTCCAGCTACTTATTTGTTCTGCCATTAAGACTGTGCTCCCTCTGGTCTGGGAAATGCTTTGTGTGAAATGGCGTCTTTGCTCTGTACACAGACACTTCCTGTGTCCCAAGATGGGCTTTCCCAGTGAGGTGTGACATTCATTAGCCCCCCTGGACAAGGCAGCCTGCTGAAACAGACCTGGGTCTCCATCTCACAGCTGCATTTCAGAGCCAGAACACACAGGGTGACTGGGGGAAGCTGTGATGGATGAAGCAGAAAGAAGATTGATTTTTCACAAGGTCCCTTGTACCCAGAGTAATGAGAGTGGCAAATTACTTGCTCCCTGAGCAAACATGACAGGAATGTCATAGAGCAAATTTATATTTATGCAAACACACTGGGGTCACATCGGTGGGCACTTGGCGAAGTGACCTCATCTCTGGAAGATATCTCTCTAAATCACCAGCTTGCACTCGGAAGCCTGTCCTCAGCGAAAGCTGTGCAGTAGCTGCCTAAAAAACAAATACTCCTAATGAATAATGTAATCACCGTGGTACAGTAAGGAACAGGATAGATGGTGGTGCCATTTTAAAATGAGAGTCTTCAACTCACAGGCTATTTCTGGTGTTCATCTTGGATTTTGTGGCAGTGGAACATAAAATATCTACTTTAATAGAGTAAAAGAAATGGAGTGATTTATCCTAGTCATCATGGGCCTTTAGAACCTCTCATTTGATAATGGAAAAAATCAGCAGTTGATGGGGAAGTGGATAATTTTTCTGTGTGTTGGCAGTTGGAAACGCAGAGAACACAGGCGTCTCAGAACACGTGGAGCAGACGACACAATTTGGAAAGTCCCTGAGTGGCAGAAAGATGTGCTACTAATGAAATGAAGACGTTGCAGGGTTCCCAGCACAGTGGTTTGACACAGTTCACTTTCAAAATCACTGCTAAAGCTTTAATAGCTATAAACGATTAAAGAAAATTAAAATAATAATTTTGTTCTGTTAATGACTTTACAGGTCTGCCAATTTTAGCAGGTAGTTGTACATTTAGAGCAGTTCTTTGCTGTTTGCTGTTCATGTGTTGATTATTCATTCCTCATTCTCTGACACCCTGGTCTGTGTCCAGGACGATGTTAAATGCAAGGTGGACGGAGAACCAAGGAAGCAGCCAGGCTCCCAGGCAGCTGGTTCCCGGCAAACCAGATGTAGAATACCTCCAGAGAAAATGAAGCTCCCTGGGCCTAGTTGTGGTGGAGCCCTGGGGAGCGGGGCAGAACATGTCGTGCGAGGGGTGTCACCTGCCTGCTCCTCGCCCCTTAGAATCTTGACCGTAATACTCAGCAGAGTCAGCCTGGTCTAACATCTACAAAACAAGAATGGGGACATCCTTTCACTTGGTGCCTATGTGTCACGCAGCTACTCATGTGCATCTTATGTGTTAGCTAGTTTAGTGATGGGTGGATTCTTCACTTTGTGGACAAGGAGACCAGCGGAGAGCGAGAGGAGCTAACGTCCCCAAGGTCACTCAGATAGTAGCGATCAGGGCCCGTGAGGCAGTGCTGTAAATACCGGCGTACAGTCTCTGCCCACACCAGAAGAGTTGATTCTCCACTGGGGGGGGGGGCGGCGGTCACAGGAACTTCTGTTGGAAATAACTGAATCTACATTTTAGAATAAAAAATAGGCTCTGAAGTATACTATGTGACTAATACATGTTTATACTCAACTCTGGATAGTACAGAGTAAAACTCAGGTCTTTGTTCCTAGGACCTCCTGGTAAGCATCGGGTCGTGCCCACACTGTGGTCCACTCCAGATTCTGTTCCTGTAGCTTCTTTTGACCCTCCCTGTGGCCACACCACCTTTGCCTTTTACCAGTATGTGTTAAACATTGTTTCATCCTTGTCAGGACCTCTAAATTTTATCCTAGGGATCGTTTTATCCCCTGGATCTTTTACATGAAGCCTTTCACTGTATTTTTCAGAAAGATTATATTTTAAAACATGTTTTGCACAATGCGAGGGACACAGTGCTGTGTTATTGGCTCCTTGCCTGCTCTCCTGTTTGCAGGAGGATGTGGCCACGATCTCCCCCTTCTGCTCCCCAACTCTGTGTTCTTCTCTGGGTGATGAGTTCTTCTTTTAGACTGTAGTTAAGATTTGAATTTATTTTCAGTGATAAGAGTCCTAATTGGGGCTGGAGCTGATGACAAGCTCCCTGTTTGCCAGGAACATGGACACGGCCAGGATCTAATCATTTAGGGACGGCCCAGTTTCATCATCTCATCTTCCTGACTGCGGTGTGGGCCCCAATCAGCGGCGTAACCAATGTGAAGGCATGCTCTGTATTTTCAGCATTATTCTAAAGGCTGCATCCTTTGTAACTAATGTAGGCATAAGGCTGACCCTGGTAGGTAAGAGGCATTATGTTTTTGCATTTTCAGACAAAGAACTCTTAGACAGATAGTAAGCTGGTGCTCGAGATCTTCCGGCCAAACAGTTAATATTTTATTGGAGACAAATTAAACTTATCCTCGGGAGGAGCATAGAAGTCTTCTTGGAAGAATTAATAGAGAATTTCAAAAGGCACTGATTTTTTTATTCAACCTCTTGTTTGTTAGAGATGGGAGCCTAGCCAGATAATGTGTACCTATCGGTTGAGCATTTGTTATGATCAGGGCCTGCTCTGAGAACCTTACCTGTATCAGCACATTTAATCCTCACAGACCTTGGAGAAAGCATTAGTATTATCCCTATTTCATAGATGAATGCATCGAGGCACTGATTAACTTTGTCCAGTGGCTTTGTGCTGGTAAATGTCAAAGCTGGGATTTCAATCCAGGAGGTCTGGCTCCTGAGTTCCCTCCTCTTCATCCCTGCATCACACTGTCAGTGCCAAATAAGGTGGCCGTAGTGATGGTGATGGCTGATAATGACCACCAGCATATCAGTCCATCCCCACACGAGTGCATCCTCTGCTATTTTAAGTGCCAGTAAGACCTAGCAATGTAAGACAAGAAAAGACAAGCAAAAATTTGTTTTAAAACATATACATTTCTTTTAATTAGAATATAATCCCTGAGTGATCAGTACCAGCCAGTGGACACAGAGGCAGCTGCCAGGACCCAGACTACACCCCTCTGAGTGTTCAGTGCTGGGATGGAGCCCAGGCTGGGTCCTCGGGTAGCAGAGCAGGCTGCAGAGGGGATAAAGCAAAATACAGGCTGGAGTACCTTGTGCAGGGCAGAGAGGGACAAGCCGCAGTCAGTGTCGGGAAGGATCACCAGGAGGTAGCAAAGAGCAGGAGGTAGCAAAGACCGGGAGGTAGCAAAGAC
>NW_003852533.1:758958-803524 GCF_000181295.1 Otolemur garnettii | reverse complement strand
AAGAGCAGGAGGTAGCAAAGACCGGGAGGTAGCAAAGAGTAGGAGGTAGCAAAGAGCAGGAGGTAGCAAAGACCGGGAGGTAGCAAAGAGCAGGACTCCCTTTCAGGGCCGGCATTCTAGCAGGGTGGCAAGAACACAGTGACGTTGTTTACAGGTCCTTCCAGACCCCAGAGAAGGAGTCAGGCCTGGGAGAATGGCAGGTGCTATCTCTCTAGAACTGGAACACCACTGAGAGCCAGACTGACACATATGATGTGAGTACCATGATAATGGGCCAGATCGCCTAAAATTTTTTATTCCAAATTCTAGGTCTGACTGTAACGACTGGGTTGAGGTTGGAGTTTAAAGGAGAAGGAGACAGGTTCTGGCCTTGGAAAACTGCTTTTTCCCTATCCATATTCTATCTCAGATATTAACCAGTGATTTGTCATTATGAATGATGGGAGTTATTTCTGGAGTTAGATGCACTCCACTGGTTGTATGTACCAGGTTCCTCTCTGATTAGTTCTGATGATTGAGTGAAGACAGGAGCTTTAGAAATGCTGTCTAACTTACCTGGTGGAGGGGGAATCCTGAAAGGTGAGGAGAACCAGTTTGCCTCCTGTTCTTTGCTTCTTGGAGGGAACATCAGTGCTGTAGTTCTTCATAGTCAGACAGTGGAAATTGAGGCCACTGGGACATGCATGATCAGCAGCCAGGTCACTGGTGTGAGTGGAGAAGTGATGCCTGTAACCCCTTCTAGCAGAGAGCCCCAGATCATTTCATTATGTGGCATTCCAGCATCCCATGATTCATACCTTCTGAATAACATTTTAAGGTCATGGTCAGTTGGAGACTGCAAGCGCTAAGCCAGAATCAGCCTCACAGCAAAGGTGAGCTGGAGAGGCAGACGAGTGGTCCCCAGATGGTGCACAAATTGAATAATCTCCCCAAGTAGATCACAACTTAATTGCATTATCATTGGAACTTGATGTTCGTACAGTGTGGTGTCAGCAGATGGTGTCAGGGGTTTTGTGAACTCGATTATTTTTATACAGCCCTCAGTTCAGAAGATGCAGAGCTGAGCTATGGTAGAGGAACAAGAAAGGAACAAAGCTGCCCTGTGCCCTGGCAGGGTGACGTCCTTCTGCCTTTGTGCAAAATAGCAACACTGTAAAAGCCAAGAATCCTTTCTCTACTCCGCATCTGGAGCGTGACATGCCCACGAGTATCACTGTAGGGGGAGACGGTGGAAGAAACAAGGAATTTGTAATCAGAGGGCCTGGACATGGGCCTCAAAGCTCTCACTGTGGGTGTGTCTCTACCAGGCAGGTCACTCCACCTCTCTGAGCCTCAGATTTCTTATTTTTATAATACAAATAACAATATCTTACTCATTGTGTGGTGTTGTGCTTGTGAAAACATTTTTTTTTCACATGAAAGAGGTTTATAAAAATAAGAGACTAATTCTAGACGCTTCCTACAGGAAAAACAAACAAAATTATTTAGCAGTATTATCTTTTACTTCTCTAATTAAAAAAAAGAACTTGGCTGAATTTTAATAATGGAATGGAGTAGAAAACTCAGAAGGGGAGCAGAGCACTAGGTTTGAAATGTTTGTTTCTATCTTATTTAGCTTAGATGGTAATTATCTTTGATTTCTCCTGTCTTCTCTCTCTCTCACTTAAGTTATCCTCCCTCCTCTGGTTAAAATCCTCCTTGTCAGAGTACAAGCCTAGTCTTTACGAGACCCAATTCATGCTGGTAGCCCAGAGAACATATTTTTGTCACATTTTCTTTTGTGCTTACATGGAGTTCTGCAGTGACTTGTGAATAGTATAGCGAAGTCTTCATGGAAAAAACTCTGCACTTTATTGATAAAAATCTTCTTATTTAGATTCTCAAGATTTTAGGGTATTTTGGTCAAAAATAATTCTGAGAAATGCAACCCATCTAATGTTGAGAGAGTCATCCATGGTGTCCCACTAAAAGGGAGTTTACTACATGTATCTGAAATTGCATGTCTGTAAAGAGCATCTTCTGTGTATGTTCAATGGAAAGAGTCATGCTGTTGTGTGAACTAGGGGCAAATACGTTACTCAAAGAGCTTGTTTTCTTTGGGGGTGTTTGGTTATCAAATGATGAGAGGGTCTGTACAGATCTCTCACCTTTCAGCAGGTGTCCTCTGCACCTCTTGGTGCTCCCATAGGAAGGGCGGGACACTTGCATGTGGCCATCAGCATCCTCTATATTCTGGATCCATCGCTCCAGGTTTACCTCCAGTACTGTTTTGTAGACTTGAGAGTAGAACCGACCATAGTGACTGGTATTCCTGCAGGCTCCACCAGGCTCCCAACTCCACGTCTTTCCCCAGACTGTTTTCTTGGCTTGAAGTACGTTCATTACTATCTCCGCTCATTAAAATATGACCCATACATCAAATTTTAGTTCAGCATTTATTAAGGACCAACGTAGGGTCAGAAATAGCCAGGGTTCTACAAATGTGCTATCTAATGAGATTACAAAGACCACAAAAGAGCTGGTGTTCAGATAAATGTGTCCAGTCTATCCCGAGTTTTTCCAAAAGAATTTGAGAAGATCCAAAGGTTGAGCTGGGTTAAAGTGATTTGCTTCAGTTTATATAACCAGACTTGAGTGCAGATGTGATTAAGAATCGAACTTGGAATTCTGGCACTTTGCCACATTTTCCAAAATTTCATGAGGGCACCTTTTGACTTGGTTCTCTTTCTCGACCATGATAATTCTTTATTTTACATTCGTGCATCATTCTCTTATGTGATCTCACAAATCTTACTTTTATTCCTTTGTAGGAAGGAAGGAAAAAACTGGGGCTTACTAATCTTGGTATCCTGTACAGCGTCCACCAAAGGGCCTTCATAAAATAAACACTCAATAATAGCTACTTTGAATGAACATACGGTATTTCTTCCAGCCAAACTTTGAGTAAGCAGCTGCATTTACCTTAAGTCTGCCTGACAGCAAGTGTGTCTGTAGTAGCTTTTTAGTAATTACCATGTTCCAAAGATGCATGTCTAAGAAACAACGCTTTGAGTGTGTGACTTTAGGCTAAGTGTTTTTCTGAATTTAATTAAGAGATGCCATTATATTCTTTTCTTTATGGAAATCAATGAAAAGCAAACAATATATTATCACAAACTTATAATCTGCTTATTAGCTGAAAGAAGAGTTTTTTGTTTACTGCCTTGTCATTAAACAAACCTTAAATTAAGAATTTACAACTTTAAACAGAATGTAGGCTTTGTATATGCGGAAACCTTGGTTGTCATTCTCTCAGCCATGTTCCCAGTGGTTAGAGTAACAGAGGGTGTTTAATAATATTTGCAGAATGATCAGTTGGCCTGTAGTTTCATTAGGTGATGAACTTTTGGCTCTTTAAACAATATGTTGCTAGGATTAAAGCTTGTGAGACACTTTTACATAGGTGATGTATTTTGATCCCTGCAACAATCCTGTGTATTAAGACAAGAAGTATTCACTTCCTTTTACAAAATAATCCACTGAGGCTCAGAGGGATTAAATGATTCTACAGATCTTCTACCCAAGCAGGTGGTCAACTCTTGGATCCAAGTATTCCTGCTCCAAATCTTGTGTTCTTTCTGTGTCATCATGTAGTCGGCAGAGGAGATAAACACAGAATCAGACATCAGCAAGGGAGATCAAGGTCAGCACTTTGGAAGGTGCTTTCTGGAAAGTTAGACTCAATACATTTGGAGTTAGGCATCTGAAGTGTGTGACTAGCATGGAATCAATGGCTCTGCACTCAGTGGAAGAGTCTGCCTACCAGCCAGTTCTGAATTGTCCTCTAAGCCTTAACTGAGGAGAAAGGCTGGGTGCAGCCCTTCCATTCTGCTTTTATTCTCTTTGCCTCCATTTGCCAGCTTATCTGAACCATAAGCTATCTAAGGCCTCAGGATTTTACTGAAGTCTTCTAAGTCTCCCTTTGTCCTCTGCGGTTTTTGTTCCTTCCCACTGGAGAGAGACAGCTGACGTCACTGGTACTTTTATGCTTTGTCCTTTATTGTTTTCCACTTGATGCCAAAGTGCAGATGCTCTGATTGCTACTTCCAGCTTAAGACATCTGTTTTCCACTGGGTCCTTTTCTTTCATTCATTCACAATTATAATCTTTATGTGCTGCTGCTAAAGTATAGAGTGGAAAGATCAGACCCTGCCCTTGCAAGAACAAATACTCTGCTTTTAGCCCCTGTGTTCTCCTGTGGAGGGCAAACGTAGTTTTGAGTTGTATTCATGCACTAAATGTCATATCTAATGACTGTAAAATACTCTTGTCAGTACGGTTACTTGATGAGACAGGACTTACTTTAAGTCTAAGACTAGGCACAATTTTCAGTGGTAGCAAAAAAGCAACACAGGAGAAAGAACCAATTCATCAGAGGTTATTTTTGTCTTTATTTGCTGTCTTCCAACTTTGCTAATTTTTTTTTTTGTTTGTTTCCTGATCCAAGTCAGAGTTCATAGTTTATGACTAGAAAGTGCCATCTTTCCTAAAGAAAAACCTGCTCAGAAACATGATGGCTCCAACACGAACCTGCAAACCTGCATCTCAGATGATATTTGGCACACAGAGTGTTCCTGAAAATAGGATTTATTGAGAAAATTTAAAGATGAAGAGATTTAAGATATAATTCTAGATTTCTGGCTCTTCATGGAAAATGGGAGTATGAAGCTCTTCTTCCCAGCTTTTCTCACCCGGCTGGAGCTGAGAGAGTCCTGGAGGTGAATTAGGTAGTTTGAACCCTCACTTCATGGATTCACCTGCCTGGGTCCTGCTGGTCCCATCCCAGTGCTGGCTCTGCCACTTCCTCACTTTAACTTTGCAAACATGGTCTTGTACCTAAAAAATCCCAAAACTGTACCAAGAGACTCTGAGAACTGATAAACAAATTCATCAAAGTCTCAGGATACAAAATCAATGTACATAAATCAGTACAATTTCTATATCATGATACCAGTCAAGCTGAGATTCAAATCAAAGACTCAGTGTCATTCATTATAGATACAAAGAAAATAAAAAATCTAGGAATATGCTTAACCAAGGACTGAAAGATCTCTACAAGGAGAACTATGGAACACTGAGAAAAGAAATTGCAGAGGATGCAACAAATGGAAAAACATATCATGTTTATTGATTAGCAGAATCCACATCATTAAAACGTCCATGCTATCCAAATTGATTTACATATTCAACCCAATCCTCATCAGATTACCAATGTCATACTTTACAGACCTCAAAAAAATAATTCCAAGCTTTGTTTGGAACCAGAAAAGAGAAGCCGAAACAATCTTGAGCAAAATGAACAAATCTGGAGGCATTACATTTCTGATAGTAACCCAATCAGCATGAGGTCAGTACAGAAATAGAGAGAAAGAGCATTGGAACAATAGAGAGAACAGAGATATAAAACCATTTACCTACAGCCAACTGGTCTTTGATAAAGCAGACAACAGTGTACACTGGGAAAAAGAATCCCTATTCAATCAATGGTGCTGGCAAAATTGGATCGCCACATATACAAGAATGAAACCTATCTCTCACCACTCACAAAAATTAACTGAAAATGGTTAACAGATTTAAATGTAAGGCACGAAGCAATGAAAATTCTAGAGGAAAATGGAAGAAACACTCTTTTAGATACTGGCTTAGGTAAAGGGTTTGTGAAAAAAATCCCAAAGGCAATTGCAGCAACAACAAAAATAAATAAATGGAATTTGAATAAATTAAAAAGCTTCTGCATAGCTGAAGGAAAAATCAACAGAGAAAGTAGACAACCTCCAGAATGGACGAAAATATTCTCAAGCTCTGCATCTAATATAAGGGCTAGTAGACCAGAATCTACAGAGGACTCAAGCAAATCAGCAAGGAAAAAACAAACAACCCTGTTAAAAATTGAGCAAAAGACATGCACAGACACTTTTTCGAAAGAAGATAGAAAAATGGCCAATATACATGAAAAAGTGCTCCGTGTCACCAGTCATTGGAGAAATGCAAACCAATGCCACAAGGAGACCTTCCTAAACCTAGTTAGAGTGGCTTTTAATAAAAAGTCCCAGAGCAACAGATGCTGATGTGGGAAGAAAGGAATGTTTGTGGACTGTTGGGGGACTGCAGTTAGTACAGACAAAATAAATTTAAACATGCATCACCCCCAGTAACTCGCCATTTCCTCTCCTTCCCCCTCCTCATAACCTCTATTTTACATCATCTCTCAATGAATTTGTCTCACATAATCGTACCGTAGTTGTACTTTCCTGTCTGGCTTATTTTTAAGATTTGTTTGTTTTGTAGCATGTATCAAAATGTACTTTCTTTATCAGGTTGAACAATATTTCACTGTTTGTTTAGAGCACAATTTGTTCATCCATTCACCGTGTTACCTATTTTAATGTGATTCGGTAAGAAGTCTGATTTGTAGACTGGTAAACAGCTTAGAAAGCATTTTCATGTTCATTGTACATCACAAGAGGTGTGTTAACTCAGGGATTACTGGTTAGATTGTTGCTAAACTGCAGTGGTGTCTGGTACAGCTGTTTTGTGAAATATTCCACCTGATGTATCTTAAATTATTGTTCCCAGCAGTTGAAGTGAGAGCGTATAAATTGGGAGGAAATAGGTCTGTAGGTTTTCAGAGAATATGAAATCAGAATGGCTCTATTTGGGGCCGGCCCTGCATCCCCCTGTAATGCAGGGCTTTCCTCTACTCAGGGTGTTCTATGGGCCATTTCTCTAAAATAGAGTTAGGTAATAGGCTTCCCCCAGCACCTTGGGACATAATTTCACAATATAATACATTTCTCAAGATTGCACATTTAACCACTTGACTGCTGCTTTGCAGAGCGATTGTACAGCACAGGAACACGTCTGCATCACTGGGGGAACCAAATTCATCTGTAAGGAAAATGTCAGGGGAGGAAAAAAGCAGCTGGTGGCAAAGAGAAGGTAGAGTTAGTGCGTGTTATGTGCCTGATTTTATTCCTAAAGGAAAGTAAGTCTAAGATACTGGGAAGGGTAAACAGAGTGAGATTTTAAAAGGAACTGAAATCTCATTGCAAAAGGAATGCACCAGAAAGCAACACACACAGAGGCTTCTGCAGGGCAGGTGCACAACACAGGATGCTGTGTCTTTGCTTCCTGAGCAGTTGAGTGCCCAGTTACTTGAGCTGTTAGCTGAAAACCGAGTTTGGTACTTTGTTGTATTAAGATCTTCTGAGGATCCTCTCTTCCCTCACAGACAGCTCATCAGCAGGTGTTCTGCACCAACATCGGCACATACAGCACTTATAAAGTGAAGCTATAAAAACGTGTGGCTGCCAGCATCACTGTGTCTCTCATTGTGCCTTAGCAAGTAGCTGTGCTTGGGGGTTTGATGCTGCTGTATAAGACTGTCAACTAAACTGTTCCTTTTATTCTACTTTACTTGTTAGAGACAAGGTCTTGCTCTGTCACCCAGGCTGGAGTGTAGTAGGGTGATTGTAGTTCACTGTAGCTTCAAACTCTTAGGCTCAAGTGAGCCTTCTGCGTCGGCCTCTCAAGTAGCTGGAACCACCTGCCATCCTCAGATAATCCTTCTTATTGTTTAGACATGGTCCTCACTGTGTTGTTCAGGCTGGCTTTGAACCCCTGACCTCACCTGGTCTTCTTGCCTCAGCCTCCGTTGTTATCAAGATTACAGGCATGAGCCAAAACACCCAGCTCTTGAATTCCTGCTCTTATCGAGAAGTGTTAACTCTGGTGAATGTGATTAAACCATCTCTCCATGGACTCCTTCCTACCAGATTCTTTTGAAGACACAGGATGGCCAGCTTTGTATCTCAGGTTGTTTCCTTCCGTGACGTCTGTGGTCAGGTTGCAATGTGTCAGCGTCTCTGCCTTCCATGGGATGGTGGATGGTTACAGAGTCGGATGCACACTGCAGCTCTTCCGTTCACTCACCTCTGAGAAAAGCCTGGGCTAAGTGCACGTTTTATATCGTGATGGCATATTGACCAAGCTGGAGGGCTGAACTCACCAAGAGAAAAATCCTTCCTATCTCTACCTATAGTCACAGTGAAAATAAACTGTCTTCTTGGACTACAAACTTCATCCTAACAATGTTAGAGGTAATTTTCCATCATTCTCACTCATTTTTTTCAGTCTTACCCTGTCGCTCTCGGTAGAGTGTCATGGCATCATAGCTCATAGCAACCTCAGACTCTTGGGCATGAGAAATCCTCTTGCCTCAGCCTCCTGAGTATCTGGGACTACAGTGCCCTCCACAACACCTGGGTGATTTTTTCTGTTTCTAGTAGAGATGGGGTGTCGCTCTTGCTTAGGCTGGTCTCCAACTTCTGAGTTCAAGGGATCAGTGGACAGATCTCCAAAAGTGCTGGGATTGCAGGTGTGAGCCGCTGCACCCAGCTCACTCTCACTCATTTCTTCACTCCTTTGCTGGCGTGAAGGAGGAGGAGCTGAGCTGAAGGGGATTCCTTCTGTGCCTCGTCTCCTAAGAGAACAGGTGCACCAGAGCAAAAGGTATCGAAGTGCAGAACTAGTCCCAGGGGGACAGAGGGAAGAAATATTCAGAAATGGTTCCTTTACCACAGATGATTTGCATTAATAGCTATAAAAGCCTTGTTAAAAAAAAGAGTGAAAATATTTTGTTATGAAACCTGCATATGAAGCGTAGATCTTAGTTATAGAGCTCTCTCTTTTACCATATGTAATCACAACATTAAATACTAAGTTTGTGATTTATGAAAGGCTACTTCTAATTGTGACCATAGAAGGCTACACACTGGAAGTTTTCTTTCATGCTCTATTTAGTGATACTCCACCCAGCAGTTGAGAATGTAGCCCTGTCTGAGTGCACAGCGGTGGGTGCTCTCTGGACGGTCTGTGTCTGCAGAGCATCTGCCTGTCCCCTACCACCTGCCACATTGTCACCCAGCATCGTCTGTTGCCAAGGCAGGAGGAAGTAAATCCAAGTCTCTACTCCTGTTGGTACTTTTGTCTGAAGTTTTCATAGGAGAGGAGATGAAATATAAAAGATTTTCTGTTACCAGAACTTAATTATCCAGTCCTTTCTTTTAGAAACCATCAAGATTTGGTAGTACTCAAGCATTTCATATTAAATTGCATCAACTAGGCTTGCTTCGAATTTGAATAGTTTTTGTATATTTTAAATTTTGGTTCAATTAAACTCAAATTGGCTGATGGCTTATTGTTTGATAGCATGTATATCTGGATACCGTGGTTCAGTCTGAAATCTTATCTTTGGTCATCCCCTAGTACCGTACTGCCTTTTACTTACTTTCTTTCGGAAGAACATATTTGGATCCTGTTCATAATTTTAAAAAATAAGTAAACACATGGTAAGGAGAGTGGCACTGAATACAAAACAGAAATGCAGGGAAAATGAAGTTTAAGGTGAATACTGTGAAATGAAAAGAGATGCAGATTTGAATGATGGATGCACTGCCTCCCAGCGCTGCAGTCAGCGGGAAACGGTGAAATACCTCACCTGGGCATGTAAGGATGAAAGACCTGCATTTAATGTTGCTTTTTGGATACTTGTGGTGCTCCTAGGACAGACATAGAACATAATCAGCTGCTTATTCCTCTCAGAATAAAGAAGTTAATCCCAGGAGCACTTCTAGCGACTGTGTCGTAGCTAATGTTCACTTACGCTGCTTACTAAGTGACAAGATCTGTGCTGGGAGCTTTACACAAATCAGCTCAGTGAGGCGGGCACTTGAGCATAACTAGCGTGTGTTTACCAGCTAGTATGTAACCATGCCCCAACCCCCGTGTCTGACTTTAAACCCTGTGCTCTTAGTGGTCAGGTTACACTAAATTTGCTATGTTTTTAACTGGAATAAGCAATTCAGAATCTTCTCAATTGGCCAGTAGGATAGTAGCCAAATTAAAGGTATAGTTTTTATCCATCTGGTATGAGAAAAGTATTGATTAAAGAACAAATGAAGATTTCATGATTTTAATCTCTATATCCTCTAGAAAAGTCTAAGCTTGCTTTTCCTCAGACGGGCTCAATTACACATAGAAGTCAATATTTGTGTCTTGCTAAAATAATATAATTAAAAACTAGGGTAAGGCTGGCAATTTGCATTAAAATTATGTGACATAATTAACTGGGAATTTCAGGTCGACTACATTTTAAATGGACATCTTGTATTTTATCTAGCTACCCTACCTAAGGTGGTCACTTCTGGGGTAGCAGTTCCTTTTGTTCTAACCTCAATAGGCTGGTGTCCAGTGGTCCAGGGGTACTTTGCTGTGAAAGTTTTAACTCACCATCCACCAGATCACGTGGTATGTACAAATGGTAATTGGTGCGCCATTTAAACCTTGATCGTCTGGTAGCCCATAGGGCATAGTTCTGGGTACCATAGTATTTCCTTTTTCAGTGTCATGGCAATGAGGTGATTTTCTTTTGAAAATTTTCTAGTTAACTAAGAACTAGCTCTTAATTTATCCTTTTCTTAAAAGGCACCCTTGTCTAAATGCACAAGTGCCTTTAGGACTCCCTACCGAGGATGTGGAATGTTGTTCACGCCCCAGTGGGACGAGCGCTGAACCAGGAGGCGGAAGGTCTGGACCGGGGACTTGCCTCTGCCACTTCCTACGCATCTTCAAATTATTCTTTCAGATTCTCATATGTAATCTGGGGATACCAATATATGAAGAGATTAAAGAATTAATGTAAGGGTTGAGTGAGATACTAAGTGAGCCAGCATGTTTCGACGTGTAAAACTAGGAAAAACACACATAGTGATATTACTGACCCTGCCGGCATGCTGAGCTCTGTGCATCACATGGGGGGCATTCCTGGGGATCCCAGAGTGCTATGCGGTTTTAGATTTGACATCTATTCTCTGATATCCCAGTATCAACATTTATGTGGCAGAACCATCGGAAGACACTGTTTATCAGTCAGCTGTGCTTCCATTTTTAACCCATTGCTCTATATTCTTACTTTTTGATTTGGTAGACTTAGGGTAGTTTCCTAGAAGACAGCTTCAGTTCTCACCTATGATTGAAACATGTAAGCTTTTTACATTTATTGTTCAAAGACTTTTTATTTACCTTTTGTTCTTAGCCAAGAGGTTATATTCCAGATATTTTATTTTAGAATTATTACAGCTACACACACATTTTGGTTACATAATTTGTGCTTGTACATTTTAAGTCAAAGTTATAAGTGTGCCCTTTGCCCAGAATGTGTGCACTGTTCCCCATGAGGTGTGACCTGAACCCAACCCCTCTTCTCACCTCCCACCTACTTGGTTTCCTTTGAGTTTGCTTCCATGTGTATACATGCTTAACAAAATTGGTGTAGATGCAGCGTACCTCATACATTATTAATATTAATAATGTGTAAAATAGCTACAGTTTATGAGTGTCTACTTATGCCTGACTTTGTGTTAAATGCTTTAAAAATGTTATCTGTCCTTTACAATGATTCTACCATTGAATAATAGTATTCATGCATTTTCTGTGTGTGCATTGAGACTCAAGTTATCAGCAGACTTGACAAATTTATTTAAGAATTGTGTGTTAGAGCCCAGGATCATGTTGAGGCAGGTGTTTCTGGTTTATAAACCCATGCTCTGAGAGAAGGACCTTTTAGAGAAATAGTAATATCTCTGAGGTATCATATATCTTTCTTTTGGGTTCAAACTGTCACATGATTTCTTGTTTATTATAATGACATTTCTGTTGGAAAAAATAGACGACATTGCCATTTTATAGATAGATGGGAGGGCAGGTAATTCACTTGTAATGATGGATACACAGTGATAAGGCTCAGCCTTCATCATTCCAGGTGTTGCTCTAGTCCTCCCATAAATATTAAATGATTGCTCTATTGTGGCTTTATGGTGTTTTGTGTGTTTGGGATATTAGACTTGGAGCTTTAGAATATTATAGGTTTCTGGAGAAATCATTCAAATGATAATCCATTTCTACGCCATGTCATTTCAATCTGTGGGTGGCAAAAGCATTTGTACGAATCTAACAATTTGGTGATACACAGCCAGGCATAAATCAACAGTGCTTCTGGGCTTCTGTACCCACCAAAATTGCAGCATTGTGGAGAAATGAATGGAAGCATAAAATTTGGGTGAAGGAAGTAGGTAATTGTGGTTCTTAAATGAGGCTTGTATTTGCTGCCAAGAAATCCTTAGGAACCACTAGAGCTTTCTTGGCAAAATCTCCAGGGTCAAATTCCTTACTAAACAGCATCCAAAATATAAATTGATTGCAAAACACTAATATATCAAATAAGTGAGCATTTTAAAGTAATTATTTCAATTCAGACAGATTTGAGAAACTGACCTGGATTCCATCGTCTGTGTTTTAAAGTTACTTAAGAGAACATGACCTAATTAGGCTAATCGTACGACTGGCATAGGGAAATGCAACTCTATAAACTTTTGATGATAATTTGTAAGATGAGAAATCTTCTATAGGGAAGTATTGATTAAAATAATGTGCTTTGTAAGTGTGGATTGAAATACTATCACGTGGTGATATTGGATATATGATATGAAATGAAAACAAAAAGAATAGTTATGAGAAAATAATGAAAATTAACTGCCTCAGTTTTTTTTTTTTTTTTTTTTTTTGGCTGGGGCTGGGTTTGAACCTACCACCTCCAACATATGGGGCTGGCGCCCTACTCCTTTGAGCCACAGGTGCCGCCCTGCCTCAGTTTTTGGATGATGTAACAATCAACATGGTGAGGACATGAGGACATGCATGAGTCACGTGACTGCCTGCTACATTTTTCCTCTATGTTCTTATACAAAGTAGATGCATGTGAGTCTGCTGTGATTTAATAGTTGTCTACACCATCTAATCTCTATTCTTTCGTCTATCTCAGTGCTGACTGCCCTACCTACCTCAAAATAATTGCTATTTCAGCAAATAGCTTAGATCTACTATAAGATCTCTAGGATCTTAAGATACTCTAAGATCTACTGTAAATCCTCTGTATTTATCAGAAATTGCTAGTCAGGTTGGCTGTTATTGGATTACAAGCAATAATAACACACTTAAGCTTGTGTCTCTCCATGTCCTATTTAGTAGCAGTATTGTAAAAATCTATCAGCAAGAACAAAGAGTAATTTAGTTTTGGAGGATACATTTTGTTTCTATAAAGATAAGGAAATTAAAATTAATAATAAGAATAATAAGTTACACTTGGGGAATGCTTTCATCTGCCCCGCTACTCATCATGTTTTTTGAACTCAAACATTAAGCTTCATAACTATCCTCACTTCGGTGTCTCTAACTTCTTTCATTCTTCTAGCTCTTGGCCTTCACCTCGTTCAGATCTATCTCGCCAGCCCCCTGCTTCTCTTCTCTGCAAGTTTCTTGAAAGAATAATCTATTTGTGGTTTCCAGTCCCCACCTCCCACTCAGTGCTCCTTCCCACTTCATCTGCCATCATTCAACCAATATGTACACTGTTCTTGACATCAGCATTCCTAGTTGCTGAACAGAACAGAAATTTAATTTTTTTTGGTTAAAGGAAGTAATAAAACTTCTCCATTTAAAAGACTCACCTCTTTTCTTGTGATTATAAAATCAATGCACGTCTTCCTTCATCTCTTGGAGTTCCGTGATCCAGGCGGTGTTCCACCTGCCAGCACAGCGACTAACCGGCAGCATCCTGGCCCTCATAGATGTTGCATTTTTAATGGGAAGAAGAAGACAATAACATTTGCACAAATGAATAAAGGATGTCGAGAGAGAAAGACCGCAGGGTGTGTCTCTCTGGACCCTGGAGGACAGGGGGCTCTGGACGTCTGTGGAGGAGATTATGTAAAACTGAGCACTATGCAGGGACAGGAGGAAGAGCCTTCCAGGCAGAGGGAACATTCAGTACAAGGCCTAGAGCAAGCCTGGCAGAAAGGACGGAGGGGAGGCCCATGCAGCTGAAGCAGGGGGCGTGAGGGACCTCAGATGTGGAGTGAGGTCAGAGAGGTCGAGAGGGAAATGGTGTCTGGCTTTGTCTCCGTGAGAAAGTTAGATAACAAAATCTCTCATTTCAATGAGTAGGTAAATTCTAAGATTTTAAACAAATGGTGGAGCTGGAGGGGTCATATGATCTGATTTACATTTCATAAAGATCTGTCTGGTCCCTGTAAGGAGAAAGGGCACTGGCCTTATCAGCTGGAATATTCTACCCTAAGGGTTGATTTCTGTATTAGATTCTGTGCCCTGGGATTAGCTAACACCAGGTTTGTCTGAATGTTAGGTCAGTGTACATAAATCTTCTAAAAAGACCTAAGAATGTATTTGCCTTACAGAACCTTTCTTTCCACAGAAGTGTCTTAAGCTCCAAGGGAGGCCAGGTGCTTCCAGGTTCCAGCTTCCAGGCCCCTGTTCCTATCTCCTGTCTGTATTGGGCTCCTCATGCTTTTTTCTCCCCACATTTGGGTCTGTACACCAGTTAAATTTACTTTCTCTTTTTATGGGGAAATGATTGTTCTTACAGCACACAGGGCTTATAATTCTTGCCTCTTTTTTTTTTTTTCATAATTAAACGCATTTTTAACATTAGTGGGTGGGGAAAGATTTCAAATAACCCCAAAGTCTGAATCTCTTGCATGTAACAGAAGCATGTGGCACAGCAGTGACGAGTGGGAGGCAGTCCAGGAGATTTAATCGTCACCCTGCACACTGACAGCTTTCCACTGCAGCATCCTCCCTGCCAAGGGGACCATCACTCAATTCTCCCCCTTCCCAGCGACCCGCTGCTGCTGGGGGAGCAATTTCAAGGTTTCGTCTTCTCTGTGTGTTTCTCCTTCAGTTTCCAGTTTCTTTTCACTCGGTTTTTGCTCTTGTAAAATTCACTTAAATTTTGCTGTTTTTACAGATGAATGTGACAATTCCAAGATGTGCTAGAAATTTTTAAACTGGGACCTGGTGGTTAGCAAATAGAGTGAGGGGGAAAGTCCCTTCCACATGCGATCTGGTACAAGGTCAAGAAGAAATGTACCCTTCAGATTTTTCCCTTGAAGGGGAAAGAGAAAATTGTCCCTTTGTCAACAGTCCTCTGTCACTGCATCACATGTCACTATGCCCAAACTTGGCTGTTACTAAAAATCAGAACGAGACGCTTTCAGAACCGGATTGTCCCCTTCTCATGTTCTTCTCAATTTCCCACACCCGTTCTCCTTTCTCTCTCTCTTCCTGTTTGTTCTCTCCTAATTTCATTTTAGGGGTATGACGCGTACTTGCACCCCCTCTTATTGACAGCTACCCAATATACTTGGCCAGAAGGCACCAGCAGCACTCCCCAGATACTTACTAGTCTCTAAGCTGGACTCGGGATTAGGCCCTGTGCTGTTCACAGGCACCTGCGGTGTGGTCTTTGTCTTTGGGACTCATGTATGAGAGTGATGGAAGGAGGTAGGAAGTGGATTGTGACCCTGTGTCGAGTGTTTATTGTGCGTCGAGGACGGCACTCACCACAGCTTGGAGCAGACCCTGTGGGAGGAATCCCCACTTGCACCTCCAGGTCAGCCTGGGAGGCGAGATTTAGCTGGGAGCCATTAAAGATGTTTTATAGAATTAAAATATAGACCATGAGTGTGTGTGTGGACAGAGAGATGGGGAGGGATGGCATAAAGTAAGATTAGAGACATAGAAAAAGAACCAAAACTTTTTTTTAAATTCCACTATAATATTTTTATAACCCCCTGAGGATTCTGACTTTTTTTTTTGTTTCCTGAGCATAGAAGGGAATCATGTGAAGAGTTTAAGTAAGGATGTCTCAAAATCATAGGTAGCTTTTTGGCTACAGCATAAAGTCAACATTACTTACATTCATCACACTCAGTCAACAATACTTATCGGGCACTTAGCAATAAGTACTGCACATAAAGAAGGTAACGAAAAGGCAGACATAGCAGCTGGCATCCGGGCCGGAGGAGGGCCCTGTGGGCAGGAGTCCCGTGAGGACACTGTGGCCGTGGGAAGTTTTGGTGGTTTGAATTGCATATTGCACTGGGTAGATACAAGTGTACTCATGTAAGGCATATTCAGGGGTAATGCTGACACTCGTGGTGATTGACTGGATGGGAATCGAGGTGGCATGCGGGGTAAGAGCAGCAGTTGTTACAGCCTTCCAAAAGTTGACCTACGTTCTCCTTTCTTTCTTTACTGTGACAGCACAGCCTGGCAAATTTCTGGGCGTTTCTGTTTCCATGTGTCTAGTTATCAGCTCTGTCACTCCCTCGGGTGGGCACAGGATGGTGTGGAAAAAATGATGGGTCATTGCCCTTGGAGCAGAGGCCATTTGCTCTGGGAAAGTGATTATCAGGAACTATGCTAAGCAGCTCTTGCTGTCAGATGAGCAGCCCTTTCTGCTCCCATCTGGTACATAGTACAATCCAGTGGCAGGGACGGGCTGCACAAGGGGCGGGAGGGTGGTTGAAAAAAATGTGGACAAAGAGAAGAATCTTAAAACAAAGCTAACAGTAATGTTGCTGAGAGAGGAAACTAAGGCAATAGAATGGAAGATCTGAAATGGGCATTTGGCTTACCCAGAAGAATACTAACCTGGACTATTTACCTAAGAGGCTTCCTGAGCTATAGGTATCCTATGTTACTCCAGGAAGATTCCCAGAAAATGTGTCTTAAAAGGCATATTTAAGAATGTGCCTCTTGTTGAAAGTATCTGATTAAATTTGTTGCTCTCAGAATTTTCTAAGTATATCCCCCACTTTGTTTTTTAGTAATACGGCATTAACATTCTGCAAAACTGGTGCCTGACAGAATGCACGTAGGGGAATGCTGGCCTCGCTGAGTCATGATCAGAGTAAAGGTTTGTTTTTGCTATGCCCAGTGTTAAACCTGGACTGCTTGATTGAATCTTCATACCAGGAACACAAAGAACTATGTATTATTATCATCCTCATCTCATTGACAGTGAAGATACTCTGAGTTATGAAGTAATTTGCTTAAAATCACATAGCCGGTAAACAGGAAGTATGATTTTGAACCCAAACACTCTGATCTAAAAGCTCAAATAGCTATTCCATTATGTACCATCTTTGACATGTCACAAGACTGAGGTCCATGGGGAGTCTGCAGCTGTCGGTGCTGCTGAGATGCCTGCAGTCACCTTGTGGGTGAGGCTGGCCTCCCAGGTACAGACCAGTGGAGGGGCTGGGTATTTCACATCTTTTATCTCATATTACAACAGAAGGAACAGAAGCAGCAGATTGGGAAAAAGTAAAATTGTGTACAGGTCACATAATTAACAGCCAGTAGAGCTTAGACCCCAACCCAGACAGTCTGACTCAGGAGTCCAGGCTTATAAGTCATAATGTGGCCTCCTCAACATCTGAACTAATGTGCACAGCTTCCCCAAGCCTAGAAATGTTAACATATCTGTATATTAAAATACATGTATATTTATTTTTTTCATGCCTTTTATCCATGTGTTTGAAATTGTACAGCCATCATTGCTACCAGCAGCCAGTGAGTCATATTTCTGGATAATGGAATGGTTTGAAGTGAAGGTATAAGACAAAGAATAATTTAAGAGAATTCAGGAGAAAGAGGAATCAGGCAAGGTCAGAAAGTGACCCCAGGAAGTTGCATTAAACCTAGGGCAGGCAAGGGTGGGCAGGCAAGGGTCTGCAGGCCAGGCAGAAATGGAGTTCAGCACAGGATCTAACTCTGAAAGGCACCAGGCGACAGGGATATATTTTGTCTCCCTCATAAATAAATGCGGATGGATATGATTTCATATCAGTTTTGCTTATTCCTTAGCCATGCAAGAGTTCACGTAAGAATTTTAGGATTAGAAAATCTGGGGTTTGAATTTTCACTTTACCATTAAATGCGACCTTAGGAAAATTTCTAAATTTTGTCCTGTATGAGATGGGACGGACAAACCTCAGGCCACCTTTGTGCTGAGGAGCCGGTGAGACGTGTGTAAAGTGCAGGAGGAGTTGGGCGCTGACATTTCATTGAGGATAGCTCTCGTTCTCTTATAACAGTTTTTGGTTTCCTGAGTTTAAAGGGCTCCACTTGAAAATGTTAATTTGGCATTTTTCATTCTGTTTTTCCATTTTTCTCCCACTTCTGATAAAGTGCAGCAGAATGGATCCCAGCAGCACGGCGTTGCTGTGGTAGGACTGTGTGCACCAGACGGTGCAGGTCAGTTTACCGCCAGCTGCCTGGTGTTTGGTTTTTTCTTAAAAGCACATTAGAGATAATAGATTTGAAGTGACTTTATTCTGTGCAGGAATTCATCTAAGCAGTTTTATCTAAACTGTTTACCTTGACCATTTGAGTTGGCACTGAAGAAGAAATCTTTAGAAAATAAAGTAAATCATAAGGAGTCTATTTAAAGATTATTCAAATGACTGTACTTTGAGTTTTGTAAATAAGCTGAATCTACCTTTTATGAAGAGAAATATGGTAATACTTCCAACCTGCTTTGGGCCATTGTTAAATGGACCGATACTGACTAAACTGGACTTCGTGGACTTCTTCTGTCACATCAGTGTACCTTGGAAAACATTTATTTTTTTCTGCTCATACTGTCTATGTGAATAGCATTTTAAATACAAGAAATAAAATCTTGAGAAGTTAAATGGGGCAAGGGGTTCTAGAAGGCTTTAATGTTGCACAGTTATAATGGAAAGCAATGATTTCCCATACTTAGGATTTTTATTTTATTTTTTATTTTCAGGATGAGTAAGAGACAATTACAGAAAGCAACAAAAGGAAAACTGCTAATAATAATCTTCCTTGTAACCTTGTGGGGGAAAGTTGTATCCAGTGGCAACCATCATAAAGGTAAGCCGTTCTGTTTCCTTTCTCAACTATCTGTAGACTATAACTCCCATTCACGTAGACTGTTGTGTTCTGTTTCCACTGGTCCGTTAACTTTCACTAGGTACAGGTTTTCCCTGGCAATTCCCTTTAAGTAAAAATGCGGAGAGTTATTCTTAAGATGACTTTGGCAGGGAAACATGATATTTCCAGAATTACTTCCATTTCCGAAAATAGTGTTCAAAGTAAATGAAATTGTATCTCTGCCTCTCCTTTCCTTTCAAGATAGTGATGTTAAGATGTTAAAGATCAGTCCCAGATGGTGCTCATCCTCGTAAAGAGAGCATCTTGAATAATATGTGCGTTCTTAATACGTCTACATGTACATTTGCTGTTAGCGTTTTTTGTGGGTCATGTTCCTTTAGGTCAGAGTTCCACTTGGATCACCACTAACACTTCCCCAAGTATGGTGCTCCGCAGCCCCCGTCTGCTGTGGAACAGACTGAGAATGTCTGTTCTCTAAGTGGATTAAGCTCGACAGTGGAAAATTATGCTCTCTCTGGCCTCTTTCCTGGCCACAAGACTCAGTATAATGAATAGCTGCCTTTTCTAAGTGAATTAAAATGGGGCTATTTCTGAACTGTTCCTACCATAATCAAGTATTCATAACCTGAGAAGTCAATTTAGATTTTTCTGTGAAATATGACTTTACAATTCAATTCTCAGTCTACTTACTATAAAGGCTAGAGACTAGCAGGTTACTTTCTTATTCTATTTTTAGATGAAGGAAGAATTCAGACTGCCTTGAATCCTGTAACCTGCAAACTAGTTGCACACGTCCGTTTAATTAGCATTACACAGAACATTACCACCAGAGGGAGGAAAGGTGTGTGTGGGGACCGATGCCTGTAAGACAGACCTCTTCTCCTGTATTGAAAACCTAAAAGAAACATCTTGTAAAATGGAATTTTATGAAGAGTCCCTGTATTTCATAATCCTGTTTTCTGCCCACAGTGTGTGCACGTGTGTGCATGTGTGTTTGTATGTGTGTGTATAAACGTATTTTTTCTTCTTTCCTTTAATACAGCACACTGATCTACAAAGCACATTTTACATTCTCTTTAATGATTGTTTTCAGTGTAAAATTAAAAAGATGTCCAGGTGGATCCTCCCCGTGGCTCCAAATTGGCAACAGTGAACCAGATCTCAGAACAAAGTAGCACTAAATACCTTTTAAAAGAGCTACAAATGGCGGGGGTGGGGGGTAGGCCCTGCCTTGGGCCTAACAAGAGAACCATGCCATTGTTCTCTCCCCAGTGTTGGTGGCCCCAGGCCCTTCCCAGTCTATAAAAATGTACTTGAGAGAACTGGGAGAATTCACAGCAATTGTGGGTGTCTGCCTGGCACAGCAAATGTCCATTGTAAGGGCACTTTCCCATCTGCAAAGCCGCGCTGTGGGGATTGCCCAGGGTGCATATCCCGTGCATTCTCAGAGCTGCTCTGAAGAATCTGTAAGTTGAGTTGTGTTCTATGCTACCTGCAGAACTAGTATTTTTTATTACACCTTGCCAAGAAAATAGTGCTTAAACATAAGAAATTACACACTGTATCAGAAAATTTACCTAAATTGTCAAATGCAGTACATTATAGAAAATAGAGATTTTTTTAAACTTATTTTTCTGTTCCATTTCTACCATGCCAGTGCTATTTTGGATGAAGATTTTATGAAAGGTCTCTCCCACTTCTCTCCTTCCTACTTTCCCCTTGCTTCCTTTTATTCTTCCTTTCTTTATACTTTCTGTAGAAAATGCCCTCTTTGTTTAGAGCTGTTTTACACATAAAATCGTAAATGTCACGTATGTGTAGTTGTAGATCATGTTCATGAAGGAAACGCTGGCGTCCTCACCATCCAAGAAATATGGGGGTGTTTTCTTCCCAGGAATAAAGCCCAGTCTCTGGCTCTATCTGGGGTGTCTCTGGCTGTTGGAAGGATATATTTACATTCTACCTGGTTATGGCCAGAACCTGGGATCTTTCTATGGCAAAGGAGCCAAACATTTTTCTCTCCGTTTAGGAGGGGAGGGGAATGGTTGTCTTTCTTCTGAATATAAAGAGAAAAAAACCCACTGTTTTTGTTGCTCATCTTTGGGCGTTTGGCTTCTTGTGCAGGATGCTTGGTTTGGCTTCCATTAGGGTTAAATCTTAGGGCAAAGCAGGCCAGTTCACATACAGCTTATGGGTAGGCAATTAATAAGGAATCAGTTCTCATCCAGAACATTCTGGTGAGAATTCAAGATGATGACTCCGGTGGCAGTAACAAGCATTGGAAACATCAACTCATTTAATCTTCATAATAGTCAATAAAGTAGGTACTATTTTTAGAACCATTTTTACAGGTTGGAAACTCTGACAACTATGACAAAGAAAAGTTCAGTGATGTCTCAGATTGCCCAGTTATTAGCTGCTCGAATCAGGACTCAGATTGAGCCGGGCTTGCCTCAGCCCACTCTGTGGATGTCTCATAGTGAATTTCTTCTTGTTTACACAATTTGGGGTTTAGTTGATGTGCTGAATCTGTGGATTGGTGTTTCTCATGAACTCTGAAAAATTGTAGGCATCATCTCCTGAAATAATAGTTTGCCCACCTTTCTCTCTGCAAATGGGACTCTGGCCAGCTGTCAGGAGGATGCGGCATGTTCGCTCTCTGCTCCGTGTCTCTGAACCTGCATTTTATGTTTTCACTTTCAGGGCTCTCTGTGTTGTATTCTCAGATATTTATCCACATCTTTCTACCACATTGATTCTTTGTTTCCTTGGGTCTAATCTGCTCTTTAGTCTAATTACTGAGATTTAATTGTGTTCACTGTTATGCACTGAATTCTTTCTTCTTTCTCCTGTGCCTGCTCTGATAGGTTTTGTTATCATTCATGCCTTCAGTTTCTCTTCTATTTTCCATACATGTATTTTGCACCTGATGATTGTATTTTATGAGATTTGTCTCCTTTCAGTTGCTCTCATGCTCTTATTTATTCTAGAGTTTTGTGAATTTTCCTGTTAGTTTTGTGCGCTGGTCATTGGAATCCTATCTGTGAGGATCTGAGAGGCTTCTGCCTGGGATGCATGCTTCCAGAGACAATTTGCATGTGCCTCTCATCTTCCTCAGGTTCCCGGGAAGCAGAGGCAAGGCAGGAGTTCCTGTTTATGTGATTTATTGAAAGAGTCCTCTCAGAAGAAGGGCAGGGAGAGGAGCAGGAAGGAGCAGGAGGTCAAACACTGAACACAAATAGAGCCCCAGCTGGAACAGCCCAGTATGCTTCTGTGGGGAAGCTCTGAACCATGAATTGTCCCACTGAGGTCATCCCTCCTGGAGGTGAGATGGACGGCCTCTTCAGCCCTGTGTCTGCTGGCCCTTGGCTATTGCTCTGTTCCCCACTGCAGGGATTGGCCTCCCCAAGGAAGCGGCCCCTCTTTAGCATAGGGGAAGTCTCCAGAGAAGGGTGTGTCTGTCACTGTAATGACCCAACGCCTATAGCAAGTGGAGGAAAGGCCCACAGCAGGCTACTCCCTTCAGATTCACCTGCTTCTCACATAGGGTCCCTCTATCCAGGCAGAGCTTCTCCAAAATTCTGGTTGGTCACAGTTTCCAAGAAAACTTACTTGAGGAGGAATAGTGGGGCGGCACCACTAACGCAGGTGGTATCAAGGCCATTATTGATACCTATCATCTGCTGTCCCCAACAATCTAGATTTTTCTCTCTTTTAGCTAGTACTTTTGATTATATAGGAGACTTGCCTGGTGTTTTCCTGAGGGTTCTGAGCCTTAGATTACTGTGCTCTTCACAGCATGGTTGTGGTGCTAATATAGTGATGGTTATAACTGGAAACGAGAACGCCATGAGATGCCCCAGGGAATCTCCCAAGTGCCTAATACATTCTTCCCACCCACCAGCATACAGCAGGTGCCCTCTTAGTCCTGGTCACCAGGTAATTTACCTTATCAGTTATTAATGCCTTTATTTCCTGGCTAGTTTATAAGTATGAGGAGTCCAGATTGAGCAGGCAACAACCGTATCTTTATGTTGAGTGGGACTCTCACTATTCTCATTGGCAAAGTGGGAATAAGTACTCCCAGTATACAGGTGATCTCACAGGAATATTTCAGATTGGATAGTTCTAATGGCAAAGTCCTTTGTTAGGTCAGCAATCTTTGAGTGCCTACAGTAAGGGCTGAGAATATAGCAGCTCATGAAAGGGACAGAGGTCTTTTGTCTTCGTGGAGCATTTATCCTAGATGAGAGAAAATAGATAATAAAGAAAATAAAAATGAGAGGTACGTCGTATGGCATAAAAGCTCTGGAAAATATCTAAAGGAAGAAAGAGGTATAGGAAGTGTTTGGAGGGATTATAATTTTAAATAGGTCTTTGGGTAAGAGCTAAAGTTGCCAGATGAGCCAGGTGGGGGAGATCTGGGGGGTCAGAGGCAATGAGGAGAGGGTGCATGTGGGGCAGGCCTGTGAGGGAGAGGGGTGCCGTTACGGAGCAGGTGAACGTAGATGATGAAGGAACAGAAGACGTAGCTCCATCAAAGGCTGCTCTCAAAAGCAGCCGCGTGGAGAATTGTCAGTCCACTGTCTGAACACGATGTAGGACAGTGTAGAAATCCACAGCATTTGGACTGGAAAACCAGAAACAGTTGTCATCTTCTTAATAAAATCTTTTGTGCTTTGGGAACTAACAGTCCCTCACACATGGACAAATAAGTTTACTTCTCACACTGCCACAGAGAGATTCTTACAAATTATATGGAGCTGGGCATTTCAGGAGGATTAACTCCAAGCACGGTGACAGCCAGTCAGAAAGAATAAGTAATATTTCCCCCTTGGAAGCAATTACGTGAGGTGCAGCTTCTGCTATTGGGGATCGGAAGGGAAACATTTTAGTTTAGGACTCCAGGTTCCCGACAGAAGAGTATAGTGTTTAATCTTAGAAGGCTGATATATTTTCTCATCTTTTCTATTCTTACCTGCCACAAACTAAATCTCAAGGGCATGAGTCATCATTGGATATTCGGGTTATAAAGGAGTTTGTAAGAGATACTTGTAGGTGAGAATTATACATGTAAACAACCCCCCCAAAGTTAGTTTGATGAGCTCAGATTGAATATATGAGGGCTGTCTGGAAAGTATCCAGTCCCAGATGTGTCTATTTTTCATATTATGTGACTGGGTACTTTCCAAACGGCCCTCACTTGTCCTCCTCATTGCAATGCGAGGTAATTATTGGTCTGAGTTAGCACTTTTGATTGAATGGATTTTTTCCCCCCAAATGCTCACAAATTTTAAAGTTTTATTTTATGTTTAATTGACACAGAATAATCGTACCTATTTAGGGGAAAGTGTGATGTTTCAATACATGTATACAATATGCACAGATCAAATTTCAAGTAGTAATGTTTAGTTTAAAGCCTGGGTGAAATGGCCATTAAATGTTTTATTCTGATCATTTTGAATTTGCTTTGTTGGTTCATTTGAGAGCTTGTTCATTCCTCCAGTCACCTATTCCATGAAACAAAACATGGAGTGTTTGCTAGGTGTTGGGCTTTAGGTCAGATCTGGGCATGTGGAGGTGAGTGAAACACGTGTCCCAGGCCCTGGTGGAACTTACAGTATGATGAAGGCGGTGTCATTGGTCCCATAATCACACAAATAAATGTGTTCTTACAAATAGTATTAAAGTGCTGTGAAGAGAGAAGTTTGGGGTGGCATGCACATGTAAACTGTGAGATGGGTGGTAGGGGGTCTAGCAAGGGAAACTGATGCTGAGATCTGAGTGGGGATCCAGAGTGGGGTGAGTGTCCAGGCAGGAGCAGCCGCCAATGCCAAGGTGCTGGGACCAGGGGAAAAGGCCTCTCTGGGGCTGAGAGGAGGTTGAGAGGAGATGGCAAAGAGGATGGTGCTGCACCCCCTGTGGGGACCTACTCAGAATGCTGATTTTCTTATAGTTAAAGTGGCTTCATCCAATTTAGCTGGGAACATACTAGGTTCTCCTGGGCGGATTTACAGCTGATATACCATGAAGTTGAAGAGCACTGATTTATAATTCCTAGTGTGTTAAGAGTTTGGTTGATGAAACCAATTGGATTAACATCCCAAGAGTAAGAATAACGCCCAGAACATAAATGGAATGTATTTCTGAACTTATATTAACATATTTTATTAAGTGTTTTATTGAATTTTTAAAGAAATAATGCGTTTATTTGAGAAACTTTGGGAAAAAAGAGAAATACTAAGACATCAAGATACCCATCGTTTTTCCACATAGAAATTGTTAAATGACATTGGGCATATTTTCATCTGGTTTAATTTATGAATGAATCATACATGTTGGAGAGCATAATTAGTTTCTTCATACGTTTATGACACAGATTATTCTGCCTGAAGTTGATGATTCTGCTTTAAACCATGCAAATTGCTATTTCCCTGGAATCATATTCCATATATCCTTGTTTTTTTCTTTTTCTTTTTTTATGCAAAAGTATCTCATGCTTACATAGAGTGCATACAAAGACTCCAAAATAAATATAAAGCAAATATTTATGAAATTATCAACTGGGACCAGAAATAGTGTATTGTCAGCCTCTCAAATATATTTTGGTTCAGAAGCAAAATTCCTCCAGAAAATATTTCTAGAAGTAGAATTGAATGGACCATATGATAAGCACACATTCAGCGCTACTTTTTAACCCACTTAGCAGTATACTTAGCAGGAAATGGTGAGTACCTATCTATGTATCTAAAACTTATCCATAACCATATATTTTAATTGGGGCATGGACAGACATTATAGAAATATACCCTAAATTTCTCCCTTTACTTCCCTTCCTTTTCTTTCTTTTTGAGACAGAGTCATACTTTGTCACACTTGGTAGAGTCCTGTGGCGTCACGGCTCACAGCAACCTCAAACTCTTTGAGTTCAGGTGATCTTCTTGCCTCAGCCTCCCAAGTATCTGGGAATACAGGTGTCCCCCACCATGCCTGGATAGCTTTTTCTTTTCTTTTTTATTATTTTTGGGGATTCATTGATGGTACAGAGAACCAGGTTATACTGATCATATTTGTTAGGTAAAGTTACTCTTCTAATTATGTTCTGCCTCCAGGAGGTGTGTCAGACACCATATATAGCTTTTTTTTTTTTTTTTTTTTAATTTTTAGTAGAAACAGGGACTCACTTTGCTCAGACTGGTCTCAAACTCGGGAGCTCAGGCAATTCACCCACCTCGGTCTCCCAGAGTGCTAGGATTATAGGAGTGAGCTGCCGCAACTGGCCCTCACCCTAAATTTCTTAACAAAATAAGAAATTGGTAGGTTTTTGGAGATTTTTTATTTGTTAATACTAATGCAATCACCTTTCTGTAATAATTTTTATTCACATTTCGTATTAATTTGCTTTAATAGTTAAAACAAATAAGCCCTTCTGGGGTCAAGAAGAAGGGAATGGTTAGGTGTGTATCATCCAACTTCAGTCAGGAAGATGTAAGTCACAGGAGGGTGATTTGAATATGGAATTGATGACAAAAGTGTTGCAAGTGCTGGAGAAGGAAACGGAATAGTGACGCTATTACCCAGACACCGTGACTTTCTGAAGCTGTTACTGCCCCCCCACCCCGAGGTGGGCGAGCACGAAGCAAAGTGCTGTCACGTACAGCTCATGGGTGTGTGTGCAGCCGGGGTTGCTTTGAGAGTCATTCCCACTGCCACTGAGCCATTTCCTCCTTCCACGAGGAGCCATTTCTCTTGTGATGCTGCAGGAGTTTCCTGGGAGGCTGAAAGCCACTGCACGGCTAGACTCTGCTGATGCTGTGGACGCACACGGGCGTCCATGCTGCACAACCTTAGCTCTTCTGAAGCCAGAAGGAGAGAAAAAATGGGTGGCTCTTTTTTTTGTTTGTTTTTCTTTCTTAGAAGTATCTTTATTGTAGAAGTGGATTCCAAGATAGAATTCCATGTACAAGCAGTTTCTTGGAGGAAACATCAGTGAGGTCTGAAGGGGGAAGGGAGAAGCTTGAGTAGAAGGAGGTGTGACTTAAGCCAGGATGAGGGTCCGGCACCTGTGAAGAAAGACACGGGTGGACAATTGAGTAGGAAGAGCGAGTCGAGTCTGGGGAATCCGATAGCCGAGCGTCCAGCCCCTCCAATACAGAGAGGAATTTAGAAGGCTGAAGTGTGAGAGGAGGGTAACCAATACCTGTCACAAGAGTATTTTCATATATGGTGGGATCACTTTTAATTTTCTCACAGTAGTGCTAAAGTTTCCCATCACCCTATTCTGAAAATATTGACTACTGATTTTTTTTAATTAAAAGTCTTTTTTAAATTTGAAGGTCCACATGTAGCCTCCTATGTTTACAATATTTTAATTTACACTTTTGAGTGCTAATAAATGAATAAAGTTAATTTTAAACTATTTTCATTTTATTTGGATCATTTGTCAATTTCTTGGCCAATTCCAGGCTTTTATTATTTATCTGTTTGATAGATAACCTTACATAATTCTTAAAGGTTGGCCACATTCATTAAGTATTTTCAGTTTGTATATTTTTCAAAAAAGGCTTAAAATGTTTCCATATTTCAGAATATGAAATACCATAAAGTGTAACATAAGAAAATTGAAAAATATTTTAATATATAAAGAAGAGACTTTAAAATTGGAATCCCACTACACTTATGGTATTAATTCTCAAATATTATTCATATAATATTAAGAATGTATTGTATCAACAAATTTGTATCCTTCATTCTCACATCATTTTATTTTGAGAATTTCTTAATATTATTTGTCAAAAGTTAAATTATATTATTGAGCATTTGAGCTGTTTTTTAATTTTCTTTAGTAAAAATAATGCTGTATTAAGTATTCATCTGTACGTCTGTTTTTTCCCATATCTGTTTGTTTACTTAGGTTAGATTTGGAATGGGGGAATTAGTAGGTCAAAATGTTTTAAATCTTAAAATATTGGGTTTTCATAATGATATTTTTAATTATAAAAAATGATTTGTGCTCATTTTAGAATATTTGGAAAGTATAAAATAAGTACCAGTAAAATGAAAATGATTATGACTCCTAAAATGTTCATTTATTAACATTTATACACACTAAAATATATGCACTTGGATGTATGATGCCAAGTTGTGACCCTCCCAGTCTGCCTTCCCAGCAGCAGGGGTGAGACTGCCTCTATGCGCAAACCCTCCTCAACACGGAGATTTATCATTCTGCATACTCTGCCAATTTCATCTTGTTAATTTGCAATTTTTAATTACCAGAGATGATAAATAAAGCCATTTATTGGTTTAGTGACCATTAATGTTTTTATTAATTACCTTTTCATGTCTTCTACTCCTTGTTTTTATTAGCAGACATTGTTTTCCTTATGGCTTTGCATGAGCTCTTTATAAATGATGAACGCTTGGTCTGTCCCGTGTTACCGTAGACTCAACTTTACCTAGCCGGTCTCTCGGTGTACAGTGAGGAAGGACAGTCCCAGAGTCCAGGGCCATCTGCGGTTAATCCAGGCTTGTCCCTTTACTAGCTGGAGGTAATTTTTTGAGATGGGAAGAGGGTGATATGGATATTTTTGAGATAGTTTCTTTTGTTTTTGTCAATTTACTTTCTAGTTTTCTTGAAGCATATTCTCTAGCTATTTCTTGAGAAAAAATATAAATGGGAGTTTTTTTTGTTGTTAAACATTGCTGTCTAAATAAGTATGTTTTTATTGTATCCTCATATTTAAGTGGTAGTTTGGCTAGGTATAGACGTCTGTGGAGGGATCATCTCCAGTGGACGTCTGACGTTATTTCTGTATTATATTTTTCCTTGTGGCCTTGCTGCTGTGTAAATCTGAGATAATTCTCACATCTAATCCTTCTCCATTGAATGTGACCAGTTTTCCTCTTCCTGCCCTCTTGTGCTTGACTCTGTTCTGTGATTTCAAAATGATGTGTGTGTTGGTGGAGATTCATTATCATGAGCTGCTGAGCACCGAATTATTGGACTTTTACCAGACAATTCACATCCTTTAGATGTGAGAATATTTCTGGAATTATGTGAGTTTCTTTCCCCTCTTCGTTTCTGGATTTCTGTTGGCTGGCTGTTTGACCTGAATTTGTCTCCCAACAATCTTACATTTTCTCCCCTGCCTTCATCTCCCTCTTTTTTTTTTTTTTTTTTTTTGGGTGTAAGTTTTTAGAGATTCTCTCAATTCTATTAACCAAATTTGTCCAAATGTCTTGCGTACTTTTAATTTCTAAGTGCTTTTTTATTTTTGTTTTTGAATATTCTGCTATCCCCAATTTAAAAATATTTCTTCTTGCACAGTCTCTCTCTCAAGATTTTGTCGTTTTTTTAAATTTTGGTTTCTATCTTCCATGGCAGAAGCTTTCCTCAGATAACTGATGATTCTAAACTGTCTGCTCGGGAAACTTTAAGCATGTCAGTGGGACTTAGAAAATTTGAGATTTAATGTAGGACGATGTGGCAGGGCTGCTTTTACTGGACAGCCACCAAATGTTAGTATTTTTAGGGTTTCTCTTTTAGACTAGCCAGGTTCCTGACGTAAGAACCCTTTACTTTTTGCCTTAGCATGTCAGAAGGCTGATAGGTTAAAAATAGGGTGGAGCAAAATGTATATTTTATGCTCAATGTTCTGTGATTTTTTAGTTCCTTTGTTTTCAGAATGGTCCCTTCGTCTTGTGTGACCCATAGTTCTGAGACATGTCTTTCTCTCTCTCAGATAAAAATAAATAGATTTAAAAACCCTCCAAGCTTTACCAGGTTGTTATATGGGCAGCTGCCTGGTCACATGCAGTGATGGAGGAGGGAGAGTAACCAGCGACTGAATTGCTTCTCAGACAGTTTTCACAAATTCTTCCAACTCTCACTCCTTCCAGTGTGGACCTGAGACTTCTAGCCCCCATTCTTCTGACAAAGCTGTGTTTCCAGTCTAGAGATTCTGCTTTCTTGTTGTCAGTTTTAAGATTTTGTTGCCATTAGCCTCAACAAAATGCATATTTTTCAATCCCCTCTTAAATCAGGGCACACTAATGGTATTTTTAATTTTGCTGTTTTCATTTTAATTTTCTTGTGCTCCTCCTTATCTTGTCCCTCTCTTTTTTCCCCACGTAACTCCTTTCTGATTCCAGTATCTTACTCTGCACTTGACCGTCGTAGCTCATCTTTCATCCTCGGTTTGAGCAAGTCCATATTTCTTAAACTACATGGAAGTACAAAGCAGAAACTTTGTAAGTTTCATTTTTGCTTCTTGTAGTGTTTAAACTTTTTCCAACTTATTAAGGTATTATTGAAAATAAAAATTGAGTATGTTTAGAGTATAGTATGCGATATTTTGACATGTGTAACATCATGAAATAATTACTGTAATCAACACAAGCATCATCTCATACTTTTTTGTAATATGACTTTGAGACCTACTTTGTTAGCAGACTTCTAATATATAACATATTAACAGTCGTCACCACCACATATGTTAGGTTTCCAGTACTTATCTTACAGCTGAAGGTTTCTACCTGTTGACTTCTCTAATCTCCATTCTTGTAGTGTGTTTTTAAATGATGCTGTGACATTGCTTTTAGAGTACTGTATCTTTGTCTCATTTAGAGATACATTTCTATAGGCCTTGTTTTGTATTCCTTTTTTTCTCAGTCTTTTCTGTTATTTGTCCCAAACCAGCTCTTGAATTTTCCCCCTTCTGTTTAAATTCTGCCTCAGAATGTAAACAGGACCTTTTGCAGCTGTGGCTGTCCCCACTTGGGGACGACGTCTCTGCCTAATTTCTTCTCAGTGTTGGAGCTGCTTTGACAGGCACCAAAGCAGCATTTGATTTTGGATTTGATAGAGCTTCTTTTCCAGATTCCCAAGACGTTCTTCCCTTCTGCTTCTGCTGCACTGATGTCCAGGAGAAAGTCATTATCCTTGTGATTTTCTGTTTGGCCTCTCAGAGTGTCTGTTTAATTCTGAGGACCCAGAGAGTGCTCTGAACAGCTTATTTGCCATTGCATGGCTCACCTTCATTCTGTTCCCAGTTGCTTAAGCCAGAGTCTTTGGAATCATCCTTGACATCTTTCTTGTCCTCTCTATAGTGTTTAGTCAATTGTGAAATTCAAATACTTTTAATTCCTAATTATCTCTCAGATATGAACATTGTTCTGCATCTCCGTGGCCTTTATCTTCTCGGAACTGTGGCAGCTGTCTCGTCATCCAGAATTTCCTGAAACTAATCCATTCTCCACACAGCTGCTAAAGTGAGCTATTGAGAATAAATATTTGAAAATTTTACTTCTCCACCTGAAACCTGTGAGTTCCAAACTTGTAACATGCTTGACAAAGCCCTGAAAGGTTTATCTCTTTTATCTCTGAGCACTTTCCTTCTTACTGACAATGATCCAGACACATTTTCTTTTATAATTTCTTGAAGGCTTTATGTCCCTTTATGCAACATTTTTCTTTGCATGCTTTTTGCATTTAAACAAGATTAAAAATTATATTTAAGAAGTCTTTTTCTGTATGTGTTTTTCAAAGGATGGGGTTTTCTTTTCAGTTCAGAATGTATTTGGGGGAGTGGTATTAGGAGAGTTCCATTTAAAGTTAAAACGAATGGAGCAATTCTGCTTATATCTAATATGCCATCCTGTGTGTGCTTTGTTTATCTGGGCTTTGAAAGGAATATTCTTGGAGAAGGGGGCAAGATAACTGACTGAAGCCAGCTTTCCACAGAGGCTCCCATGCAGAAGGAGAGATAAAGGACAGAAAGTTCTCAAGAAAGCTAATGGTTAGGAGCTGAGCTAGGAGAGAAGGCTGAGGAGTGCACATCACCCCTGCTGAGGTGAGCTGCAACCCCAAGGAAACAAACTATAGGTACAAAACCCACTGCCAAGTGGACAAGAGTCCCCTCCCCCAAGAGAGTGGCTCGCTGTGTGCTTTCTACAAATAAGTGAACAGAGTTCAGATCTCCTCTTATTTTATCCCATGGGAGAAAGCCACTAAAAACTGGAACTCCTTCTCCAGGGAGATTCTACCTGTCAGCCCACGCATTCTCCTGCTGGGCATAGAATTGAAAAAATATTCTACCCACAATTCTGAACTCCTAGTCCACCCCTCCACCCCCACCCTGTGATCTGGAAACCTGTCCCCTGCTGGGTCCAGAGTGTTTGGCAATTCCTTGAGAGGTACAGGCATGGAGTGGGCTGCTACAAGTCTGTGCTGAAACAGTGGCATGGGTGTAAAGCAGGAATTGCTGAGCAAGGGAGTCAAGTGGGAGAGGGAGTAATGTGGCTGGTGGCAGAGCATGGTGGCTACAGTGACAGGGCTCACACCCTGGGTTAGATTTTGGAGGAAAACTTCCCATTTCTTTTGGCTACTTGAGGGAGCCAGGCCTCAACCTCAAGGGCATCTGCAGGTGGAGCAGAACTGGGACAGAATCGTAGGCTCTGTGAGCAGTGGGTACACCTGCAGTGGTGCCTGCCCAGGCGTGGCATGGCTGGGAATGAGACACAGTCTCTAGGAGAGTGCACACTGCTGTGACACACACCCGCAGTGGGACAGGGCTGGGACACAGGCTCAACCTAGAAATACACCAGGTGGTACCTGCTCTGCAGTGGAGTGCAGCTAGGACAGAGATGCAGACTCCACGAGAGTATGTGCAGTAGCGACACCCACCCAGAGAGGTGCTGGGACAGAGTTGCAGCCTCTGTCAGCTCAGATTATACCTGGCCCACCATGGAGTGCAGCTGAAACAGAGATGCAGACTCCACATGAGAGCATGTGGGCGGGGCCAGGACTGAGTCACAATTTCTATGAGCACAAAATGAGCTGTGAGCACATGGCGGTATCCACCCCCAGCAGTTGGGACAGAGACACTGACTTGGTGAGCACAAAATATGCCCTACACATTGCCTGTCAGTAGATGGTGGTGAACACACCCAGGGTCTGTTGCTGCTGCTGTGTTCTCCAGAAGCCATTAAGCACTAGAGGGAGCCCTGGTGGCAGAGTACAGCACAGGAGGAGGCACCGATCCCCCTTGTCTCAGGAAGGCCCATATCCCTGTTTCTTTCACTCACTGAAGGGAGCCCAGCAATACCCCTGTGGGGTTATAAGAGGTGGGGCAAGGCTGTGGCATAGGGCAGGAAAGGAGGCACCAATTACTCCGACTTGACTCTTTGCCTGGGTGAGCCTTCCTGACCCCTTGACCACCAGAGAGAGTCAAACTCCAGCATCTTTGTTTTCTGGGTCCAAGCTGCCTGTGGAATCCTACCGCTAGGTTGCTGGTCACTGATCGAAGTCTTGCAGTTAAGCAGAGATTTTTCCTGCCTGGGATAATAGCCTTTGGAACTATTAACTTGGCCTGTTGACCTGGGGACCCTCCAAGGTTGAACTGAGAGGGACTGACTTCTCCTATAATAGTTGTGGGAGGGGGTGAGGGATCTCAGTTATCTGTATCTCTCCCCCCAGATGAGATTGTAGCCTAATTTTGTGATTCAGTAGGATTGGGTAGAGGCTGGCTGACTACTGGTCGGAGTCAGGTAGCCCTGTCACACCAATTTGGTCCTCAGAGTCTCTAGCTGCAGGTCTGAAAGGGGCCTTTGTAAGGCTTTAAGGAAAAAGCCACAATCACTAATCCCAGCTCTTTGGTAAAGGGCTAGTTAACTACAATTCCTGGAAGCCCTAATTCAATCACACCTTACCAGTTTTAATACCCAAACTACAGAGAAAAACATGGTGCAGAACCAAAGGAAGAACTCTGGCAACATGAATAATCAGAGTAAATCAACTCCCCCAAGGAATGACAAAAAGGGATATGTCAGAAGCAGCCATTTGTAAACAAATGGCTGAAATGTCAGAAATAGAATTCAGAATATGGATGGCAAATAAGATGAATAAGTTGGAGGAAAAGATGGATATTGAAATCCAAAAAGTTGTGCAAAAGTTGTCTCAAGAAATAAATGAATTCAAAAACAGATTTACCAGGGATATAGATGTAATGAGAAAGGAGGTAGCAGAGCTCAAATAAATGAAAAAAAAATTATTCAAGGAGCTCCAAAATACTGTAGAATCCTCAGTAATAGAATTGACCCAGCAGAAGAAAGGATCTCTGCAATCAAAGACAAAGCTTTTAAATGTGCCCAAATGCTCAAAGAGGCAGACAGATGGAGAACAAAAACTGATCTTCCCCTAAGAGAGTTGTGGGACCACTCCAAAAGATCAAACATTCGTCTTATAGGAATTCCTGAAGGAGAAGAGGATGTTCTAAAGGCACAGATGCTGTACTCTAAGAGATTATGGAGGAGAATTTCCCAAGCATTGCAAGGGATACTGAAATTCAGATAGCAGACAGTTTCAGAAGCCCAGCACAACTCAAGACAAATAAAGCATCTCCTAGACACATTGTGATTAACTTTGCCAAAGTTAAGATGAAGGAGAAAATTCTGCAGGCAGTCAGATGTAAGAAAACCATAACATACAAAGGGAGAAATATCAGAATGACTGCAGATCCCTCAGCCAAAACTTTCCAAGCCAGATGTTGATGTTGGTCATTGACTAAATCTCCTAAAACAAAATAACTTCCAGACCAGGATCTTGTATCCAGCTAAACTAGGCTTTATCTATGATGGAGAAATCAAATACTTTACTGACATACACATGTTGAAGAAATTTGCCATAACTAAATCAACTCTCTAGGATGTTCTCAGTCCTATCCTTCATAATGATCAGCAGAATGGTCCATGGCCAAAGTAAACTCACTCAGAAACTTCTGAACAAAAACTAACTTCCACAGTAGGGAAAGGACTAAAAATATGCATGAGACATTTGAAAAACATGATACCCAAAACACTATCATGCTTATAAATTCTTTCAATTAATACGAATGGCTTAAATTGTCCTCCAAAAAGGACAGGTGTTGGCTGATTGGATACATAAACTCAGACAAGATATTTGTTGCATACAAGAGTCTCACCTTACCTTAAAGGATAAAAATAGACTCAAGATGAAGAGATGGACATCTATAATTCAGGTAACTGGAAATCATAAAAAAGCATGTGTTGCAATTTTATTCACAGATACAATAGGCTTTAAACCAACAAAGGTAAGGAAAGATAAGGATGGTCACTTCATTTTGTCAAGGGAAATACTCAACACGAAGAGATTTCAATTATTAACATTTATGCTCCCTACCAGAATGCTCCTCAACTTATAAAGGAAACCCTAACAAATGTGAACAATTTGATATTTTCTAGCACTATAATAGTTGGAGATTTTAACACCCCTTTGGCAGTTTTGGATAGATCCTCCAAGAAAAAACTAAATAAAAAAATACTGGATTTAAACTACAACAAATGGAATTAATAGACATCTATAGAACATTTCATCAAAACAAACAAAAAAGTTCTTCTCATCAGCCCATGAATAATTCTCCAAAATTAATCATATCTTAGGACACAAGTCTAACCTCAGTGAATTTAAAAGAATAAGAATTATTCCTTGAATCTTCTTGGACCATCACAGTATAAAAGTTGAACTCAATAGCAACAGGAATCTTTATATTCAAACAAAGACATGGAAACTAAATAACTTTATGCTGAATGATAGCTGGGTCAAGGAAGAGATTAAAAAGGAAATCGCCAAATTTTTGGAACAAAAGGAAACTGAAGACACAAATTATCAAAACGTGTGGGATCTTGCAAAGGCAGTCCTAAGAGGGAAATTTATAGCATTGGAAGCTTTCCTCAAGAAGAGAGAAAGAGAGGAAGTTGAAAACTTAATGGGACGTCTCAAGCAACTGGAAAAGGAAGAACATTCCAACCCCAATCAGCAGAAGAAAGGAAATAACCAAAATTAGGGCAGAATTAAATAAAATTGAAAACAAAAGAATCATTCAGAAGATTAGCAAAACAAAAAGTTGGTTTTTTGAAAAGATTAATAAAATTGATAAACCTTTGGCTAATCTAACCAGAAATAGAAAAGTAAAATCTCCAGTATAATCAATCAGTAATGATAAAGGAGAAATAACAACAGACTCCTCACAAATCCAAACCCCCCCTCAATGATTACTGTAAAAAACTCTATTCTTAGAAATATGAAAATCTGGTGGAAATAGACCAACAATAGACCATCTGGAAGCATGCCATCTTCCTGGACTCAGCCAGAAAGAATTAGAAATGTTGAATAGACCCATATCAAGCCCTGAAATAGCATTAACAATACAAAATCTCCCTCAAAAAGAAAATTCTGGAACCAGATGGCTTCATGTCAGAATTCTACCAAACCTTCAAAGAGGAACTATACCCATATTACATAACCTTTTCCAAAACATAGAAAAGAAGGAATACTCCCCAATACATTCTATGAAGCAAATATCACCCTGAACCCCAAACCAGGAAAACACCCTACAAAAAAAGAAAACTATAGTTCAATATCATTAATGAATACTGATGTAAAATTATTCAATAAGATCCTAGCAAACAGAATTCAACAACACATCAAACCAATTATACACCATGATCAAGTTGGTTTTATCCCAGGGTTATAAGGCTGGTTCAACATATGTAAATCCATAAATATAATAAAAAACAAAGACCACATAATTCTCTCAGTTAATGCAGAAAAAACTTTTGATAATATCAGTACCCTTTCATGATCTGAACACTCAAGAAAATAGGCTTAGAAGGGTCATTTCGGAAACTGATAGAGGCCATGTACAGCTAACGCACAGCCGATATCATACTGAATGGAGTAAGATTGAAAACACTTCCACGCATATCAGGAATTAGGCAAGGATGTCTGTTGTCTCCACTGCTATTTAGTAATGGAAGTCTTAGCCATTGCAATCAGGCAAGAGAAGGGGATCAAGGGTATTCAAATGGGGTCAGAGGAGATCAAACTCTCACTCTTTGCAGATGATATGACTTTATACCTGGAAAACCCCAGCAACTCAATTACAAAACTCTTAGAAGTGATCAAGGAATACAGCAGTGTCTCAGAATACAAAATCAATACTTACAAATCAGTAGCTTTTGTATATGTCAACCATAGTCAAGCTGAAAATATAGTCAAGGACTCTGTTCCTTTTACAGTAGTGCCAAAGAAGATGAAATATCTGGAACTGCATCTAAAAAAGGACATGAAAGATCTCTATAAAGAGAATTATGAAACTCTGAGAAAATAAATACCTGAAGATGTTAAGAACATATCATGCACATGGTTGGGAAGAATCAACATTCAACAACCATTCAAGAATCAACAATGAAAACAGATCAGGAGGTATCATGTTACCAGACTTCAGACTATACCATAAATCTATAGTGATCAAAACAGCATGGTACTGACACAAAAATAGAGAGATAGGTGTATGGAACAGAATAGAGAACCAAGAGATGAACCCAGACACTTACAGTCATTTGGTCTTTGACAAACATATCAAAAACATTCAGTGGGGGAAAGATTCCCTATTTAACAAATGGTGCTGGGTGAACTGGCTGGCAACCTGTAGAAGACTGAAACTCGACACTCATTTCTCACCATTAACAAAGATTGATTCTCCCTGGATGAAAGATTTAAACTCGAGACATGAAACTATAAAAATATTAGAAAACAGTGCAGTGAAAACACTTGAACAAATTGGCCTGAGAGAATTTTTTATGAGGAAGATCCCCTGGGCAATTGAAGCAACACCAAAATTATATTACTGGGATCTGATCAAACTAAAAAGCTTCTGTACAGCCAAGATCACAGTAAATAAGGCAAACAGACATCTTTCAGAATGGGAAAAGACATTTTCAGGTTATACTTTTGACAAAGGTCTGATAACTAGAATCCACAGAGAGCTCAAACTAATCAATAAGAAAAAAACAAATAACCTCATTTCTATGTGAGCAAGAGACTTGAACAGAAACTTCTCTGATGAAGACAGGCACATGGCCTAAAAACACACGAAAAAATGCTCACCATCTTTAATCATCAGAGAAATGCAAAGCAAAACCATTTTGAGATATCATCAAACTCCAGTAAGATTAGCCCACATCACAAAATCCCAAAACTGTAAATGTTGGTGTGGATGTAGAGACATGGGAACACTTTTACAGTGCTGGTTGAGAATGCAAGCTCATGTAGCCTTTTTGGAAAGAAGTTTAGAGAACACTCAAGGAACTAAAAGAGGACCTACTGTTTGATCCTGCAATCCCCCTAGTAGGAATTTACCCAGCTGATCAAAAGTCATTTTACCACAAAGACATTTGCACTAGAATGTTTATTGCAGCCCAATTTAATAGCCAGGTCATAGAAACAACTCAAGTGCCCATAGACCCATGAATGGATTAACAAATTCTGGTATATGTACACTATGGGTTACTATGCAGCCATAAAAAGATGGAGACTTCACATCTTTTATGTTACCTGGATGGAGCTGGAACATATTCGTAAAGTATCTCAAGAATGGAAAACAAAGTACCTAATGTATTCGATACCACTATGAAATCAGTAGATGGTCACCTACACATTCATAGGAATGGTAAACATAACTGTAGTCCAGAAAGAAGGAAGGAAGAGGAAAGAGAGGGTGAGGGGAGGATGGGAGGAAGGAGTGTTTTGGGGGGTATCCAACCTAATGTACATAATGCAATGATACATTTCACTTTGTTGCCCTCAGTAGAGTGCCGTGGTGTCACAGCTCACAGCAACCTCCAGCTCTTGGGCTTAGACGATTCTCTTGCTTCAGCCTCCTGAGTAGCTGAGACTATAAGCACCTGCCACAACACACAGCTATTTTTTTGTTGCAGTTTGGCTGGGGCTGGGTATAAACTGTCCACTCTCCGTATATGGGGCTGGTGCCCTACTCACTGAACCACAGGTGCCTCCCTCAGCAGTTTTTTTTTTTTAATAAACTCGAAGCAGAAGAGGTATACCATGAAGAGACTAAATCTTGCTGTGTCAGAAAAAAGGATATAGATTTTCTGATGTTGGTGGGTTTATAGTCATTGAGTGAAGTTATGCTATTACATAGCTGTGTGTTTCCAAAGAGAGATGAAATTCATACACTTTGGCTCACTGTGCCCACGTACAATTTATTAATTAAAAAGTATTTCTTTAAAAAAAAAAAGAAAGCATTTCTTTCTAGCATTGCGCAGCTATCAATAAGCATTCCATAACTTATTTTAGATAATTTATTTATGATTTTTCTGTGACGGTCCTCACCAGTCTTCCTAATTAAAGGAAGTTAAAAGGTCTTGAATTGTTTAACTTAGAGTTTGCTAATACTTGTTTACCTAGAGAAGTGTTTCTCCATCTTTTTTTCCCCTTTTCTCTCTAAGCAGATTTTGAAAGACATTTATTCTGCCTAGTTGATCCACCTCCCTTGAAATTTTATTACTGCATATATAGTTTGTATCTATTTATGTGCTATGTGTATATCCTTCACTTATAGATAAGAAGAGTAAGCCTTTTTCTAACTCTTATAAACTAATTTTCACCCATGCATATGATACTATCTGATACTATCTCGGTTGAGAATGTGTGACCTGGAGTTAATTTGTTCTTCTTACTACGATACGTATTTCAGAGTACTGTTCTTTTTGTCATTAATCATCATGTATAAAAGGCCTAAGGGCATCTAGATGTAACAGGCTTTAAGAACCGGGTGAGCTAGTATAACCTACTAGATTGACTATCTGCATTTGAAGGAATTTACGTGGCAAAATGAAGGAAAAGATCTTTTATACACCTGGTGACTAGTTTATCTCTATGTGTCTCATAAATGCCATGTAAAAAAATCTAGGAAGATCACGGCCTAACGGACCACTTAACCTTTTGTGCTGTCCCACTAGGTTTCAGTTTTAGATCTGTGAATTTCCTTATCAAGTCACCAAACTATACTGGTTCATAATTTTTACAATCGTGCAAGTTAACAGACCACTAGAAAATAATTTTAGCACCTTCTACGGTTTCTCCTTTTTCACGTTGAGTTTCTTTTCTACATCTGTGTGATTGGAATTAATCTGTTTAGTAATTTAAGTCTAGTCATATTTAGATGTTATGAAAATAAATAAGCAGGACGCAAGTCTGCATACTAAATTACTGGACAAGATGACTACTTAGCTGATCTCTCATGATGGACTTGTCTACCTCCCTAGACAAACACCGGGTGAGTTCACTGTGCGTACAGAAGGCTGCATTTGTGGGATACACACATGGAAAGACTAATTTGAAATAGTGCTTAACATACCTACGTGGTCAAAGTGGTGAGAAGGGAAGAAGTAAGGAGCCAGAAGAGTTTAGGGTTTGGGTTTAATGTCTGGACAAAACAAGATCTCTGAACATTTTAATTTCCTTACTATAAAACAGAAATAATAGTGCCCATTTTCTTGGGCTTTGTTGATTCTCAAAAATGATAATGCTATAGAAAGTTTTTCAAGTTCCCTAATATATATGTTATTATTATTATTGCTATATACAAATATTAAATTTTATTAAAATTAAAATTTATTTTCATAAATATTGACAGTTTTGAAAGGCATTTCTTGGGGAAAAAAATTAAAGTGTGACTCATATTGGGGCCATTTTTTCTCTTTTGAAATATGATACAAGACATATAGCAATCGACTCCTTAATTCCTCCCCCACCCCACCCCCAGGTGACATTCATTTGCTTTTGCAAATCCGCGGCGGTATTCGGAGGAAACGCAGCATCACCTGTTAGCAGGAAAATATCAAGGTGCTTTATAATGAACTTTCGAGTTATAACTAGCTCCCCGGGAGGTCAGTGCTAAGAAAAATCAATCCATTGAACAAATTTCTCCTAATTTGAGACAAATTGCCTTGGAGTTATGAAGAGAAATGAAAATCAACCGTAGATAAAAGTGCTCACTAATAGAGGATCCAGGGAGAACATATTTTAGCCTGCCACTTCAATAAGCTATCGGGTATTTGTATATTAGTTATATCCTAGGTGTTATTTTCTAATTTTGAAAATATATTCTCTGCAAACAGATGTTACTTAACTAAAATCAGACTTAGTGTTGTTCTTGTTCCCTAACAGTGATACATTACTGTGCCAGTGTCAGGAGATACCCCGGCAGATACGCCCCTAGAAGGCTAATGCCCTCCAAACCTTTGGGTCAGAGATACAGAAAGTGCTTTAAAAAATAATCATGTTTCTAAAGTCTGCGTTAGATGAAAACTTTGGTAAGATAGCTCATTTTGATGGGGGGAGAATCCACTCTTTATAGAGCAATCACATTGACATGGAATTAGTTGTATCCTAATATGCTTCTCTTACACCATTTATATACATATAGTTTTTCAAAGTAATTTATACTTGTTGACTGTTGAAGACAATTAAATTTCAGAAGTAGTATCAAGTTCTATTGGTTTCTTTTCCTCCAAAGACTTGGTTTCCCAGTAGTTTATTTATCATTCACTCATTCAACAAATACATATAAAGCATCTACCTATAAGTTCTTGTGCTCTGAAGGAACTCACAGAAGAACACTTTTGTGCCATCAGTGAACACAGGAGTATTTAATAAAACCTTACCTGTCCACAGACAGGGGCACAGCATGCCTGTGCACACGTGTGAAGCAACAACAGCAGCAGCAGGAGTGACACACAGAAGTGACCCACTCTCGTAAAGACGCTGGAAGGTGCACGGATGTGTGCCAGCATGACTGGGTCAGGGGAAGTAAGAGATGGCTGGTGCACAGAGAAGGAATCACAGACTTGTGTGCGCAGTAAAGCAGAGGTGGTTGGAAGGCGGCTGAGAGGAGAGTGAGACACCTGTGTCGGGAGCAAGGAGAGAGGGCGCCTGCGAGCTCTGACCACGGAGTAACGCATCCAGTGAAAACCCCCTGAGACGTGAACTCCACTTTTCACTTTTTCTGGAGTGATAGTTTGAATTTTGATATTGCAGACCTTTCACCACGCTAACTTCAGAGATCTCTTTGTATTTTTGTGGAGGAAATTAAATACCTTTACCTAAAGGTGACTATCACTTTCAGAGGTGTCTTTGGGCAGGTGGTTGCTCTTGGGTGCAATTAGAGTTCTTGCTTAATCAGAAAGCGAGTTTTTATTTTGACTGAAGTAGTGTGCAAGTTATGTAAGCACAATCTCGATAGCTGTTATCCACTAAAACCTTTATATTATGGAAGCATTTAAAAATAGTTATCTTTTCTGGTTTTCGTAATTAGGTATTTTCTTCTTGAATTTCTTAACATATTCTTATTTTATGAGAGTTCAGAGGTCCTAAATAAGTCATAAATTTTTAGAAAATTATCTCATTAGTGAAAATGCTATATCACCTTGGTAGAAGTATTAGAATGATTACCATTCATCTTTCATAGGTATTTTTGGATTTGAATCTAATCATTTATAAATTGCTATTGGAAGTGGAGATGCATATTTGTTTGCTTTAAAGCAAAAAAGAGTTCAGTATCTTAATAACTGAAGGAAAGTCTGCTAAGGAATATGGGCCGACCAACCACAACAGTAACATTTCTAATGCATTAATAGGTACAGAACATGTCTGTTCACCCGTTACAGCAGACAGTGACAGCACCTGTGAAGATGCTCTAGGATGTCACTATTGATCGGTCTTAGAACTGCCACTTTTCAAGATGGAATTTGATTGCTTTTTAGCTAAGTTTAATATTTCAAAAAGGGCCTGGATGCCCAATCTGGACTTTAAATACAGTATTTTTCTTTTAAAACATAGACCAATAAGGGCTTTAATATCATTGTGCAAAGCCAATAGAAGCTTGTTTTATATAACGAATTCTGTAGCTAGTTTAATGCAGCTGTTCCCCTGTGGGGTTAGTGAAGGAATTATAGTCTTATAAAGTGGGATTAGACAACCATTTATCTGTTCTATCAATAGGAACAGCCTGGACTCTTTCCTTATATGTTGTACATTTTGTGTACTTGTAGAACTTTATTTTCGGTGTCATTTATGTGAGTGCTGGTGACAAAATGCCCTTAGACTTTAGGGTTATCAAATAGCTCCTTATGCTTCTGGACATACTGGGGAACTTTAAACTATGTGGCTGTAAATACAAATTCTGGATTCCAAATCTCTTTGGAAAATGGATAATTGTCCCAGAAAAATACTAACCTACCATAACCTCTAGGGGGTTAAAAAAATTTGTCTCAAATCTGAACTTCTTTTAAAGACAATACCAACTCCTCCTAGGGACAGTTACTGTGCTGAAGACCCTGTTTTTGTGACTAAATGAAAATGGGCTTATGGAGTCACAATATTCCTTGATGCAATGTTTCAAAACTGAGTACATTGGGATCCAGAATTTGGGCACGACCAAGTGCTTGGGCATATTTGGAACCACCATATGCTTTTCCTTTTTTTTTTTTTTCCTTTTTTTCTAGAGACGGTGTCTCTCATTGAGTAAATTAAAACAAGGCGACCTAATTAAAATTGTTAAGGATAACTACAGTATCAGAGATCTCACTGAATGGCCTGTGTTACAGTAAAGAAACACCCACATTTTTGTCACTGCTCCAACTGCTGTGGCCATGAGTAGGCTGGCGCTCCCTCAGGCAACCAAAAATTTATAACACCAACTCAACAATTGCCTTGGAAACTTCTCAGAGTCTGTCGTTTGACTTTTTTCTCTGCTGCTACCTGTCAGGCAGACTAATTCATCATGTTCATTCCTGTGACTTAGATACTGTTCTGTAGCAGTCCCAAGCTCGATATGATGGTGAATTTCTTTGAACTTTAGATCATATGTATTTTATATGCATATTAACCTAGAAATATGCCATGTGTGTACACGTTTAAGTTTGGTGATACAGCCCGGTGAGGTTGCTTTCTGGGTATGTTTTCATGGTGGGCAATAATCCACCATCTAGGGATGAGAAGACAGCCGGTGATCCGCATGGAAGGGGTGGTTCTCCATGAACTAACAGTGAATTCTCCCAGGACTGGTAACTGTCCTGCTCCTTGCTGCTCAGCCGGCTGCTGCTCCTCCTCCCCTGTGCTGTGACACTTCCATGAAGCACAGCATCTTTCTCTTTCATCAGAACAGAATTATTATTTCTGTTTACTTTTATTTCAAATCAAATCATAATGGGAATCTTCAGAGGTAATAAGCTTTAAAACCTAGTTCCTATAAAAATGATCCATTTTCACTTAGTGAAGAGCTTAAATCTCAGCAATACAAATTTCTGTATCTCAAAGAAATAATAACCATTTAAAAACACGTAGAAAACATGGCTTTCTCGTGTGCTGTTGTGACACTAAAATAACAAAATGTCCTTCTATTTTGAAAAACAAATGGCTTCCTGTATACAGTTCAGTTCTGAAAACTGAAATAGTGAATCTGAACTTGACCGGATTTCAGTCTCACTGAAAACGCCTGCAAACAGTCCTCAGAAAACACTTAGAAAGATGGGACTCTCATTCAAAGTGGAGATGTTTGCCATGCAGCTCAAACTGTTAAGCTGAGGCTGAAGTACCTTTTTATTGGCTACGACTTGAGACGGCTTAAAGTGGAGCTCTCATTAGGTCTCATTTGGCTGTTTTAGGGAAAAAATTATTACATGAATAAAGAACAAGTGTAAGTTTATAAAACTGTCATCTTTTAAAGCACCAGCTGCCTCAATAATCTACATTTCTGTATGAATTATTAAACATTTTTAGAACTACCTTTTTTTTTTT
>NW_003852533.1:754964-758738 GCF_000181295.1 Otolemur garnettii | reverse complement strand
CTTGAGCCACAGACGCCAAGCCAGAACTACTTATAAACTAGGTTTATATTACTTTTATAATGCTCAAAATTTCCTCTCCCCAAGTAAGCGTTTGACCCAGAGTTTCAGCATCGAATGGTGCTGGAAGGTCACACACTCTCACTTCTCATCAATCGTGACTTGCTCCTAGACCCTCCTCACCAGCCTTCAGCTTCCTGCATTACCGCAGTGTGCTACTTCACAAGTTCGTCTACTGCAGTTTTTTGAAAGCAAATTGCTTGCACTTGTTTGAAAGTTACACTTCACATCTTTTTAAATTGTTTGTATATTTTTGTGTGTATCTATGTAACTTATTATGCCGTGTCTAATGTGCTCCTGTATATAACGTGCACTGGCTTTTTGTTTTAATTTCTAAAGCACAGGGAAGGCGGCTGCACAGTGGCGTTCGTCTCCGGAGAGAGGTGTGGGGCTCCGAGCCCTGCGGAGAAGCAGAGAGGGGGCCCTGGCAGCAGGTGGGAGGGTGTGGACGACCTGGGCACCCCGTCCCCCGCCCACCCCTTCCCACCCCCTCTCATTTCCCATTCCCACCCATGTCCCTCGGTGTGACTGTGGCTACAGCTGTTGTGCTGAGAACCCCGGGGGCTTATTCCGGGGAAGCCAGGGTATGTGGAGAGACGGGCCACCTGCCCTGGACCCCTGCAGGTAGACCCTGCCCTGCTGGCCCCTCCTCTCCCACAGCTGGCCCCACTCTGAGGCCCTAGGACCCCGCCCAAGGAGGAAGAGCCCTGGTGATCCCTGGTGAGCGCTCCGCCTTTACATTTCCGCTAAGTGACTAGACGGTGACCCCCGCGAGCACAGTACTGACCTTGGTTACTCAGTAACTCCAGAACGAACGGCGCCAGCCTTTCCCAGGCCATCCTGCAGGTCAGCTGGGGGGCTAGGTAAGACAAGACCCTGACCCACACCCAGATGCACTGAACCAGCTCTCCAGAGACAGCCCGGGGTCTCCGTGTTAACGTGCAGCCTCGGTGGTTCTTCCCACTGACAAGTTCTGGAAATTACACCATGTCAACGTCTAGGGGGTTCACACAAGTCAGAGGCTCAAAGTTTCCATCTGTGGACTCAGGTACCCCTGAAATTGTGCGCTTCACTGCAGAGCTCAGGGGTCTTCCTCTGCAGCCCTGTGTCCCAGGACCTCGGCCTGTAGCCGACAGAGGGAGGCCAGGTAGCCTGGACCGGGCAGGGTCTGTGGCCAGGAGCCAGGAAGGCAGCACCAGCCTGGCGCTCACACCCGCTTCCCGGGAAACGAGCCCCTGGGGTCCTCAGCAGAGTGGCCGTGGCCACGTTTCCACTGGGGGACATGGGTGGGAATAGGAAACGAGAGGATGGGGGATGGGGTGGGGTGGGCTGAGGGGGAAAGTGGGGGGGCAGTCGGTGTCCAGGCGGTCTGTCCACGCTCAGCTGCTACTAGGCTCGCTCTGGGCTTCTCGGCAGGGGCCGGCCCTGCACCTCCTGCCTCTGGTGAGAGGAGAAGGAGCCACTTCATGGCCACTTCCATCCTCCTTTCGCCAGGCCCGACCCTAACCATTGCATCACTATCAGCAGTGTCCGTCTGCTTCTGAGGGGGCAGTGGTGGTGGTGTCCAGTGGGATTGGCCCATCCCGGGTGGCCACGGAGGGGTGTAGAGTTGGGGGCGCACTTGCTGTATTTAGGGATTACTTTGCATATGGACATTTATTTTGCTTTCTGGAGTTACACTTTTAATGCACATAAATAAAAGAATTAAAATATGTATACAGATACAGAATCAGTACTGGTCTTGTATGATGTCCATCCTTATTTTTCTCCCAAAATTGTGGGCAGAAAATTGTGCATTATACACAGAAAAATATGGTCTGTACTTTCAGACTTAGGAGTAATAACCTCTAGTGCTGATTTCAACTGACTGAGGAGACAGCAGGGTGTTGCCTGGCCGTTCCCGCCGTGTGCTGGACCTTTGAGTGGCTGCCCAGCTGACCTTCCTTCAGGCCTCTTTCTCCAGGTTTAACATCCCCAAGTCTTTCAGTTACTCATCAAAACCAGACTTTTCCTTTAAGAGCTTACCTCAGAGATTACTCTAAGTGTGGATTACCCAAAGCATAACAAAATGTTAAATTCGGTATTTTGACATTGTTCTGCTTTTTCTGCAATCGTTTGGTCAACTTCATTGCCTTCTGGCTTGCCCTCAATATAATTTTTCCAATATCTAGAGTCCCACTGCTTTCCAAGCGGCACACCAGCTTTGCTCTGATGCAGAGTGCAGCAGAGTAATTCAGCAAACACAGGGAAAATTTCTTTATCTGGCTCAGGGGGTCTCAGATCTCAGTTTAATTCAGAAAGGACCATCTAAAATAGCCATTCACAGTGCGTGCCTTTCCCCAGGTGCTTTCAGTGAGGTGCATTGGTCCTGAATTTTGTCTGGATTGTCCTGCCCGAGGCCTGCGCTACTATCCCTCAGTCTCTCTCTGCTCACGCTGGGTGATTCATGGCAGCCTCCCTCTCTGCACCTGGTCCTGCTCCCGGGTGAAGAGCTCTGCTTCCCCAGATGGCCACCCATCTTCTCCCGAGTTTATACACCATCAGTGGGAAGCACCCACTGAGTCCGAGACTGTATTTCAGGATGAAATGAAGAGTCCTCAGAAGCAGCATTTGATGGCTTTGCCCTGCTAAGTGGCCCTGACTTAAGTTTAGAGGTGACTCGTGTAGGGCATTTCAGAGAGAAGGAATGTTGACTTCAGTGTAGAATAACGCTTTGGTTTTGCCCCAGTGTTTTGGTCTGTAGTTACTGTTTTGTCTTTTTCATTTTTGACTCAATTAAAACGTCATCAGATATTTAGGGATCCTCACATCTTTGAGATTTCTAAAGGAGTAGGAATCGTTTGAATTCTTCCGACAGAGATGCGTGTGTGTTTTAGTCTGATTCCTAGGAAGTATGTCACCAATTGGAGTTTGACATGGGAATCTTGTAAATGGGCTTATTATAAAAATCTCACAAACCTGGATAAACCCAGGTTCATTCAGAAACTGAAATGTCAGACATTTCAGAAGATTTATACCTGACATTTTCAAGGATGATGGAGTTCAACTTAAAAAAATTGAACTGTTCTGAAATAGAACTTTAGAATGAAGGCAGTGAGTGGGACTTGACATTGGCCATTTGATTTTTTAAAATAAAGAGCGAGTTTTGCCATGTGGGAGGAGCTCTTTAATAGAGCAAACTAGACCCCATTTTTCTTTCTTTCCTATCATTTGCCCCTGTGTGCACAGTAAACCCATACCGGGGGCTGGGAAATGGTGCTTGTGGGACTCACTGGACTGCACAGGCAGCCTGTTGTTGTAGACATGGTGCTCATGGGACTCACTGGACTGCACGGGCAGCCTGTTGTCATAGACCTGGTGCACATGGGACTCATTGGACTGTACGGGCAGCCTGTTGTCATAGACCTGGTGCACATGGGACTCACTGGACTGTACGGGCAGCCTGTTGTCATAGACCTGGTGCACATGGGACTCACTGGACTGCACGGGCAGCCTGTTGTCTGGTGCACGTGGGACTCACTGGACTGCACAGGCAGCCTGTTGTTGTAGAAATGGTGAGCGTGGGACTCACTGGACCGTAAGGGCAGCCTGTTGTCTTAGACATGGTGTGTGTGGGACTCACTGAACTGCAAGGGCAGCCTGTTGTTGTAGAAATGGTGAGCGTGGGACTCACTGGACTGCACGGGCAGCCTGTTGTTGTAGAAATGGTGAGCGTGG
>NW_003852533.1:746562-754863 GCF_000181295.1 Otolemur garnettii | reverse complement strand
GTGTGGGACTCACTGGACTGCACAGGCAGCCTGTCCTCAGCCTTTGACGTTTATTGCCTCTTGCTCCAGCAGGAACTGTGGGTGAGCATCGTGGGCGCCTGTGTGAACAGGCTTCTTCCCAGTAGGAGGTCTGTTCTGTAATCGAGATCTTGACTCTTTCACATTGATGGTTGGCCTTCCTTGGGCTTGATTTCATATATTGCTCTAATTTCTAACTTCTGACTGTTGATTTTGACCTCAGGTAAATTCTGAATTCACCTCATGACCTTCTGAATTCACCAATGTCCATCTGTCCACCATCATCCTCACTTCCCCGCTGCCTTAGTGTGGCTGGAAGGCCTTGAAGGAAAACTGAATTAAACCCTCAAGAATAGAATCAGATCGTTGTTTTCCTTTCTCCTTTAATAGGCTGGTCATGAAAATAGTAAACTTTTGCTTTAACTGGAGATCTTGAATATTTATTTTATTTTTTTGGTCTGTTTAGTTGTTCTTTTTTATTATTAAATGATAACTATGTACATTAGTGCAATTCTGGGGTATTGTGTGGTGTTTTCATATACAGTTTGAAATATTTTCATCAAACTGGTTAGCATAGCCTTCATGGTTTATCTTACAAGGGTACAAGTGAATCTTTCTAAGAGTAGAATATGATTGTCTTAACACAATAACTAAGAAAATGACATGAAGGCTATGAGATCTTGAATATTTAAAAGGAGGAAAACATGTAAGTAAAGGGAGGCCTACAATTTCTAAAGTATCACAGATACTGAAGAGGAAAAGCTCTGTTGGGAGTTTGCTCAGAAACATAGATATTCCCTGGTCACCAGTATCATCAAGTTGCCTCGCTCTAGACCTTAAACATTCAGGCTGCCTCACTTGTCCCAGTGTCTCCTGGTCCCTGGTTTAGGCTCACATTCCTGGAACTCATGCAGTTTGTCATCTGCTCTCTGGTTGGAGGTTGCATCATTGAACATTAATACGTATGCAAAATTAAAGGAAAGTTTGTCAAGGAATGATGGAGGTGGATCTTTAATATCCAGTCAGCCTCAAAACAAAAGTAAGCTTTAGAAATTTTAAAAGATAAGAAGTTGATTCCTGTGTCAGTCAAACTGACTGGTTGTGAAACACGCCAAGCAGCATTATCACTGATTTATCACATTCGTGTTATAAATACCCAGGCACAGTGAAATACAGAACGGAGGCACTTCAGGCACACGTATAAAAATAGACTTGAAGCATATTAAGTCAGAATTAACCTAAAAATGCCACTGTTTCCCACTTCACAATACACCGAGTCACAAGTCTGTGCTCTGCTGACTTGACTGCTGAAGCATGGGGTTCAATTTTGAATTACTGCCTGTCTCAGGACACCGGGAACTCGCTGCTCCAGCGTCATTTCTGGCTCAGCCCTTCCTGGGCTCTCCGCTCCAGACATCCTGAGAACTCGAGTCAATGGACATCCCGCACCTTCTCAGGCCCCAAACCTTTGCCTGTGAGGCTCCTTTGGTCTGGAACCTTTTCCCCACATCTATGACAACTCACCTGGCTAGTTCCTTCTCTCTCTCTCTCTTTTGTGGGTAGATGTGTATTTTTTATTGTTTCAGGTTAATTGAAGGATAAAAAGAATTAGGATAAAATGTTTACATTCGTTAGGTAGAATTCCTCTTATAATCATGTCCTGCCCCCAAGAAGTGTGCCATACCCCTATTTTATTTTATTTTTTAACTTGAGACAGAGTCTCACTCTGTCTCTCTGGGTAGTGTTGTGGTGCCATCCTAGCTCACAGCAACCTCAAACTCTTGGGCTCAAGTGATCCTTCTGCCTCAGCCTCCCCAGCAGCTGGTATTACAGGCACCTACCAGAATGTCTGGCTAGTTTTTTCTATTTTTAGTAGAGATGAGGTCTTGCTCTTACTCAGGCTGGTTTCAAACTCCTCAGCTCAAGTGATCCTCCCACCTCAGCCTCCCGGAGTGCTGGGATTATCAGTGAGTCACTGTGACCAGCCAGCTAATTCATTCTCATTCTTCTGCCACCGAATCTGATCCTTCTCTTACACCATGTTAAGCAGCTGCTAAGGCATCACTCTCCCGTAAGGCTCCCCTCCAGCCTGGCCTGGGTCTTCCCTCGCTGCTCTCCCGCAGGAGGGCAGGCTTGTCTGTGTCTCAGCACTTGCTCTAGCAGTGTCTCTCTTGCCCGTCTTCCCCAGTGGTCCTCAAGTTCCTGGAAGACAAAGGGTTGTCTGCCCCAGAAGTACAAGCAAGTTTCACCCTCTGGGAATACAAGTTTGAGGGAATGTTTGCTGTCAGATCACTTTACATTCATGTCTGGTAACTGTAACCTTGTTTCCTCTAAGGCAGGGTTACTCAGCCTTGACATTATGGTTATTTGGGGCCAGGTAATTCTCTGCTGTGGGGCCCTGTCCTGTCCATTGTAGGATTTTACCAGCATCCCTGGTTTCCGCCCATTAGATGCCAGCAGTCCCACAGCCCGGTTGTAATAACCCAGCACGTACACAGACATTGCCAAATGTCCCTGCGGTGTTCCCTTAGTTGAGAATCACTGTTTCAAGGTTTTTTCATTATAATCTTTACAAGTGTTTCATTATTTCAAAACTATTAAAAATATGTCTTTTAAATAATGTTTCCTAGAAAGTCAAATACTTATCCTCAACCCCTTCAATCTCACTCTCAGCCACACTTCTATAGCACCTGGCATAAAATAGGTGCTCAAAATGTTTGCTGAAGTATTAATAAATGCCTGGGCAGAGCACGCATTTTTCAATCATTGAATTGCCTTTTTTTGCTGTGGTAGGATCAATGTAAAAATTACTGCTGGGCTAAATCTCCAATCCTGTGTCTTCCCCTAGGGCTTCCCATGATCCCTGCTCTCCCTGCCTGACTAATCTCCTCTCCGATGATTTTTCTTTCCATCTTGAAGGATTCTGTCACTGTCTGTGTCTGCTTTAAGCCTTGATAAGTGTTGTCTTTCCAGTCTAAACTGTGATTTTCCTTTTTTATCTGCATATGTGAATTAGCGTGCTTTGGGGTGAAAGTTAGGGAAACTCATTCAGTAAGCTTTGGGGAAAGAGGGTTTATAGGTGACACAATACAGGGTCTCACAGGACTGCGTGAAGGACAGGAGTGATCCAGGCACTGGGGACAACTGGAATAGGAACTTACATGCCTGCAGGTTTCCTTTTCTGTCTCTGCCTCTCGTCTCCACATTTCTCTGACATAAAGCACGTTTTCTCCTCCTGCAATATACAGAGAACAGAGCTGTAGGGATGTGCTGAGTCCCCTTCCTGTATTGACTGTTCCATCCTCAGAGAGGCATTGATTCCTTTCCCCCAAAATGGCTCAGCTTGGATCAAATGCCCCTGCCCACCTTAATTAGCGCTGACTGGGAGCTAATCTCACATAAAAAGGACATAGCAACACAGAGTTCTCGCTAGGTTCTGTGAGCCATAGCACCAGCTGAAATGTTGTCTACTCTACTGGCTAATTATTTTTCATCCTTCACTGCTCACCGCTAATATAATTTCCTCAAAAAACCATAATTACAAGCTCTTGTAGCGCCTTGCACTTTTTCATAATACTTATTAAGATTATAATTACCTTTTTATTGGTATAATATGTTTTCCATCTCCCTCCCCCACACACACTCAAATGGGAGTTTCTAGAATGCAGCAACCATGTCTAGCTTGTTCTGGGTTATCTTCAGCAATTAGCAGTGAGTCTTGCAAAGAAGAGATATCTGATTGGTAACTATTGAAGTAGGCATGAATTCTTGGATTCAGCCTCAAAATTCCAGGCAGAGTAGTTCAGACAGATAAGTGATACATTTGAGATACAGTTAAAAGATTCTAATTCATTTCACCTAAAGGAACATTAATGGATTTCATATAATATACAAGTTGTCTATGCCAAGTGCATACAATCTCTGATATGTAAATACTGTCTGTAAGATTAGTTATATGTGAGCTGTTCTTTGCCGTATATTTAAGTGTGAAGAAGTGTCCATAGTAAGAGTTATAATGTGAATAAGGAACAACATTCATTTTTATTCCTGCAAGGAGAGATGTTAAAGAGTGGAGGAGAAATCACATTTGGAAATAACAAAAGTGAGTCACTTAATCTTTGATTTTTACAAACTCACAGTAATAGCAGTAGAACAAAAACAAATACATGGCATTGAGAAAGAGAGACTCTAATAGATCACAAACTGCATCAAATTTGTTGTTAAATTATTCATAAGATATAGACAAGTTTAGAGATGAAAGATTATGGAGTGATGGTTTGACTGTGTAAAAATTGAAAGCTTAGGTCAATTAAAAGCATTACAAATCAAATTCTAGAGGCAGACTTCAGAATTATTTGTGATGAATAATGGAAAAACAGTCTAAATCCATTAACAGTTTGATCCAAATCCATAGGGAGAAAAAACTGAGAAACACTTTTATAGGTTAGCAGGGAATTCACAAAGAAGGAAGTAACAAATTCATAATAAACATACAAACATTGGTTTCATTTCACTAGTAGTTTGCTAAATGTATAACAGTGACATACGTATTCAGGGGCTGTTTGGAAAGTATCAGGCCATGTGTGATTATTTTTCCTAAAACGTGATTGGACACTTTCTGGACAGCCCTCTGATATGCAGATATACATTGTGTATCTACACACACGTCCGGGGTGTCCATAACATTTGTGTGCACTCAATTTGTGCATGAACTTTATGGACACTGTGTATATAATCTCAAATTGGCAAAGATTATGAATACTAAGTGATAGCTCATTGGCTAATATATGCCAAAAAGGCACTCATTAGTTACTTATGAGGAATATATATTTTCAGAGATGTTGCTTTGAACTGTTGAAAAAAAATTAACTTTGAAATATTTTATAAGAGCCTTGATTTTGTTAAGGAATAGTTTATTTAGTCAGTGGCATTGGGGCCAGCAACAGTTAGTTAGTCCAATAGGGGCTACAAGAGGAAATTATAACATTTAAAACCTGCAAAAATATGTATAATTGTTACCCATATGTGATGGAAAACAAGGGCCTTTACTTTGAGATGGGCCCTGTGAGTAGAGCTTAGAACGTATTATCTAAATTTCCCGGATGGGAGTCAAGACTCTAAGACAATTACAGAATAATTTGAATGTAGAATTTTCTCAGATACTATTTTCCCTACAATTTTTCATTTTTTGCTCACACTAATTTCTCAAAAAAAAAAAAAAAAGTTTATAGTTACTTCTCTTTGTTCAATCATACATAGCCATTTGATATCCAAATCAATAGCCTCAGTGTTTTTCCAAGTTTTGAGAAGCAACAAAACAAAACAAACAAAATTAAAACAAAATGAAACTCAAGAGATAAGTAACATCATAAGAATAGCTAATTCAATGATATAATTATAGTAATAACTGATATAAATATGTTTTGGGACACATATAAGTGATTCTTGATAAACACAAAATTTAACCAGTAAAAACAAGAAGCCAGCTAACCGATAGTATGCAGTTTGGGGAGAAAGTATTAATCTAAGGCTTGCAATAAAAAGGATCAGATTGTCTAAGTGGAAGCTTGTGAAGGGAACGTCCACTGCACTTACCATTCTTTCAGTAAATGATAAGTGAGATTGTGTAATGCTGTCTCCCTGCTGAATCGAGGCTTAGTAAGTATGAGCACTTTACTTCCAGAGTTTATAACAAGATCTGGTGCAAAATAGGTGTTAAATAAATATCTGTTGAGTGAAGGAATCAAATGTTTTTACTCTTTAATTGAGTAATATTTTACTTCTAGAAATATATATGAGGAAAAATTTAGTACTATGTCAAACATCTATGTTTAAGGATGTTTATTCAAAGATTTTTTAATGACACAAAAAATAGCTATAAAGTTGTCCATTGAAACATTGTTTGTAATAGTAAAAAATCATTCAATGTTATGAAATTAATCATGGCAGTGTTCGGTAAAATATACAATAATTAAAAACATTTGTTCTCAAACACTAAAATCCTTTTTTAAAAAGAATATGGAAAGTGCTCAAATTTGATATTAACATTCTTAAAACTACAATAAAAATTATCTATAGTATTATTCCATCTTTATTATAAATATAATCATTTATATTGACACGTAATCAAAGCCTGGAAAGAAAGCCAGTACTGTCAGCAGAAATCCTCTGGGTTGTGTATAATTTTTATTTTCTTGTCTACAGGTTTTATGTCTGATTTTATAGTCAGAAGAAGAAAGGGAAGTTTAGAAGTGAACTTCTTTTTCCTCAGGCGATGAGAGAAAATGGATTAGCATTTAGTTAGAAAAGCAGAAAGCAGTCAGAACATAGCAGCTGAGACAACAAAAGCAATTACAGGGGTCCGTCCTCACACAGAAAGACAAATTTTTAAAATGACAGCAAAAAGATCATGTTCCAACACTTAAGTTTGAAGTGACGAGACCCATAAAAGAAAAAATAATTACATGATTTGATAGAAAGAACAATTGGTGTGGCTTCAATAATTTATACAGTATTATCCATTTTATTGAATAGAGAATGATGAAGAAAAATAGCTGTCATTTAATCAAGGAAGGATAAGAATCCAGCCAAATAATAAAATCAACTGTTAGAGTTTTACAGCTGAATATTTCCTGCAGTTTCTCCCACTTACTTTTATCTGCTGGTTTTGTTCACTGTGTGAAGTTATCTAATTAAGATAGTCCCCCATGAATTGATTCTTCCCCAAAAAGGGACTGGAGCAAACAGGTCGTGAGCTCTTAGCAAACACTGCACAAGGCTTTGTACACCAGGTCAGCACACAGCTGTGTGGGGACTTGTAAGCTGCAGGGGTGCTTGCCTGGAGACGGAGCTGCACTGGCCTGAAGGCGCTGTCAGTCTGCGTTTCCCTCTGCAGAGCCCAAGTCACTGGGTCGGGCTCAGGTCAGTATTGTGCATCGGTGGAGTTATTCCTAGCAGAAATCAGAGCTGACGTGCAGGTAGGCAGTCCAGCGGCAAGCTGCAGCCCGACAGCCCAGCGCTATTGATCTTTCTGACTTCCTGCTGATGCTGCCAGCTTTTCATTTCTCCTGGGTGGGAAGAAGCGGGAGATCTCTGTATGTTGGACACATGTCCACAGTTGGGCCCCAGAGCAAAGGAAGGGAGATCAGGGCAGAAGCCATCGCTGATCTGGGTTGATTCCTGGTGCCTGTGAGGATTAAGTGACCCGATGTGTATAAAAGCAAAAGCATTTAGGTAAGTGTCTGGCCCGTGGAATAAGCACAGCGTAAGCGATTGTTGCTACTAATATTAAGTAATGAGAAAAAGGAGTAATGAACCTCAGTAAGAAGGGATAGTGGTAAAGAGATATTCCCCGGGTCTTGGAGGGCGAGCAGTCTTTCGATGGAATTAGTAGGGACGGTCATTTCCGCCCTCGGTGTATGGAGCAGACGTGGCTGGGATCATATGGGAAATTTGCTAATAACAGAGTGGCTCTGGGCTCTGTTACCCCCAGTGACGTCCTTCTCACCAGCTCCAGGCCGTCACTTCTTCAGTTGTGCCTCTTCCTCGTCTGCACTTCTATCATTTAATCTCCTGGATTGTTCTTACTAACATAAAAACACACTTATAGGGCGGCACCTGTGGCTCAAGGAGTAGGGTGCCGGCTCCGTATGCTGGAGGTGGTGGGTTCAAACCCAGCCCCCACCAAAAACTGCAAACAAACAAACAAACAAACAAAAAACACACTTATAGCTGCTTTTTAATAAACATTCTCCCGACCTCTGACATTACCTTCTGCTTCATTAATCTGCTCCGGATTAGAGCAGGATTCCGTGAACGAGTCACTCAGTGTATTACCTTTGCTTTTTACCTTTCCATTCGCCCTTTTAAAAGCCTCCTTCAGGCTTTGGTTTCTATTACAGTAGAACCTGTGTAAGGTGACCACCCAAGGGACTGTAACAAAGTGGTCTGCCTGGAGGTGGTCACCATGAGGAACTTGGCCTGCTGTACTGATACATATATGCCCCTGGTTAGGGTGGACCCTTTGTGTTACACCCAGTGACATGACTGGGTGCATATATGATGCATGTCTGGTCTGCGAAAATTAGGTCAACGTAAGGAGGAGGTCAGTGGGGGATGTGGTCAACTATGGAGGTTCTACTGAATTTGGCTGAAAGTGCTCTTGTCAAGGTCATCAACAGTGTCCACGTTTCCCAAACCAGTAGGAAGCCCCTAGCCCACTTTCCTTGATAAGTGATCGCCTAGCTTTGCAGACCCTCTTTCTTGGTTTCCTCCCGGCCTCAC
>NW_003852533.1:739197-746465 GCF_000181295.1 Otolemur garnettii | reverse complement strand
TCCAAACTTCCATGGTGTGGTGACCCAGGACTCTGGCTTTGAATACTGTTTATATACTCATGACTTCCAATTTTACTAAGTCTCCAGTCCCAACCTTCCCCCTTCTTTACAAAGTTGTATATCCAACTCATTAAGTGACATCTCTACTCATACTTCTAATATGAATTTCAAATTTAACTTTTATACCATCACATCTTAACTCATTAATTTCTGTCCCAATTCTGCTCTTTTCTCCCTTGTCCTCAGAGCTTCCCATGCTCAGCTGTGGTATGCTGGGGTGTACTGTAGGAATACATCCCACTGGTGAATACTGTTCTTTTCTTTTTTTAGACAGAGTCTTACTTTGTTGATCTCGGTAGAGTACTGGGGCATCATAACTCACAGCAACCTCAAACTCTTGGTCTCAAGTGATACTCCTGCCTCAGCCTCCCAAGTAGCTGAGACTGCAGGCACTTGCTAGGTAGTTTCTCTATTTTAAGTAGAGACAGGGTGTCACTCTTGCCCGGGCAGGTCTCAAATTCCTGAGCTCAAGCAATCCACCCCCGTCAGCTCTCCAGAGTGCTAGGATTGCAGGCATAAGCCACTGTGCCTGGCCCTGTGGTGAAACTTCCTCATAATGCCCTTGTGTGTCCTTTGGGAAACAGCTTGGTGAGCTCAGTAACCTCAACAAATACGCCAGGAGTCCAAGTTCATAGAGGCTCAGTCTTGTAGCTCAACCAGTTGGAATCTTCAGCCTTCTTGGTAGTGAGGGCAGGTGAGGAGAGAGATGAAAGAATCCTGTGTGATATTTTTACTGCCACAACTCAGGGATGACAGTATTCTCATTCATATTTCATTGGCTACATCTAGTGAAAAAGTTTTGCCCGACTGAGAAGTGTCTTTTTTCTATCACCTAAAAGGAAAGGACAACCAGAATTGTGAATGTGTGTGTCTCCCACATTATTTTAGAGAAAGATCAAAGCCTTAATGGCAGCCCGAAGATGATATTCAGTCTACCCTCTGGTCTCCTTTCCCATCCCCGTCCTGCGTCCTCACTCTGTCCTGTTACCTCTATCTCTGCTTCCTTGTTTTAGAACTCTGATCACATGCATTTTTCTGGAATGATCTCTCTATACATGTAGAATTAGACTCTTCATTTCCTTTAGGTATCTGATCAATGTGCCTTATCAAATGTGTTTTCTGTTACCCTCTGTGTACGTAGCGCCTCTCTGTTATCAATCTTGGTCCCTCCAACCCGCCTTATATTCTTTAGGGCACTTATTTCTCCTTTGGCTGTTATATTATTATATGCTTATTTATTTTGTTTTGTTCTTCTGTCTGTTCTTACTCGAATGTATATGCCGTCCAAGGAGGGACGAGGTCTGTGTAGGGGGCACAGCTACTTAGATCTAGTCCCTAGAACACACATTGCAGGTGTTAATATTTATTAAATGAATTAATGAATACATCAAATGATGATTTAAATCATAGCAATGAAATAGCTATTCAAGAGGAAATGATGGGGTGAAGGACTGAGGAAGGGATCTGTGGAAATGCCTTCTTTTAAGAGTTTGCTAGAAGAAATGAGAAATTCATTGGAAAAGACTGAGGCAGGGAGAGTCATGATGTGCTATGTCATGATGTAAAGGTTAGAGCTTTAGAGACTGAGTGCTTGCAAGGTTGAAAAGGATGAAGAATGAGTAGGAAACAGTCAGAAATAGAGCTACGAATGCAGGTTTTACTTTGCTGAAAGCAAGCTACCCCAAACTTAACGTCAAAAAGCATGTCATGAATAATGTCATGAATTCTTCTGAGCAGGAATTTGGGCAAAGGCTAGTGGAGATGGCTTGTTTAGGGTCTCTGTGGGGAAGCCTTGATTGGGTTGGAGTGACCCAATTGACTGGGGCTGGGATCATGTGAAGACCTTGTTCACAGGCCGAAGCCTGGCCAGGTAGATCCTTGAGACCAGGGTTAGTTGAGTGTGTTGACCACAGCACCTTCAGCGGCCCTCTCCTTGGCATGGGTTTGTTGTAACCTGGTGGCAGCATTATTTCTGAGATGGACAGTCTGGAGGGGACACTTGGCTGGTACCTTTCTGACAGAAACACATACAGGCTACATGACCTTTTCTGACTTAGTCTAGGAAGGCATGATGCTTCATGACACTGTGTGCAAATGAGCCACTGAGGTCAGCAGGGCGTAGGGAGGGGAAGGGGAGGGCCGTGGACTCCAGGTCTGCACTGGCGAGAGAGGCCCGTCAGATGCAGAAGGACAGTGGGGAGGAAGGTGGAACTGCTGCTGTCTTTGACAATACAATTTGCTACAATTGGTAACTTTTGAAAAAAAGTATTTGTATGCTTTTTTCTTGAAGAAACATGATGATAAAGGAGATGGGGGCAGTGCCTGTGGCTCAAAGGAGTAGGGCACCGGCCCCATATGCCCGAGGTGGTGGGTTCAAACCCAGCCCTAGCCAAAAACTGAAAAAAAAAAAAAAAAAAAAAAGTAAAGTGGCTAACAAAAGAGGTTAAGTGACCTGGGTAAAGGGCACAATTTGAGGGGAGCCGATCTTTTGAGGCACATTTTTTCTTAAATTTTCTTTTTTGTATTTTGTGTTCTTTATCTGTAAGTTAAGTTGATTTGAAGTCATTAGATATTTTTAATATTTTATCAATGCTTACAAACAAAATAATCCTGAAGAGATTAGAATTATGATATTTTCTATTATTCTACTTTATATTATAATTTATATTTCATAAAAAGTTCTGGCTCAAAAGATACTGTATATGTTTTTCCTAAAGTTATCTGGCTAAAGAATTTTTTTCCTAATATTTATTAAATACCTGTATTTCCCTGTTTATTTGATTTTTGGCATAATTTACATCATTTTGACATAATAGCTTTTATTATTAAATATGAATATTATGGCATTTTACTCTTAGAAAGATAAATCTGAGTTAGTGCCTGAGATAATTATTCAATATAAAAAGCACGGAAGGAGATTATTTCCTCCAAATCACAGGATCACATGCTCACAGTGGATCCCAGCGAGTCTCTGTCTTCATGGTGTGATAATTTACACATTTCCTGACTATTGATTACATACAAGTTCAGTGATGTAGAAATGGCATTGAAAGAGGCTTTTGACTGTCCAGCTTCTCAGGGTCATGTCTGAAACCCAAACCTAATGGTGGATTTGGGTTTAATGACAACGCTGAAGCCAAACTTTAGTCCAGCCCTATTAGCCTTCTCCTTGTAAGAATACAGGTGCTCTGAGAATAAATGCGTCCTGAGAGTTTTTTAAGTTTTAAATAGATTTAATTAATACTCACAAATGTCTTACTAATGTGACATTTAAATGAATTTAATTTCAAATTTAATTGAGCAAATAAACAAGAACATTATTAATTTATTCACAAACTTTGGTTTTCTGAATCAGACTTTTTATTAGAATCATCAGATGGGTATTTAAAGTTTACATATTGCTATTCTCTTTAATTAAACTTCTAAAATTGAATGCTGAAATCCATCATTAGTGAGTTCCAAGAGATCTGATTGAAATCAATTTGGTTAGTTAATCTTACTGAATGGAGTTTTAAAACAAAAAATCCTGAGAACTATTTATTTGCTTAATTAATAAAAGGACAGTGCATGATATTATTGAAAGCAATTTGGTTATAAATAAATTGGTCAAGATATACCTATGTGATTTAAAAAGGTCAAGAAATAATTTGAGTACTTTTTGTCAAATATTGGCAATCTTGGCAAGCCATTTTTGATTTTATAGTCTATCAGTTAATACCACCACTGTTTTACTGTGAATACTTATAAAGTGGGTTCTACTGTGAAATCTACCATGTTGGTAGATTTATATATTATTTAAAAAGTTCTAGCAAACTGTACTTTGTTATCAGGACTAATGAAAAATTAATGTTGCCCACAAACATATGAATTTATGAACATGTGTTGAGGCAACAATTACTGATTTTTACTTATATAATTCTTTTGTTTTGTGATTCTTGAGTTTCTAACTGAATGGTAGGTAATAAAGCTGATTGTTTTCATCATCAGACAATAATTAACTTTTTTTCAGTGCTGTTTGCTGTGTTACCAGATTATTGACTAAAAGCAAAATTTAGTCAATTTACACCTTCTTCTCTGACACACTGAATATTTGACACGGTGACAAGAACTGGTCTATTTGCTGAGGGGAAATTGGAGACCAGGTCGTCTGGGGTCACAGGTTGTTTTAAATGAGTTCATTGAACTTTCAGGTGTCATTACTAAACTGGTAAATAAGCCTTACATGATACACTGTGGCCAGTGGAACTCAGGTCAAAAAGATAGACATAGTCACATTTAACAGAACTAGTTAATATCCCTCTTCATTAATGTCTTTATTTTCAAAAGTGAGAAGTTGGTGAAAGATTATATAGATCACCTCTTGAAGTAGGGAGTTCCCTGTTACTGGAGGATAGCCAAGCGGGAATTAAACACCCATTTGTTGAACACATGGAGGATGCGTGCATTATCTAGAGATTGAAAATTCCCCCAACAATGATCCACAGATCCGTATGATGAAGATGGCAATGTATGTTCTGTTTGTTTCTGTGGGTACTTAAAAAGTTAAACATGTCCGTCTTGTTTAGGACTAACCAGGTTTTTGGTATGCTAATATGAATCGTGAGTGTATCCAGCAGGGAATGAATTTTAGCTGTTTTCTAGACCATTTTGACTTTGTTGTCCTTTATTCTCATCTCACAAGACTACTGTCTATCCAGTTAAATAAAAGTTCCCACATCAGGGAAATCCAGACTGAGCATTACATAGAACCCTTTCTAGCTCTGAGATTATTTCAATATGATCACTTTTTTCCAAAGTAGAACTACAAATTTGAAAAGAAGTTGACGTGAACCTGACGTCCAGGAGGAAGCAATGGGAGGGGACCTCCTACTTCCTCACTAAGGGACGTGACTTACTCGGCCTCACAGGATACATGTTCAGCTATGTGACAAGACCCCAGATAATTGTGGTTTAGACAAGACAGAATGTTATTGCTCTCTCATACACTTCTGGAATGGTTTGGGGATGCCACTGTGAGAATTCATCAGGTGAGAAGAATCTGTCTTGTTGCCCACTTTCCCAGCGTGAACTCCTCATCTCCATGGTCCAAGATGACAAAAAAAAAAAAATGGGAAGGGGAGGGTAAGCCACTGCCTTTCGAAGTTACAACCTGGAAATCGCACATAAGACTTTTATTGGCATCACTTTGACCCAAACTGAATTGTAGTGACCCACAGTTGCAAGGGGCTGGGACCCGTTTGCTCCGAGTGGCCGTGTCTCAGCTCCAGGGTGCAGAGGAAGGGAGACGGGAACCATTCAGGTCGGTCTGTAGTCTTCACGCACAGGCCGTGTGGTCAGAGCAGTTCCTTCTGATATCTGTAATGAAACATTGCCGCTAGAAACGAAAACTGTATTTCCGTCATTCCCCTTAAGCATATAACATAAAATCCAAGAAAATTTGGCAAGTATAATTAAAAAATAGCTCTAAGTGTGCATGAGAGAGAAGATAGAAAGACCATGAATAAGTGAGGAGAGGAACACAGGATAGAAGGTGCATAATGCGTCTCGCTGTGAGTCAAAACGGAGAGGCCGTGGTCACCAGAAAGTCAGTGAGAACAGGTCACAAGGCCGTGCAACTCATGGTCACCCAAATAGTCATCCTGTGTGCACTGATGCCGTGGACACTTTATGTTTGTGCATAACATAGAGTCCCCAATTTCTTTTACTCAAAATGTTTTGTCCTTCTGTATTTCTCAGATTCCATGTTTTTTTGTTTTTCAGTTTTTGGCTCGGGCTGGGTTTGAACCTGCCACCTCCGGCATATGGGGCCGGTGCCCTACTCCTTTGAGCCACAGGTGGTGCCCCAGATTCCATGTTTTTTAAGCACTTAGTAAGCGGTCATTTTGCCAGCTATTTTATACCCACTTTCTCATTTAATAAACAATTTAGAACTTACATGTATATGTGTGTGTACATACACACACACACACATCTAGGTTAGCTAACTTAGAAATTAAGAACATCTTTTCTACATAGAACAGTGTTAAATGCTATGGAGATGTGAGAAAAATGAGTATTGCTGGGTTATTGCCAGGCTATGTTCTCCCGTATTCTGAAAATGAAAAACATAGGAAACAAGAACATTTTCTAAAGGAAAATGCAGATTATAGGACTGGTGGGCATGGTGTTACCTGCTTGTCTGGAGCTAATACTCACCATCAAGAAACAACTTGCTTTTCATAGCTGAAAACATAGGTGTTAGATTCCCGCATCCGCTGTCATCACTTCAACGCCGTGCTGCATGAAGAAATGGAAATCGTGTCAGAAAACTGCCCAAAGAATACGTATGAAATGACTTCGGGTTTTCTGAACCTTCCACCAATCCTTTCACTCATTACAGCTTTGCATACATTCCATTTTCAGAAATCCAAGGCCTCAGTTATACTCCATGCAAAATAGGTCCAGGAGGTCTTTTTTTCCATCAACTTTCCCTAAAAGAAAAGGGACTTGAGTGTTCCAAAGTGCACGTGTGCTGAAAATTACAAAATTATATTTTAAATTTGTGCTTTATGTATTTCTGTGGAGTTCTTTTATAAAACATCATTTTTAAAATATTTTAAACCTACTCAGACCAGAGCTCCCCTTTTGACTTGCTATAGTAAGACAGAGACACAGCCTGAAAAACATTAAGAACACTGATCTCCCTTTAATTTTTCTTTCTTTCTTTTTTCTTTTCTGAGACATGGTCTCATTCTTTTGTCTGTGCTGAAGTGCAGTGGCGTCATCATAGCTCACAGCAACCTCAAACTCTGGGGCTGGAGCAATCCTCCTGCCTCAGCCTCTCGAGTAGCTGGGACTACAGGCCTGTGCCACCACACCTGGCTCAGTTTTCTGTTTTTGTAGTGATGGGGTCTCACCCTTGCTCAGGCTGATCTCTAACTCCTGCTCTCAAGCAACTCTGCTGCCTCCGAGTCCCAGAGTGCCACCTGTCCCCCACAGTCAGATGCACTTTCCCCTCTCTGCCACCTGTCCCCCACAGTCAGATGCACTTTCCCCTCTCTGCCACCTGTCCCCGCACAGTCAGATGCACTTTCCCCTCTCTGCCACCTGTCCCCACAGTCAGATGCACTGTCCACTCTGCCACCTGTCCCCACAGTCAGATGCACTTTCCCCTCTCTGCCACTTGTCCCCACAGTCAGATGCACTTTCCCCTCTCTGCCACCTGTCCC
>NW_003852533.1:731498-735116 GCF_000181295.1 Otolemur garnettii | reverse complement strand
CAGTCAGATGCACTTTCCCCTCTCTGCCACCTGTCCCCCCACAGTCAGATGCACTTTCCCCTGTCTGCCACTTGTCTCCCACAGTCAGATGCACTTTCCCCTGTCTGCCACTTGTCCCCCACAGTCAGATGTTCTCATTCTGGTGTCTATGGCCATGATGTTTCTCCCTGCCATCTGGATCCTCCTTCCATTTCAGCCTTGCTCAGGCACCCTGTGGCCTGCACTCTTGCTTTTTCTGATAAGCCATCATGCTTTGTTAAGCCCAAAACTTGTTTTCTGAATATGTCTTCCATGCTTACCTGTTACTGCCTTCATTCACTGGGTTGCAATTCAGGTGTTGGCTGGGTCTTTAGTCTCATCAGAGCTCCAGGGGGTAAGAGTTTGCGTCTGTCTGAGTTCCCCTAGGTTATTGGCACAGAGAACCTGCCCTCTGCTCCCAGCACCTACTAGCAGTTCCCTGCAGCACTGGTTCCCCTGACCCCAGGCAGCCTGCTCCTCCATTGCTGACAAGAGAGAGACACTCTGGAGCTAGTTTGGTGGCAGGAATGTCTTATATAACATAAACTAATCATGGTGTGGCATTCCACCGCTTTGCTATCTTTTCTTGGTTAGGAGCAAATCCCAGATCTCTCTCTCACACAAAAGCAGAGGATTCTTTTAAGGGTGTGAACACAGGGGCTGGGGGGCGGGGGCCAACTTGAGGTCTTGCCAATGGCTGTGGGCCTGTGGTTTCCTTTGTTCATGCAGAGGCCTGCCTCAGTTTCTGTGTGTTATTCTGTGAGCCTGATTCTCACTGATAAGATACAGATGCCGAAGGACCTGACAGGTGTCAGGAGGAAGCAAAACCATCTCTACTCGGTGAACCCACTGTGAGGTTTACCGTAAGATTCCCGAAGAGCAGGTTCACCCACACAGAATGCTGCAAGCAGGAGGACTTGGCAGGGCAAATACTTACTTTCTTGACTTGCAAACAGAAATGCTCAGAGGTTGAGTGATTTGCCCAGGATTGAAGCCATATTGTGGGCTACCCGCAGACCCTGAGGTCTAAGACAGCACAGTTCAAGGGTAACGCCACGGAAATTTATTTAGTTAAAAATAATTTACTGAAATTGGTCTTGATCCCAAGAAACTGCCTTTGGAATGTCTTTATAAAAAGTTCAAAATTGATATAGCTGTAAAAATTATAGATACCATGCTCATTTTGGTACATGAAGAATAAAATGAAAATAGTTTTTCACACAACCTTTAAATGAAATTTTTAAATGATATGCTAGCTATTAGGTTATTTCAAGGGAATAAAAATAACTACATTGTTATTTCTTAGTTAGACAAAACTCTTTAAAGAACACATGTGGAATAAGTGAGTAATTAGAATGGTCGGTCATGAAGACTCCAAGCACCTTGGCAGTGACCCTCGGCTACGGTTCTGGCTCTTTCTGTTCCTGACTACGCTCTCTCTACTCCTTACCACATACGTGCTTCGTTTTTCCTTCCACCCGAGTCATTCATTCGTTATTTACATGTTGATCCATTTTTGTGTGTACTCCGTCTGCTAAACAGCACGCTGGCCCCAGACTATGGAGGCCAAGGCTTTACTTCTTTTCTTTGGATCATTTCAGAATCCCATGGGGAAGAAAGAAGCATAAACAAAATCATCACGGAGTTTTCTAAGAGTATAGTGCCGTGGACAAGCTCTGGAACAAATGTACAGGGAGGTGACTTCCTCTGAAGAGTTGGGGAGGCCTTGGGAGGCAGCGAGATTTGATGAGAGGGTGGTGCCCAGGGCCTGGCCATCTCTTCCTGTGTGCTGGTGTCTCTCTGCATTCTGAGGCTTCACAGTTGGGTTTTCTTCTCACTTAGAATTATGTAGGTGGTTCTGAAGTTTCTATAGATTGGAGTAGGGGCAGGAGTCACAGAGACCCCACTCACGCCCCTGATTACTTAGATAGTAGCTCCCAATTTAATGCTATTCAGAACCTGGGGCAAATAGGCAATGAGTGGCCGAGTGTGGAAACAGGTGATGTGTTTGAATCTGCGGTGCTCCAGTCACAAGATTTGGCGGGGGAGAGAGCTACTTCTCAATATTTTGAATTCATGTTTTTTCCATCTTCAATGAAGAGAGAGCTGAGCATTTTTTTTAACCTATAGTAGCCACAGATTGGATGAGTACACAAATTGTTATCTTTTTTTTTTTTTGGCGGGGGCTGGGTTTGAATCCACCATGTCTGGCATATGGGGTCGGCATCCTACTCCTTTGAGCTACAGGCACTGCCACAAATTAATGTTATCTTTTAGTGCAAACGGATCCTTCAGAATGAATGAGAGATCATCACTTGCTAAATGTGTTCAAAAAAGAGATTTTCCATGAAACCTATTTACAAAATTTCTTGCATTTATTGCTTTAGATTGTAATTGACTTTTTGTCCTTGCTCAGTTAAATTCATTAATTTGATTGCTTATAGCTGTAATTATCTATAAAGTGGGGCAAAAAATTCCAGTTTACTGCAGAGGTGGGTTATGAAACTCGAATGCCTAGGAAATGCCCTGTGGATGAAAAGCTCTACAAGGATGCAAATCATTAAAAATTTGGGATACTGAATTACAAACTGTCTCTTCTTATTGAAACAAGTTTTGAGGCATGGCAAAAAATGAGTTAATTTTTTAAAAAATTTCTCTGAATTTAAAACCTATGAAGTCAGTTATTCATTGTTATAATAATTAATATTTTCTTCGACAGGTGCAAGTGCATAAATACTTTGTTATTTGAGTTCTGACTTGTGAATGTGGATTATTGTCAGTCACAGTCTATGATAGAGACAGGTCCCCAGAAGAGCCCCTAAATGGGGCATGCTCTCCTAGGGTCTCTCTCCCCCTCCCATCCTCCCATCCTCACTTGCCTGTTTTCTCCTTCCCTTTTTTCCTTGCCATCCAGTTCTTTTAAAAGATAACACTCAGTAAGTAGTTCCAGGTCAAAACTTTTATTTAGGTTTTGGGAGAGAACTTTACTTAACTGTAGGCATGTTTTTTTTTTTTTCATATTTCTTAACTGCTTCCTAGATTAGCTATTAAAAAGAGCCAATATGAACAGATGCCATATATTAAAAATTTGAGAATTTTCAGGTCATAAATGTATGTTATTAATACTTAATCATCGGTAGGAAGTATTTTACCTTCTAGCTAGAGCAAGTGAATTAGGAGACATATGCTTACGTGCAGCGATTAGTCTATGTTGTAATGAGATGTATCAGCTCCCCATTTAATTGTGTGGTGTAATGCCCAACAGATGAGGTGTCAACCCCATAGGCAGCATAGATAATACGTCTTTAGAAGAGAGAAGAAAAGCAACTGATCCTTGAAGGAATCACTGTTGTCTGTAGTCAATAAAAAAAGCTGCCTCTTTCACTAACCAATTAAGGAGGGTATAGACTCCTCTCAGAGACACGTCCATCCACTGACTGCACAATATTTTCAAAACAGTGAACGAGAATCTCCAAATAGATGCCTTTGTAAAAAATACCATCTAGGATTTAGTGCTAGAATTCCAATTCATCTATCTGGTCCTACTCTTTCATTTTATGTACAAGATCCTAAGAGGGGCTGGGCGTCTGTAGCTCAATG
>NW_003852533.1:727205-731115 GCF_000181295.1 Otolemur garnettii | reverse complement strand
GTGAATTTTTGAATTTCCAGCTAGGAAAAAATTTCACACCAGAATCCATTTCCTTTTCAAGTAGAGTTCTTCTCACTTTGTTTTCTCATACATTTATTCCTAGGTTCATCAAATATTCAGTGAGTGCCTTGTTTAATCGGACAAAAGAAACCGTGGTATAATTAAGCTTGATTTCTCTTTTCTGTTCCTTCTCTCTCTTCCTTTCACTTCCCTCCCCTCCCTCCCCATCCCTCCCTCCCTCCCTCCCTCCTTTCCTTTCTTCCTTCCGCTGTTCTTCCTTTTGTATTCCTCACTCTGATGGATATTATTCTGAATATTGGGAATTCCTAAGGGGCAGAGAGGGATGGAGAGATAGATGCATACAGAGAAACCACACTAATACTACTTATCAGAGTTAAATAAAAATTAATGAGGGAATGGATTTAGATGTAGTTAACCTCAGCTTGAATTTCTTATATATTTTTTGGATATGTTGAGACAGTTTTAGGGTTCAAGACAGTATATTAGTTATTCATATCATATTATTCCAACTGCCTGCTTCTTTTCATCCCTACACCACCATTTTGTAAGTTTTTATATTTTTCATGTTATTGTGAATGAGATAGATGCATCGGGACCAAGTCAGTACTACTGACTCCCAGTGGATGGAACCCTCGGCATAGTGGGGTGTGTTGGTAACTTCTGTGGTGGGAGAGACCAATGTAAACTCAGTTTTCTGTAAGAATTCAGCAATGAGTATTAAACCTTGCACAAACTTTTTTCTTAAATATTTTCTGGATAGGACAGAGAGCCTGTTTTCAAGATCACCTAAAATGCTTAAAAAAATTAAGAGACTAAGTACAGTTTTTTTCTATTATTCCATAAACTTGTGTATTGATTTTGAAAAGAAAAACACACAAGGATTTTGGAACTTAAAAATTTTGGAGAGAAAGTTTTTTCTCCCAGATGTTGTTGAATTTATGAAATTTAATGAACTTGCCTAGGGATGGGTACGGAAAAGTGCCTTCTGGGACTTCTGTCAGCTTCTCCGCGTCAGTTCATGAAGCGGAGACCAGAAGCTATCTGAGCTGTCTCGTTACGTAATAGGTAGTAAACATGTGTTTTTGACAAGTGAATAGTTAGCTAATTAGGCATCTGGATGAAGTGGGATCTTGGGTTCTTAATTGCATAATTCACCCTTGAACATCTGCCAGAAGAAAGATGCAAAGATAACAGAGAAAGTGAGGAAAGCTGGAGGCAGATACACAGAGAAGGGTGACGCAGGATCTATCAAGTTTTCGACTTGATCCCTAGCATGGTTTCCACCATTAATACTATTTCCGTAATTATCCAGAGATAATTTGGTTTTGCATAAGAGGTGTTCTAAGGATATGCCATTCAGCTGTTGATAAGAGAAGAGATTAACTCTGCCTAACTTCATCTTTTACCATTGGAAAGAGTCTTCTCAGCATGAGAAAACTGATGGATGCTTTGGATTTGATGATATCAGATGGAATAAGAGAAGTTAAATGTATATTCTCAGAAGTAATATTTTTGAATAATCGTAATTCTGAGATTACATTTCAAATAGGTTTTGAAAATATTTAACTCTCTAAATTTATCAATGCTGTCTTTTTCTCTCTTTAAGCCAAAACTATGATTTCTTAGTGCTTGACACAAACCCACTCCCATTGGTGTTTCTCACCAGGACGTGGAAGTAACGGGGGATCTGAGGGGGTTCTGCCTTCGAGGCATTTCAGGGAAGCCAGATTTGGCACTCAGCAACTTACCATCTCCCTGCCACTCAATCTTTCTTATTATGCAACTGTTTTGAATAGAACCTTGGATATTAGCGCTAGAACGGGTCGTATTGATTACTTAAAGGATGTTCATGTGTTCCTTGGAGTGTCGTGAATGGGAAACATCTCAAGAGTGACTGAAGGAAGGGTGACGTCTGGGTCCCGCTCCCACGTGCCCCTGAGCTGTGCTCCACTGGGGGCTTTGCTCTCTATGTCTGCTACAAGAGCATTTGAGGAAAGTATCTCTTCATTTAACAAAAGTTTAAAATAGACTAACTTTGGTTCGTCCCACTCCAGTGTGGTCGATGAGAAGACACCCTGGAAGGTCTGTTACTTACCCCCTGCTAAGCACAGGTGAAAGAATGTACGTACAAAAATGAATGATTTTCAGGGAATGGGGTTTGACAGATTCTATTTGATACAGAAAAGGACAGATATAACAATATAGAACAGACAGAATGAGCTGAAGATTTAATGAAGAATAAGAAGGATTAAGAGTAAGTTGAGGCTTTAGAGAAGGATCTGAGTCGATGGACTCAAAGTCCCACTGGAGGGAGATGCGGATTCCATTCTTGGGGTGAGGATGGCGGGCGTCCTGTTGTGAGTGATGAGGACGAATGGGGCGGCTGGGGCTGGGGCTGGGCCCCCGGGAGAGTCTGTCTTGGCTGGTTGGCAGCCTTGGGTGTTGCTGAAGGATGATGGAAGTGAGAAGTGAAGGTAACTGAATAGCAGAGGCTCCCCAGAGCCGTCACTGTGATTTAAAGTTTCTGAGAATGAAGTTTGAAACATTTGGGGGAAGAAAATGCCTGGAGGAAGGTAGAGGTTGGCTGAGGAGTCTGCTGAATTATATCAATATGTCATTTTGAGCTGGTTGATTTATGTTTATTTCGGCCAGTTGTATATGTCACTGTTATTGCTTTTTGCTAAAATTCACTCACTGTGGCCTTTTTATGGCTGCTCTGAGCTGTCCTAATCTGCATCAGAACTGGAAAGAGTTATGGCCTTGGTCTTTAAAGATCGGGGCATACCCAGTTGCCACTTAACACAGAAAACACCTTTAAAGCACTAACTTTAAGATGACCTTTAGAGTAGGAAAAAACAGAAAGCTCTCTCTTGAGGGAAAAAGTCTTATCTGGGAGTTGATTGTGTGTGTGTAAGATTTCCGGTAAATCAAAACCATGTGAGTTCCTCATCACACATTCTCTCTCTCTATAGTGTATTCTGGCACTTTCATAGTCTCTTAAAAGTACTATCTTCATAATAATTAAGGCATATCATTCTAACATGTATTATTTTCATTATTATCATAGTTACTTTGTGATTGGCTAGGCCTGGTCGTATGTAGTAGAATAAAAAGATATGTTTATTTTTATTTATAGAGTAGGAAATTAAGACTCAAAAGTTAAGGCTCCACCCTGGTTAAAACTCTTCTCTCTTTTCACTGAACTTGGAATGAATCTGAACTCTTTGAGCTGGTCCACATGGCCCTGCCCTGTGGGCTGCGGGCCCTCTGCAGCTTCACGCTGCCCCGTCCACCACGCCCGCCTCCCCACTGCTGCTGCTCTGGGGAGCACAGCTCTTCACGTCAGCCCTGCACTCCCTGCTTCCTCTGGCTCAAATGCTCTTCCTCAGACTCTGCACCTGATTGTCTCTTGCCTTGTTTCCTTGGCCAACCCCTTCCACTCTCTGTCATATTCCTGCATTTGACACCCTCATTGAAAGAGTCATGATCTTTGGTTATTCAGCTTACTGTTTACAACTATCTGTAGTCTTTTCTAGAATGTAAGCTTCCTGGGGCAGGTTGCTTATCTGTTATATTATCTGTGTGCCCTAATAGTGAGTGGAAGGCCTGGCATTTGTCGGTGATTAATCAATGTGTATCTCAATAGTAATAAAAGTAACCCCTACTGAGAACTTAACTATGTGCTTTAGATGACTTAGTTTATCTAGGCTTCCCAACGGGATGAGATAGGGCCTCTTATATTCCCCATCTTGTTGATGAAGAAACTGTGGAAACTGTGACAGAGGAAAGTAAAATAATTATCCCAAGGTCACAACCCAGTGATAAATCAGAATTTGACACAGAAAGTGTGACTATGGAGTTCATATTCTTCTTCTATTTTTTTTTTTTT
>NW_003852533.1:715053-727109 GCF_000181295.1 Otolemur garnettii | reverse complement strand
ACCACAATGCCCAGCTATTTTTTTATTGCGGTTTGGCCAGGGTCGAGTTTGAACCCGCCACCCTCGGTATATGGAGCCAGCACCCTACCCATTGAGCAACAGGCGCTGCCCAGAGTTTGTATTTTTAATTACTATACTACCCTGGTACTTTAGCCAGGAAAAGTGATGTTGATGGGAATAAATGGGAGATGTAATTTTGGCTTAAAGGAAAAAAGTTAAACATGCAAATAAATAATCAAAACACTAGTAAAAACTACAGGCTAATATTCACTACAGCATTGTTGTTGGGAAAACCTTCCCTAAGGGAAAATATCTATAAAGATAGAATTGGTAGATTTATTTCTCTTAATATCGAGAAGTTTTATACTACAGAAATGCCAAAGGTTAATTTAGAAGCAATGGCTGTGATTTGGCTTGCTGGATATATGTCAGACAAAAAGCTATTATCCTTACTATGTAAAATCCTCTTTGATAAATATGTGAAAAAAGGATAAATAATTTTATACACAGCAAACATATGACTGGCCCATTCATTAGAAGACATACAAACTATGAAAACATATGGAAAAATTCTGCTTACTAATAATCAAAGAAATGCAAATTTAAGCAATGAGATTATTTTTGAACAAAAAGTTGGCAGGTTCCAAAATGAGCTATTTGTCACAGTTAATAATGATAGTCAAAAATGATTGTTGGTGGGACTGCAAACTAATACAACCTTTTTGGAAGGAGGTATGAGTATCCTCAAAGAACTCAAATTAGACCTCCCATTTGATCCTGCAATCCCATTACTGGGCATCTACCTAGAAGAAAAAAGAAATCTTTTTATAATAAGGACATTTGCACTAGACTGTTTATTGCAGCTCAATTTACAAATGCCAAACTGTAGAAACAACCTAAATGCCCACCAACCCAGGAATGGATCAACAAGCTGTGGTATATGTATACTATGGAATACTATTCAGCCACTGAAAAAGATGGAGACTTTACATCTTTTGTATTAACCGGGATGGAGTTGGAACACATTATTCTTAGTAAAGCATCACATGAATGGAGAAGCAAGAATCCAGTGTACTCAATTCTCATATGAGGACCGTTGCTGACCTAGTACACGGTGAGGGGTGGGGGACAGGGGAATGGAGAAGGGGAAGGAGGATGGGGTTGGGAGTCACAGGGTATAACACACTTCTTGGGACACAATTATAAGACGAAATTTACTTAACAAATGTAATCAGTGTAACCTGGTTCTCTGTATCCCCAGTGAAGCCTCAACAATAAAAATAAAAAAAGGAGTAAAATCTAGTTTTCTAATAATCGAACATTGTTAAATACATTATGATCTAGCCACTTGGTGAAATGCTGTGCTGTCATTATGATGCGGACAAGTGGGTAATGCAGCAATAAATATTGTTTGATACTATTCTGTGAAGAATATTTTTATTTTTAAGAAAAAGCTAGAGAAGGGGATGAGAGCAAATAAGAGATTATTTTCTGTTTTTTATTTATCTGTGTTTTCTGAATCATCTTCACTAAATATTTATTGAAAAGAAAAGTAAAGTGCAAAACAAAATAACTCTTACACTCGCACAGGACGCTGTGCTCGAGGGTCAGCTTCCACGGAGCCACTTCTGCCCTCCAGTCAAGCTCACGTCCATGGCGCTGACTGATGCCCAGGCAGTTTACTGTGGCAGTGGCTTCTCGCAGGGCAGACAGTGGGAGAGGCAGGGGGCCTGGGACGGACGCAGTCAGGAACCGGGTGACTTCCCGACCACGGTATCTTCACCCAGACACTGTTCTCAGGGCTTGTGGGTCCTTCCTCTTTCCTAATATCTGCACTCAGTCCAGGCCGGTGAGCAGGGGTGTCTGCCGTGAAGGGAGGGTAAGCTATTCTTGTAATGTTTTGTTTTGTTGTAAGGTTACTGAAAATCGCCTCTGTGCCAGTGGTCTTATCTCCTGAAAATCCTCAAGTTGTGCCTTTCCGGACAGGCTGCACCAGGGGCACGCAGAGTTGCCCTGTGAGCTATCAGAGTGGGCCTCGCAGCTGTCATTAGTCCTTCCGGTCATGACGAGTTTCTCACGTCTTGTAGAATACCACCGAGGGGAACCTCTCCAGACCATAATCCTTGGTTCAGCCCATACCCCACCTGTTCTCTGCTCCACAAAGTCAAAACTGGGCTTGACATTCGGGATCCACTCTGAGCTGATCCCACCTTGACTTTCTAGCTCTTTGCTCATCCATTTCCTATTCTTGATAATAAATATTCACATATCCACTTGGGAGATGGTTTTTCCCCCTGCCTCTGCCTGTTGAATTCTGCCCATTCATTGAAGGCCACATTTAGTGCTGTTTTCTGTAGAGAGTGTTCAGACTGCTTGCCACCAGTGACCTCGCTCATCTGATTCTCACGACATTCTGCAATATTATGAAGTGTTTATCATACAGTATATTTTGTTGTAGTTGTTACTGTGGTTTATGTTTCCCACTAGTTTTTAATACACTTACGTCATGGTTCGTGTCTTTTGTGTATTTGTATTTCCCCCTGTCCTTGCATGTCACCCTGCCTTGCTCATAAACACGCATGAGCAATGAACATACACCTTTGGTTGGTTTGTATTGGTTTCTTCATATGCTCTTTATGCACGAACCACGTCACAATATTCCCCCCCATGGGTGTTTGAATTCCCTTCTCTGCTGATCCTTGTATAATCTCAGTCTCACAGTCAGGCCACCTGACTTCTTCATGCTGAGTCTGGTTCAGCTGCAGGGTTTTTCTGAAGCACGTGTTGTATCGTGTGCAGGATGACGCATCGTAGGCCCGCAGGAAATGCAGCCAAATTATGGAAACGGCGGTGCTCATGTGTATCACTACTGCCGTCTCTGGTGCTTATTAGTCTGTTGGTGTTGTCACTTTAACACCTTCCTTTCTGGGTCGGGCACGGTGGCTCACACCCTAATCCTGACACTCTGGGAGGCTGAGGTGGGTGGGTTGCCTGAGCTCACAGGTTTGAGAGCAGCCTGAGCCAGAATGAGACCCCCTGTCTCTAAAAACAGCCAGACATTGTGGCAGGCACCAGTAGTCCCAACTACTCGGGAGGCTGAGGCAAGAGGATCACTTGAGCCCAGGACTATGAGGTTGCTGTGAGCTATGATGCCATCACACTCTATAGAGGGCAACAAAGTGAGGCTCTGTCTCAAACAAAACAAAACAAAACAAAACAAAAAACTCCTCCCTTTCTGAGAAATGTTTATTTTTAGTTAGATGTCAGTTGTATAGCATTAATGTAGTTTTTCTCTACTGTGTAGTAATTTGACTACATGCATTAGTTAAGGTTACTCTAACTTCTGAAAGAGCAAATCACCAGGCCAGGCACAGTGGCTCATGCCTGTAATCCTAGCACGCTGGGAGGCCAATGCATGCATCACTTGGGAGGCCAATGCATGCATCACTTGGGAGGCTGATGCATGCATCACTTGAGCTCAGAAGTTCAAAACTGGCCTGAACAAAAGTGAGACTCTGACTCTACTAAAAATAGAAAAATTGGCCTGGCATTGTGGTGGGCACCTGTAATCCTAGATACTAAGGAGGCTGAGGCAGGAGGATCACTTGACCCCAGAAGTCTGAGGTTGCAACCTAGGGTGGCTCTGTGAGACTATCTCAAAAAGAAAAAGTAAACCACCAAATTTCAATAGGCTAACGAAGTGTAAAAGTTTGTGCCTATCTTCTCGGCAGTAGCAGGGATGGTAGTAGGTCGATCTTACCACCTTGACTTCCAGAAATGGACTGACTGAACTCCTGCGACCCTGACCTACAAGCTGACCTTAGGTGGGCACTCACATCTGACTAAGGGAGGGTAGAGAGAGATGGCTGAGGATTGTGTGGGAGGTTCTTATGACCCAGGCCAGGAAGTAAGACACCTCACTTCTTTTTTTATCCTGTTGACCAGGAATTAGTCAAATGACCCCAGCAAGCCACAAAGAAATCTGGAAAATGTAGTCCTTCCCTGGACAGCTGCTTTCCAGAAACAACTGAAATTTGAAAGGAAATAAATTTCTGCCACATTATTTAACCTCTGTTAATGCTTAGATGTTATTAGTACAGTCACTTTTAAGAAACAGAAATCATAGTTTGTGAAACGGTAAGTCTGATTGGCTCCTGATTGCCACCATTGCTTTTGCTGGCCAGCTAGTCTTCATACGAGGCCACATTTAACCTTCATGAGTTCCCTAACAAGTGGAAACATCTATGTTTAAAAATACCACTGCCATGATCTAAAGTTACAGATGCCCCCTTTTAAAAAAAGAAATTCAAAGTGACAGTTATGTCTCCTTTAAAATAATGAACTTTTCCTCCATTAAAGTAAGAGTAGAACTCATTTTAGGAATCTGTTTTTGTTTGATATGCTGAAAATCATGGAGCAGTTTCTTAAAATGTTGGGTGGAGCTTATGTTGAAAACAATTTGTCAATATTTGGGAAAACTGTAAGTTACAAAGGAATAAACTTACATTTATTTCTCTACAAGGAAAGTCTTTCTTCAGACAGCAAAGATCATGAGAGAAAAATGTGATTCCCGAGACGACTGTAATACCCTCTGGTGATTCCTTTGCAGACCTGTAAGGGTGGCCAGTTACGTCTGCAGAAAACCAGAAAACTGTGGGGTCAGGAAGTTGCATAGAAGTCAGCACGTTACCACTAAGCCACCTGAGATTCCCTTTTCCACGGCAGAGGTGGCTGTTAAAGCTGAGGGTGGTAGAGGAAGTTTACGAGCACACTTACTGCTTACTAAGCTTTTCTACCCTCAACCACTGGTGAAGGTTAGAATAAAAAAAATTAAGACCTAAAATTAGGAAGAAAATCAAGTGATATCATCAGTTAAAATGTTGTAGAGTAATGATTTTTTAAATTCAAAAATGTCCTGAATCATGAATCTTTCAGTTAATAATCAATACCTGTGCTGTCCTTTTAGTAAAGAGCTTTTGGGATGGCATGGTTTTACTGTAAGTGTCCTGAGACATGGTCAACTAAAGGCACGTAAACCACGTTTGAAAGAATGACCTCCACAGGAAGGTTAACCCTGTGAAAATAAAAATGGAAGAACTTGAAAATACTAAGTCGCATTCTTTGATGCTGAATATGTGGAAGACAGTTTAAGTGTCTGGCTTTCATTACCGCCAGTTAGTCGTGTAACAGAGGTGCTATTCTAATGCCATTTTAAAGATAAGGAAGGTAAGTAACCATTACTCTTTTAAATATGAGAAAATTAAGGCCCACAATGGTTAAATGACTCTCCTGAAGTGAGCTGACAAGTCACGTGAGGACTGTGCTGTGACCCAGACCCCAGAGGCTGCATGCTGAGCCTTGGCCTTCTGCCTCCTCCTAGCAGTGGTCTTGCCCACACACGCTTTCAACCTGTGTGTTTTCACAGCTCCAAACGTGGGTGTCTCCTGTGAATCATCCATTTCCCATAACTAAGATTTCTAGATTTCTTTACCAGATTTCCTTTCCTTTTTGCTGTTATTTTCATTCATTTTGGCCTGCATTCAGTAAGCACTTACTAATTGAGTTGTGCTGTAGGCGTGTGCTGGGACATGTGGCTGTGACAGCCTTGATCCCGCTGATGGCCATCTTCCCCTCTGTCAATCCTTCTTGCATTGCTGCTTCCACACTAAGTCCTTCAATGTTACTTTCACCTGGAAATCTCAGCTCTTTGGCCTAAATTTTAAAACACTAATCCAGCCTCAGTGTCCTGCTAACCTACTAGAACTTTCTCATTTCTACCTTGTTTTTACAGGTTGTTTTACTTACCAGCTTAACTAACAGAAACTAACTAAAAGGTTAGTTTTCCCACAGAGTTACTATGAGATTATCTATGTAGTGTGCCATGTACCACACACACGTGTTTACGTATTCTTTTTGTAATTGGTACACATTCATACACAAGTGTAAAATAAAAAAGTATAAAAACCGTGCATGGTCCTTGCAAAGACACAGCACAATATAGGGGGACCAGTGATACTTCTCACCTTTCATATCCTTCCCACCCAAGCAAGCAATCTTGGAAGTTTGTTGTCACATTCCATTCTTGTTTTTATGGGAGGCACCATAGCTTATGTATGTTTGTAGTTGAGTGCTGTGTATTTCAGAGTTACATAATAAAAAACACTTTAATGGTGGTGCCTGTAGCTCAGCGAGTAGGGCACCAGCCACATACACCCAGGCTGGTGGGTTTGGATCTGGCCCAGGCCAGCTAAACAACAATGACAACTGCAACAAAAAATAGCCAGGTGTTGTATCAGGCACCTGTAGTCCTAGCTACTTGGGAGGCTGAGGCAAGAGAATCACTTTTAAGCCCAGGAGTTTGAGGTTGCTGTGAGCTGTGACACCACGGTACCCTACCCACGGTGACATAGTGAGACTCTGTCTCAAAAAAACAAACAAAACAAAACTGTTTAATATATTAATTTAATTTATAACCTCCATCAAGAAGAAACCATCCCATTCACCTACATGAATAGATTATTAAAATACAGTACATTAATGAGTTCTACTTATTTATATATCTATACTTTAGAAAGTAAAATTAAATTAGTTTCTATATGCACATTATTCTACTAAATATAAGGCCTACTCTACAGGTAGATATTCTTTCTGGAAACTCACGAAACATTGCCTCAGATATCTTCAGGGACATGTCCTGCACAAAGGACATCCCACATCATGGTATTACTGTGATCGTCTCCATCACAGAACTGGCTGGTGACCTGTAGAAGGCTGAAACTGGACCCACACCTCTCACCATTTACTAAGATAGACTCTCACTGGATTAAAGATTTAAACTTAAGACATGAAACTGTAAAAATAACAGAAAAAAGTGCAGGGAAAACTCTTAAAGAAATCGGTCTGGGTGAATATTTTATGAGGAGCCCCCCACCCCTACCCCAGCAATTGAAGCAACATCAAAAATACACTACTGGGACCTGATCAAACTAAAAAGCTTCTGCACAGCCAAGAACACAGTAAGTAAGGCAAGCCAACAGCTCTCAGAATGGGAGAAGATATTTGTAGGTTATATCTTCAACAAAGGTTGAATAATCAGAATCCATAGAGAACTCAAATGTATTAGCAAGAAAAGAACAAGTGATCCCATCTCAGGGTGGGCAAGGGACTTGAAGAGAAACTTCTTTGAAGAAGATAGGCACATGGCCTACAGACATATGAAAAAATGCTCACCATCCTTAATCATCAGAGAAATGCAAATCAAAACTACTTTGCGATATCATCTGACTCCAGTAAGTTTAGCCCCATCACAAAATCCCAAAACCAGAGATGCTGGTGTGGATGTGGAGAAAAGGGAACACTCCTACACTGCTGGTGGGAATGTAAACTAATATGTTCCTTTTGGAAAGATGTTTGGAGAACACTTAGAGATCTAAGAATAGACCTGCCATTTGATCCTACAATTCCTCTAATAAGTATATTTCTAGAAGACCCCAAATCATATTATAACAAAGACATATGTACCATAATGTTTATTGCAGCCCAATTCATAATTGCTAGGTCATGAAAGAAGCCCAAGTGCCCATCAACCCATGAATGGATCAGTAAATGTGGCATATGTACACCATGGAATATTATGCAGCCTTAAAGAAAGATGGAGACTTTACCTCTTACATGTTTCCATGGATGGAGCTGGAACATATTCTTCTTAGCAAAGTATCTCAAGAATGGAAGAAAAAGTATCCAGTGTACTCAGTCTTAGTATGAAACCAATTTATAGCTTTTTTATGAAAGCTATAACCCATTTATAGCCCAAGAAGAAGGGGAGAGATAGGGGAGGGGAGGGGAGAGGATGGGTGGAGGGAGAGTAGTTGGTGGGATCACACCTATGGTACATCTCACAAGAGTACATGTGAAATTTACTAGGTGTAGAATATAAATGTCTTAACACAATAACTAAGAAAATGCCGTGAAGGCTATGTTAACCAGTTTGATGAAAACATTTCAAATTGTGTATAAAATCAGCACATTGTACCCCATGATTGCATTAATGTACACAGCTATGATTTAAAAAAAAAAATTTACTTGGTGAAAATTCAAAATACACTTTAAGTACATTTTATTTTTATTTATTTATTTCTTTTTTGAGACAGAGCCTCAAGCTGTCCCTCTGGGTAGAGTGCTGTGGCATCACAGCTCACAGCAACCTCCAATTCCTGGGCTCAAGTGAGTCTCCTGCCTCCATCTCCCAAGTAGCTGGGACCACAAGCGCCCGCCACAGCGCCTGGCTATTTTTTGGTTGCAGCCGTTATTGTTGTTTGGTGGGCCCGGGCTGGATTTGAACCTGCCACATTAGGTGTGAGCCACAGGCACCGAGCCAGTACATTTTATTTTAAAACAAAAATAAAGGTATTTTTCTAAATCTGGCATGATATAATATATAATGAGCTTTGAAATTTAATATTTTGAATTAGAATTGGTATTTCCATACATATATACAATCACGAATGAGGTAAAGTAAAATTCACTGGCATATTATACAGCTCTCAATTGCTGTGAGATTCTAATTCGCAGAAGTGCCAACTGTTGATATGGGTTTTTTTTTCCCCAAATATTACAGGGTTACAAATGTTTTTGGTTACATAGGTTGCTTTTGTAATGTCTGAGTTAGAGTCATAAGTGTGCCCGTCACCCGGATGGTGTTCGTTGTATCTGTTAGGTAGTTTTTGCCGATCCCACCTCTCCCCTCCTTTTTTGCTGATCCCTCTTGTCCCCACCTCTCTGCTTGGTTTTCCATTGAGTTTTATTTCCTACTATGCACACGTGTGCTCCTTGGTGAGTTCCAGTTTAATAGTGAGTACATGGGGTGTTTGTTTTTCCATTGTTTAGATACTTAGGATAATGGACTCTACTTCCATCCAAATTGTTGCTAAGGCATTGGTCATCATTTTTAATAGCTGAGTAGTATTCTATGGTATACGTATACCACGTTTTGTTTATCCTCCCATGGGTTGATTCTATATCTTTGGAACCTTGATTAAGATACAGTAAACATTTGAGTGAAGGCAGCTTTTTGATAAATGACTTCTTCTCCTTTAGGTAAATATCCATTAGTAGGATTGTTGGATCAAATAGTAGGTATACTTTTAACTCATTGAAAAATCTCCATATCACTTTCCATAGAGGTTGCAAAGGAAAAAATATGGAGGCATCACATTACCAGACTTTAAACTATAATACAAGGCTATTGAAACCAAAATAGCATGGTATTGCCACAAAAATAGAGACACAGACCAATGGAACAGAATAGAAAACCCAGACATAAAACTGTCCATATACAGCCAACTGATCTTTGACAAATCAAACAACAAAATGCACAGGGAAAAGAATCCCTACTCAATGAATGGTGCTAAGAGAATTGGATTGCTACATGCAGAAGAACGAAATAGGATCCCTATCTCTCACCACTCATAAAAGTTAATTCAAGATGGATAAGAGACATAAATGTAAGGCATGAGCCATGTGCATTCTAGAAGAAAATGTTGGAAAAATTCCTTCAGATACAGACATAGGCAAAGAATTTATGAAGAATATCCTTATGACAACCATAGCAAAAACAAAAATAAATAAAATGGGACTTGATTGAATTAAAAAGCTTGTGCATAGCCAAGGAAATGGTCAACAGAGTAAATAGACAACCTAAAAAGTGGGAGAAAATGTTTGCAAGCCATCCATCCAGTAACATTCTTATGTGTGCACTCTATTTTATAAGCAAAATCTACAAAGAATTCAACAAATCAGCCAAAAAAAAAAAAAAATCAAACGATCACATTCACAAGTGGACAGAAGACATGAGCAGAAGCTTTCAAAAGAAGATAGACAAATGGCCAATAAACATAAAAAACACTCAGTGTGACTAATCATGAGGAAAATGCAAATTAAACCACAACGAGATGCCACCTTACCCAAGTTAGAATGGCTTTTATTAAAAAGCTCAAAAACAATAGGTGCTGGGCAGTAGATACTGGTAGCGTTCATCCTACAAGCTAAGTATGCTTTTTGGTTCCGTTGTTGCTGTAGTGCATAGAAAGGCTTGCTTTGTTGTTTCAGAATGTCTGATCATTTTTATGTAGCAATACAAATGCTTTAGAAATGGCATAGGTGACTTCCTAAATTCCACTGGAATTTTAATGTTTTGAGTCTTGGTTCTTAAAGTTATGAGGTGTATAATGTTAGGTAAATTGTTTAACATCTACGTGCCTTAATATCCTCATTTGAAAGGTAGAAATAATGATGGGTATAAGTATGAAAGGTTAAGGTGAGGCTTAAATGAGATGATGGGTATAAAGCACATAGCAGAGTGATACCTCGAAAATGCTTCCAAGGTGCTAGAGTTTATCATGTAATCGCTCTTCCTAGAGTAATGATTCCATAAAGTGCTGTGTTTCTATGAAATTTGTTTTATATAAATGTAACAGACTCAACAACCGTGACCCAGATATATTATATAAATGGCACCCAGAATCATTGTAAAACAAAGTGAAGCTCCAGACGTAGTTCCCTGCTTCAGACTTTCCCCAGTCCATTTCTGGGGTGGCATTAGCTCACATGTGTCACTCAAACTAGTTGGGGTATCCACCCCTCTTTTGTCCTTTTCTCTTGAAGACAATCAAGGAGAGTGTTTGCTGAACTCATTCAAGTCTCCCTGAATTTGAAGTGGGGAGAAGGTCTCATAAACCAGAATGGCTTTGTTTATAGCAAGTTCTTGGCAGTCCTGCTTGTGAATCTTTATAATGAGTGACAGATATATTTGGAGATGGACATAATATCTTCTGTTAGTAGCATTAATAGCGAATTAGACACTTGTGTCAGCTGCTTGTTAAATTTTGAAGGCTTATAAAAAAGAAATGTGAGTCATAACATTTTTTTTTTTATTTAAAGTGTGGAAAGACATTATATTATTGTCTCGCTTGAATGAAAACTGTGAACATTAGGTCTTAGAAGAATCTGCCTTGTCTATTGAAGATGATGAATTTTGGCTAAGAAACTTTGAACAACTGCTCTGACTTCAGTATTATTTCTTTTCTCAGTTTGCTGGGTGAATAATAAGGGAGCTAGAAATATTTTTCTTGTAGGTTTATTCTGAGCATCAAAAGAGTTAGTAAATGTAAGATGAGTGAACTCACACTTGGAGTGTAGAGAGTGATACCTAAATTATAGCTATTGTCATTGTTACTAGTCTAAAGTATGCACTGTATTTTTGTTATTTTGGTGGTTTATTTTTTAAATTAAATCATAAAGAGGTAGATCATGTATACATTAATGCATTTATGGGTTACAATGTGTTGATTTCATATCCAATTTGGAATGCTTATATCATACTGGTTAATATATCCCTCACCTCATTTACTTAATTATTGTGATAAGACATTTATACTCTATACTTAATAGATCCGACATGTACCCTTGAAATATGCACCATAGCTGTGATTCCACCATTCATCCTTCCCCCATCTAACCTCTTTCCTTTCCTATTACCCCCTCCTCCCTCCTTCATACTAGGCCATAGTTGTGATCTATTCTTCATATGAAAGTGTGAGTGATTGTAAATTGGTTTCATAATAGTACTGAGTACTTGGGATATTTTTCCTCCATTCTTAAGCTACTTTACTAAGTAGACTATGTTCCAGCTCCGTCCATATACACATAAAAGAGGTAAAGTCTCCATCTTTTTTTAAGGCTGCACAATATTCTATGGAATACATATATCACAACTTCATGGGTTGTGATATATCCATTCATGGGTCTATGGGCATTTGGGCTTCTTCCATGATTTGGGTATTATGAATTGAGATGCAATGAACAATCTGGTGCAAATGTCTTTGTTATAAAGTGATTTTTGGTCTTTTGGATATACTCCTGGTAGAGGAATTGCAGGATCAAATGGCAGGTCTACTTTTAGATCCCTGAGTATTCTTCACACTTATTTCCAAAAGGAAATAAGCTTGCATTCCCACCAGCAGTGCAGAAGTGTTCCCTTTTCTCCACATCCACACCAA
>NW_003852533.1:680247-714030 GCF_000181295.1 Otolemur garnettii | reverse complement strand
TGAAAGTCAGCAAATAACTTTTCTCCATAAGGGTCCTCCTCAGCCTTTCTGAAGTGTTGGCACAGCTGCCGACAGTCTTCTTCTGCAGCCCGTCTCTCGGTCGTTTCTGTACCTGGATTTTCCCACTTCCCCTGTGCACCTGGACACTTCTTCCCCTTTGCTGTTCTCCTCCTCTTTCCCTCCATTTCTGAGCTCTTACCATTGCGTATTTATTATCTCCATTCTCTTGTAACTTCAGTGATTTCACCATGTTGCAAATCATGTCTTCGCTCTTTTCTCAGGCCAATAAATTTCCTGAGTATTTGCTCCACATTTGCAAATATTTGATGAATTTCTGCCCTAATGTTGAACTGGGAACACTAACTCAAGTGTCTAAATAAAGTCCTCTCTGGGCTTTTTAAAAAAAAACAAAACAATTCTATTATTTCATTGAGGTTTCTATCCTGCAGCTTCCCACTTATAAATTTAAATTACATAAAACTGTCAAATTTATCTTCTGAAAGCAAGGTCCCAATTATAAATTCTTCAGCAAGCTTTAAACTTAAGTACAGTGTTCCCAGCCAAGAATACCACCAGGTTCTTAGGGTTGTGGTGAAGATTAAAAGAGCTGTCGTAGGTGAAGGTGACTAACACTGTCTGGCATATAGAAATACAGGCAATGTATTATTCATGGCTCTGACTTATATTATCTCCTGATCACTAATTTTATGACTTCAATCTTTTTTTTGCCTTTAAGTGAAGTGCCATTAAGTTAATTCTATCTTCTTAACCATTACTCATATGGAAATGCCCTTCACTGAATTATCATTCTAGTATTTATTTGTGAACAATGTGATTTACTTGTTTTATCAATCTTGAACTAGAAGGAATGGAAGAATAACACTTCCCAGAGCTGGGACACCAAAGACTTCTGTGTTTATCCAGACTTTACTGTGTGGGTAAACACTTTACCTTCTGGATCCTTACTTTGTTCCTCTCAATTGGAGATATGAAACCTCATAGAGTTACCGTGAGCCTTGGGTAACTGTCCTACCCTTGTTCTTTTGAGCTGTCGGAGAGGCTCGATCCTTTGCCTCCGCTCCCAGACAGCCCTCTCCATCAGACTTACCGGAACTTTTAGTATGACCTAAGTTGGGGCCAATATCCTATTGACAACATGCTTAAATAGCTAGTAAGAAATGTAAATATAACTATTTATAAAGTCTAAGTAGTTAAAGTATGGCTTCCTCTAAAAAATTAAAAAAAAAACTCTGCTGATTGTAACTTTAAATAGCATATTATTACTTTTATGTGAGAAGAAAGAGAGAAACAAACACATGCTGTGGGAAATAGAAACAGACTGTGAGGGTATCTCCATCCACCTAGTGTTACTATCTCACACGAGTCTAGAAGTTAACAGTGAGTTTAACTCGCGCCAGTTGGTAAGATGCAGATATGCAGATTTGATGCATCATTAGAGACCAAGCAGAGGTGAGGATGAAGGAAGCTGCGTTTCCAGCTGCTCCTGTGTCTTGGCTGAAAGCTGCTCTAGGATGTGCTGCTTCATGTTGGGTTCAAGCTATTGGGACTTGGTCCAGTGAAGGAAAAATGGAGAATAAAAATTGTTGGTGCTGAGTGTTTGCGCTGAAAGATCACGTAATCGATTATCTTCAATAACATCTATAAAGCATTTTTAATGTCTCACATAGCTTAGTCGATATTCTTATCACTGGTCTGTAACATATTTCTGTAGGACAGTTAGCAATGTAACGTGTGAGGATAAGATCACTTTGCCTCTTGGCAGTGGTCCCACGGTACTACTGTGCCTGGCCCAGGTTCTGCTTTCCCTCGCTGTTCATACACTCCTATTGTCCTATTTTAGAGAAACATCACTTCTTAAAAATGACCTGCATGTTCCTAGAGAGTCAGCTTGATAGAGACAGAGAGTAGACTGGCATGGTCAATTCACAGAGATGGGGAGTGGAGAGGCAGTTGGTAGTGGTAGTGGGAAACAGGCAGGGGAGAGGGTTCTTACTTAATAGGTACGGAATTACAGTTAGGGAAGGTGAGAAATTCCCAGAGATGGGCTGGTGGTGACAGTCGCACAGCAGTCAGAATGCCCTTAATATGCCACTGAAATATATACTTTGTAAAGCTTAAAATGGGAAATTCTGTGCTATGTATAATTTAGTCAATAAAAAATGAGCCACATTGTCAAGGGCAGTGATTTTTACATTGCAAGTTGTGATACATTATCTGGTCATGAAAGCAATTTAGGAGGTCCGGATCAGTATTTGAACACAAATGAAAGAGTAATGAGCGGAACAAAACAGATGAGTGCATTGCTCTTGGTGTGAATACCTGTTGTTGAAACTTCTGCTTCATAATCACGGAGCCAACCGGTGTCAGTACGGTGGTTATATAATTGTACAAGGCTGATGTCTCGTTCTCTTTAGTGAATGCCCTGTTCTGACAGATTGGCCATGTCATCCTGGTCATCAAAATTTTGAAAACAACCTCTGTCTGCATAGATACTGTATCATGATATAAAATATATTTCTTACTATAGTTGAAATGCAAAACATTGAAAGGCAAACCTTTCATATAGGAGAAAATCTAATGGACCCGCAGCAAACCCTTGCCTAGGCAATCTAAGGAACCAGAGTCCAGCTCATTTTGCAGTTTTAATTGTAGCCTTAGCAATAAAGTTGTATCTGTCCCTGTGGCCCTGGGAGGATTCTCGACTTTGTGGAAGATGAGCTCACCTATTCGAAGGTACATGGTCTCACCAGGGCCTAAGCACTTTTTGAATAAAATGAGCCAGTAAACCAGGAGGCTGAGTCGGATGACTGAAAACCAGCCAGGTCCTAGAGCTTCTATGTGGAGGGCTCCATCTGTAGTTTTATATATATTTTTTCAGACTTTTGTGCCCAGCTGAGTCTAGGCCAATTTGCTGTGTAATTCGTCTAAACCTTTTCCTCACTCAGCAGCTATAAATCCATCCAACGTCTGTCACAGGTCCTGGGCAGTGTCCTGGGACTATGTGGGGATAATGTCACGGGGCCATTAGTGCAGAGTTCCCTTGAGAATTCCCACATTTCAGTTTTCCTTGATTTTTTTCCAAAGGAGCAAAAGTCTTCCTTCATAGGTGGCTGTTTCTGGTCGCTGGCAGGCTAGCTGATGGATGATTTTCTTTTTTCTTTTGGCACTAAGCAGTGCAGCATGCTTGCAGTGTGGCAGTGGCCAAGTATGGCCTTGATTTTCTTTCTTTTTTATTGTTTTGGATTCATTGATAGTCTTGGTTTTTCAAGGCTACTGGAGATGGTGCTGGTGCGTGATGCTGTGTGAACTCCCTTCTCCACTCTACATTCAATTAATTGGACTAAACAGGTTAATTGCTCACTGAAACCAGCTCTTCCCGTCTCCAGCCTCACATCTGTGCCATAAACACTCATCAGGACTCACGCTTGTGAATTTACAACTGCTCTCTCTGGAACTAGTAGTCCGATGTAGAGAGTCTCTCAGTGGCTGTTTGAGAGGGGCTTGGCGCAGTCAGTCTTCTTTCCCTGTTCTTCTTCCTAGTTGTTGGATGTGTTGGTGCCTAGACATTTATGTTAAACTATAGTTAGTAAGGTTCAGGTTTATGGTGACTCCATGTCATATCCCATAACCCAAGAAGAAAAGGATACTGCACAAAGTTGTCCAGCACCAAATTTAAGACAAGTTAAAGGAAGGCACCGTTTTTTTTCCCCTTATATTAATCACAAAGATAAATAGCCAGGCTTAAAACTGCTAAACACTCATGATTTTTCAAATCAAAGCACAATTTTGACAACAATTGCCAGTTACATTACTTGATTTATTTTATTTAAGAAATTTTTTTCTTAGATTATGAGAATGATGTTTTAACTATTCCCCCTTTGTTTTCCTCTTTTTAAAAATCCAGCTTTCTGGCCTCTTCCCATCTCACCCCAGCCCCTAATTCCCAGGCAGTCTCTGAATGCTTTAGTTACTATAGATTAGTTTGCATTTCTCTATAATTTAATATGAATGAAATAATAAAACATATACTCTTCTAAAATATGGCTTCTTTCATGCAGCATAAGTTATTTGAGAGGCATCCTTATTGCTGTTTATATCAATAGTTGATTCCTTTTCACTTTTCAGGAGTATTATATTATATGGTAGTATCAAAATCTGTCCACTCATTTACTTGTTTATGCAATTTGGGTTATTTTTCGGTTGGTGTTAGTGTACCTGTGTGTGTGCTTATCTCAGGGTACCCCAAAAGTGTATACACACTTCAAGAGATGGCATCTATGTATTTTTTTTCTTTCTTTCTTTTTCTTTTTTTTGCAGTTTTTGGCCGGGGCTGGGTTTGAACCCACGACCTCTGGCATATGGGGCCAGCACCCTACTCCTTTGAGCCACAGTCGCCATCTACATCTATAAATTTTCAAAGTTGAATCAAAGGTACTGTTACTGGTTAGGTGTGCCTACACAAGCTATGCACGTCCATTTTACCTGCAATTTTTATGCTTTTTGGGAATGATCAGTTTTAATTCAAAAAAGATCTCTTAAAATATGTGTGCATTTTTGGTATCCTATATATATATTTATGTATGTATGTGTCTGTCTATCACTCCCATCTGTTTTTCTGCTGTAAACATTTATTTGCAAGTCTTTGTCTTGAAATATGTTTTCATTTCTTTTGGGAAAATTCCCGGAGTATAATGACTGAGTCACGTGGCAGGTGTATGTTTAGTGCTTTAAAACAACTTTTGAAGTGGTTCTATTTTATGTTCTTACCAGGAGTGTGTAAAATTTCCAGTTCTTCTACTTTCTTCATATTATTACCAGTAGTTGGTTCAGTGAGTCTTTTTAGTTTTAGCAATTCTAATAGGTATGTGGAACATGTGTGTGGATATTTTTATGGGTCTTTATTTTGTTCTATCATTTATTTGTCTGTCTTCATGTCACTCCTGTGGAGTCTTGATTACTGTAGTTCTATAGCACATCTTAATTACCAGGAAGTATCAACCTTTTATTTTTTCTCTTTCAGGTTTTTTTGGGGTATTTTAGGTCATTTGTTTTTCCATAGAAATTTTAGTTTTCCTGTAAAATTCTACAACATTGCCTGCTGGACTTCTGGTGTCAGTTATGACTGCAAATTATATAAAGAACACTATGGAGAAAATTGACATTTTGATATTAAATGTATTTAACCTTCGAAAAAAATGTATTAATTGATTTACATCTCTTTCATTTCTTTTAACAATGTTTAGTAATTTTCAGTATGTAAGTCTTACACAGATTTTCAGATTTATCTCCAAAATATTTCATATTTTTGATGCTATTTAAATGATATTTAAAAATTTAATGTCTAATAGTTGCTTACACACAAATAATTGATTTTTGAATATTAATGTTTCATTCTCTGACCTTGCTAAACTCACTGGGTTTTAGTATCTTTTTTGTAGATTCCCTGGGTTTTCCACATAGATGATCACACCGTCAGCAAATACACATATGCTTCTTTCTTCCTAGTCTGGATACTTTTTATTTTTCTTGTCTGACTGAACTAGCTAGACTTTCCAGAAACATATTGAATAAAAGTGGCAGAGGGGACATCTTTGTCTTGCTCCTGATTTCAGAGAGAAAGTAGTCTCTTACAATTATGTGTGATAGTTGTAAACTTTCTATCAATATACTTTATAAAGCTTAAGAAGTATTTCTAATTTGCTTAGAGGTGGTTTTCTTGATCATGAGTAGATGGTGGATTTTATCAAATACTTGTTCTGCATTTATTGAGGTCTTTATTTTTTCAGTTTACTAATCTGGGAAGTTACTTCCATTGATTTCCAAATACTAAACAAACTGTGCATTCTTAAGATAAACTGCAACTTTGTCACTCAGTGCTATCATTTTTATTTATATTGTTGGATTTGTTTTGTTAAAATTTGGTTTAGAATTCTTACATTTGTGTTCATGTGGAACTTTTTAATAGGTTTCTTTTCTTACAATGTGTTTTAGTTTTATTATCAGGGCAATGCTGGCTCACAGAATGAATTGGCAGGTAGTCAGCCCTCTTCAAGTTCTTGAAAGGGTTTTAGTAAAGTGAGTACTATTTCTTCCTTAAATGCTTTGTGAAAGTAACCTGTGAAGCCATCTGGGTCTCGAGTTTGAATTGTAAGAGGGTGACTGACTACAAATTCAATATCTTTGATAGATGTGGGCTATCTGGGTTGTCTGGCCCTTCTTCAGTAAGGTTGGATTGTTCATGTTTTCAAAGTATTTGTCCATTTCACATAAAGTGCTTAAATTACTGCACAATATTGCTTGTTGTTTTTCCTTATCATCATCCACCCAATCTGTAATGTTGTCACCCTTTTCATTATTTTTATGGACTGTTTTCCTCCTCCCATTTGTTCCTGCTCACTCTGGTTTGAGGCTTATGAACCTTGCTGAACTTCTCCAAGAATCAGATTTTGGTTTTATTGATATTCTTTATTGTTTTTCTATTTCCTATTTTACTGACTTTAATCCTGATCTTTATCATTTTCTTTCTTTTATTCTTTTTACTTAGGTTTAACTTCCCTCTTTTTTCTTAAGATAAAAACTGAGCTTCTCCTTTCCATTACTATGCATGTTTTAGATTGCTATTTTCTCTTGAAAATAAGGTGAGCCAACCACTTTATCCCTATTAATCTTCTTTCATGCCTCTTAATATTTTTGCACTGGAATAAACTTTGCCTGAAATCAGGATTCTTACACCAGCTTTTTATGATTAGTATTCACATAGTATATATTGTTCCATCTTTTTAAATCTATTGTGTCTTTGTATTTTTGGTTGATTTTCAAAACATTTTACTTGACACATAATAATTATACAGATTTATGGGGTACACTGTGATGTTTCAGTACATGTACAGATGATACAGTGATCCAATCAGGGTAACTAATATATCCATCACCTCAAAGTTTTATCATTTCTTTGTGATGGGAACATTAAAAATCCTTTTTCTCTAGCTATTTTGACATATGCCATACCCAGCTACTAACTTCAGCCATTCAGCTGTGCAGTGCAACTCCAGATGTTATTCTTTTATTTTTCTAATTATAACTTTGTACCTGTTCACCAACCTCTCCCCATCCCAACCTTCCCCCACAATCCTCAGTCTCTGGTAATGGGTATTCTATTCACTAATTCCATCAGATTAAATTTTTTAGGTATCACAGATGAGTGAGATAATGCAGTAATTGTCCTTCCATATTCCAAGTTTATTCACATTTTCACAAATGATAGGATTTTATTCTCTTTTGTATCCAAATAGTATCTCACTGTGTATCTACTCATACATCATCTTTTCTCTTTCTTTTCATCTGTTGCTGGACACTCGAGTTGATTCCATACCTCAGCTATTATGGACAGTGCTGCAGTAAACACAGGCGTGAATGTGTCTCTTTGACTTCCTCGTTCACTGTTGTGGGTACGGGCCCTGGAGCAGCACCTCTGGGTCTTATGGTCAATCTATTCTTAACTTTCTGGGGAGCGTCCCTACTGCTTTCCACGATGCCCGTGCTAATTTACAGTCCCACCAACGGTGCAGGGATTCACTTTTCTCTGCATCTTTACTCTTCGTTTGCCTTTTTAATCACAGCCTTTTTAACTTTTTAAGAGTAGGATGATCTCTCATTGTGGTTTTCATTCGCATTTCCACAGTTATTAGGGATGTTGAACATTTTGAATACACTTTTTGGCTTTTTGCATGTTGATTTTGAGAAATGTCTACTCAGACCTTTTTGTATATTTTAAATTGCATGTTTTTATTTCTTTTACTACTGAGTTGTTTGAATCCTTTATATATTCTGCATATTAACCCCTTATCGGATGTATAGTTTACAAATATTTTCTCCCATTCTGGACATTTTTTTCTTCACTCTGTTAATAGTTTCTCTTCCTGTGCAAAAGCAATTTACTTTGATAATTTATTTATTTTTGCGTTCATTGCCTGTGCTTTTGAGATCTTTTCCAGGAATAGTCCTTGATCAATTTAATGTCATGACGCTCTTATCCTATGTTTTCTTCTAGTGATTTAATAGTTTTTCAGTATAAAAAAGATTTCTTTTATTTACGTCTTTAATACACTCTGAGTTGATTTTTGTACATGATGAAATATAGGGGTCCTGTTTCATTCATGTGAATGTAGATATCCAATTTTCCCAGCACCATGTTTTGAAGACATTATCCTCTCTCCAATATGTGTTCCTTGGCAACTTTGTTGAAAATCAATTGGCTGTAGATATGAAGACTTGTTTCTGGGATCACTGTTCTGTGCTATTCACTATGTGTCTGCTTCAAAGCCAGTACCATGCTGTTTGGTTATTGTAGCTTTGTACTGTATTCTGGAAGTCAGGTAGTGTGATGATGCCTCCGGCGTTGTCAGTTTTGTTCAAGATTGTCTTTCCTATTAGTCTTTTGTGGTTATATACAAATTTGAAGATTTTTTCATTTTCTATTTCCATGAAAAATCTCATTGATATTTTGATATAAATTTGCATTGAATGTATAGATTGCTTTGGGTGTTAGGGTCATTTTAACAATATGAATTCTTCCAATCCATGAACACAGGGTATTTTCCCATTTTCTTTATATTCTTCAATTCCTTTCATCAGAATTTTCTAGTTTTCATTGTAGAGATCTTTCACTTGTATGATTAATTTTACTCCAAGGTACTTTATATTTTGAAGCTATTGTAAATGGGAATGTTTTCTTAATTTCTTTCTTACACAGTTACCTATTAGTGAAAAAAAAATGCTACTGATTTTTATATGTTGACTTTATATCCTGGAATTTTACTAAATTTGTTTATTCCAAGAGCTTTTTGGTGGATTTTTTGGCATTTTCTCTATACATGTGTAAAATCATGTCCTTTGAAAATAGGAACACTTTGATGTTCTCCTTTCCAGTTTGGATACCTTTTATTTCTTTCTCTTGCCTAATTGTTGTGCCTATAACTTCTAGTACTATGTGGAATAGAAGAGGTAAAAGTGGCCTTCCTTGTCTTTTTTTTTTTTTGCAGTTTTTGGCTGGGGCTAGGTTTGAACCCGCCACCTCTGGTATATGGGGCTGGTGCCCTACTCCTTTGAGCCATAGGCACCACCGGGCATCCTTGTCTTTTTGCAGATATTAGGAAAAAATCTCTTCCCCATTTAGTGTTATTTTTGCTGTTGTTTTCTCATATCTGACCTTTACTGTGTTGAGGTACATGCCTTCTATACCTAATTTGTTGCAAGTTTTTATCATGAAGAGATGTTGAATTTTGTCAAATGCTTTTTCTGCACTTATTGAAATCATATTCATATGGTTTTTACCCTTTTTTTCCTGTAAATGTACCACATTTATTGATTTGAGTGTGGTAACCCATCCCTGCATCTCTGGAATGAGTAACACTTGATCACGAACAGTAATTATTTTATTGTGCTATGAATTCTATTTGCTACCATTTTATTGAGGATTTTTTGAAGTTCATCAGGGACAGTGGCCTGCAGTTTTCTTTCTTTCTTTTTTTTTTTTAGAGACAAAGTCTCACTTTGTTACCCTCAGTAGAGTGCCATGGTGTCACAGCTCACAGCAACCTCCAGCTCTTGGGTTTAGGCGATTCTCTTGCCTTAGCCTCCCAAGTAGCTGGAACAGGCCTGCAGTTTTCTTTTCCTATTGTTGTGATTTGTGTGGTTTTAATGTCAGCCTAATATTGGATTTGCAGAATGAGTTTGTAAGTACATCTTCTGATTTTTCTGTCATAGTTTGAGCATAATTAGTGTTAGTTCTTTTTTAAATGTTTGGTAGAATTCAACAGTGAAGTCCTCAGGTACTGGGCTTTTTATTTTGTTGGTATAAATATAACAGAGACACATAGAATAGAGAAGGATCTAGAAATAAAGCCATATAGATACCACCAACTGATTTTTAATAATGCACACAAAAACATTGGGGAAGGGCACCCTGTTCAATAAACGTGCTGGGAAAATTGGATAGACACATGCAGAAGACTGAAACAGGATCCCAATCTCTCATGATAAACAAGTATTAACTCAAGATAGATTAAAGACTTAAACACAAGACTGAAACCAAAATAATTTTAGAAGAAAATACAGGAAAAACTGTTGTGAACATTGGCCTAGGCAAGAATTTATGATGAATGACTCAAAAATAAATGTAGCAGTAACAAAAATAAATAAATGGGACTTGATTAAACTAAAAAGTTTCTGCATAGCAAGAGGAATAATCAAGAGAATATATATGCAGTCTCTAGAATGAGTGAAAATGTTTGCAACTTATACACGTGGCAAAGAACTGATATCTGCAGTCTATAAAAAAAAGTCAAAGAAATCAACAAGAAAAACAACCTCATTAAAAAGTTTGCAAAAGACCTGAACAAATTTTCTTGAAAAGAAAATATGCAAATAGTTTACAAACATATAAAAAAATGTTCAACATCACTTATCATCAGGGAAATGCAAATTAAAACCAAATGAAATACAATTTTATCCTCATCAGAATGGCAATTACTATAAAGCATAAAACAGCCGAGTACCCAGAGATGGTGGCTCACACCTGTAATCCCAGAACTCTGGGAGATTGACGTGAGTATGTTGCTTGAGCTCAGGAGTTTGAGGCCAGCCTGAGCAAGAGTGATACCCCATCTCTAAAATTAGCTGTGTGTTATGACAGGAGCTTGTAGTCCCAGCTACTCTGGAGGCTGAGGCAAGAGAATTGCTTGAGCCCAAGAGGTTGAGGTTGCTGTAAGCTATGACGCCACAGCACTCTACTAAGGGTGACAAAGTGAAACTCTGTCTCAAAAATTAAAATACAAAAACAAAAATATATAGATGTTGGCATGGATGCAGTGAAGAAGGAACATGTATCCACTGTTGGTGGGAATGTAAACTAGGACAATGTCCATGGAAAACAATGTGGAAATTCCTTCAAAAAGCTAAAAATAGGTCACAATTCAATCTAGCAATCCCACTACTGGGTATGTACCTCTGCATATAAATATTTACTGCAGCACAATTCACAACTGCAAAAATACAGAATCACCCTAAGTGCCCATCAACTTTTGAGTAGATAAAAATATGTGGTGTCTGTATACCACAGAGGACTACTCAGCCATATAAAGGAATGAAATAATGTCTTTCGCAGCAGCTAGGGTAAAACTAGAGACCATTATCCTAAGTGAAGTATCTCAGGAATGGAAAGACAAACACCACAGAGTCTCGCTTACAGGTAGGAGCTAAATAATGGGTATGCACAGTTATAAAAAGTTATAATGGACACTGGAAGCAGAAAGGGGGGGTGGTTGAGGGATAAAATTTGCCTTTAGCATACATTCATTGTAGATTATTCTGGTAACAGGTACATGAAAAACCCTGACTCCAGCATACAGTTCATCTTGTAACAAAAAACACTGATACCCCTTAATCTATTGAAATAAATAATTTAAGAAGTATTATGTACCATACATAATTGAATGTGCTATACTTTTATATAACTGGCAACACATGAGTAATGAACTGAGCTATGATATTAGGCTGGGGTGATAGGTATTTTTCAGCTTTATTGTGATCTTATGGGGCTACCATTGGATGCACATTCCATCATTGACTGCAGGGTCATATGCAGCTGGTTATGGCTTCCTCTGGAGAAAAAACAAGACTAGTTCTTTAGACACTTAAAATTATTAAAGTATCTTCCAACATTCCTAGATTAGGGCTTATAGTAAATATCTGGTCATTTAGTGATGAAACCTTTTCCAACTTTAAAAGACTAGGATTTAGAATCTGAATACCTGAGTTTTAGTCTTAGATGTATCACTTATTAACTATGTGACCTTAATCAAGTTGCAAGTCTTCCCTGAGACTCAATTTCTAGAAGTGCACAGGGTGACAGCTCATCTTGCCTACCCTATATGTGGTTCATGTGAGATAATACACTTAAGAAAACAAATTAAATGTCCTATTCTGGACTGTACCTAAATAGTTGATTATAGGTCATCTACCTTTAATCTACTTAAACAGAACAGTTTCCAGCCCAGAATTCTGTATCCTGCTAAGCAAAGCTTTAAAATTGACAGAGAATTCAAATCTTTTACTGATATGCAAACATTGAGGAAATTTGCCACAACAAGACCAGCTCTATAGGAAATAATTCAACCTGTTCTACATATGACCATCACAATGGACCACCAGCCATGTAGAACTCAGAAATTAAGCAATGGACTTTCACAAAATAAGATGAATAGAATGCTACCACACTTATCACTTATCTCAATAAATGTCAATAGCTTGAATTCCCCACTGAAAAGGCTTAGATTGGCTGACTGGTTTAAAAAACACAAGCCATCCATTTGCCATCTGCAGGAAAAACACCTAGTCATAAAAGGAAAATTAAAACTAAGAGTTAAGAGTTGGAAGACAGTTTTTCAGGCAAATGGAATCCAGAAGAAAAGAGGGGTTACAATCTTATTTTAGATACATGTGGATTTAAAGCAACTAAAGTCAAAAAAGACAATGATAATAACTTCACATCAGTCAAGGTAAAAATACAACAAGAAGACGTTTCAATTCTAAATATTTATGCACCCAATTTAAATGCTCCCAGATTCTTGAAACAGACCTGACTTAGTCTGAGCAATATGATGTTCTGAAATACCGTAATAACAGGGGAACTTTAACGCTTCTCTCATAGAGCTGGGCATATCCTCTAAACAGAACTTAAACAAAGATATAAGAGACTTAAATGAGACCCTAGAACAGTTGTGCTTGATAGACGCGTATGGAACACACCATCCTCAAAATAAAGAATATACATTTTTCTCATCACCCCATGGAACATTCTCCAAAATTGATCATATCCTAGGACTCAAAACAAACCTCAGCAGAATCAAAAGAATTGAAATTTTACCTTGTATCTTCTCAGACCACAAGGCACTAAAGGTGGAACTCAACTCCAACAAAAACATTCAACCCTACACAAAGGCATGGAAATTAAACAACCTTATGCTAAATGACAGTTGGGTGCAGGAAGAAATAAAAATGGAAGTCATTAACTTCCTTGAGCATAACAACAATGAAGACACAGGCTACCCAAACCTGTGGGGTACAGCAAAAGGAGTCCTGAGAGGAAAATTTATCATTTTAGATGCCTACATTTAAAAAACAAAGAGAGCACATCAGCAAACTCGCAAGCCAACTGATGGAATTGGAAAAAGAACAATCTAAGCCTAAAAGCAGCAGAAGAAAAGAAATATCCAAAATTAAATCAGAGAGTAATGAAATTATAAACAAAAGAATTGTTCATAAAATTAATGAAACAAAGAGTTGTTTTTTTGAAAAAATAAATAAAATAGATAAACCTTTGGACAGTCTAACTAGAAATAGAAAAGTAAAATTTCTAGTAACCTCAATCAGAAATGATAAAGGGGAAATAACAACTGATGCCACAGAGATACAAGAGATCATCTCTGACTACCAGAAACTCTATGACCAGAAAACCGACAATGTGAAGGAAATGGATCAATATTTGGAATCACATCCTCTTCCTAGACTTAGCAAAGAAGAAATAGATCTCCTGAACAGACCAATTTCAAGCACTGAGATCAAAGAAACAATAAAAAATCTCCTAACAAAAAAAATGTCCTGGTTTGGATGGCTTCAGACCAGAATTCTATCAAACCTTCAAAGAAGAGCTTATTCCCATACTGCAGAAATTATTCTAAAAAAATGAGGAGGAAGGAATCTTCCCCAATACATTCTATGAAGCAAACATCACCCTGATACCAAAACCAGAAAAAGACCCAACTAAAAAGGAAAATTTCAGACCAATTTCTCTAATGAATATAGATACAAAAATTATCAACAAAATCCTAGCCAATAGATTACAGCTTATCATCAAAAAAGTCATACATCATGATCAAGTAGGATTCATCCCAGAGATGCAAGACTGGTTCAATATACGCAAGTCTGTAAATGTTATTCACTATATCAACAGAAGCAAAAACAAAGACCATATGATCCTCTCAATAGATGCAGAAAAAACACCTGATAAAATCCAGCATCCTTTTCTAATTAGAACACTGAAGAGTATAGTCATAGGTGGCACATTTCTTAAATTGATTAAAGCAATTTATGACAAACCCACAGCTAATATTTTACTGAATGGAGTAAAACTGAAAGTTTTTCCACTTAGAACTGGAACCAGACAAGGTTGTCCTCAACCACCATTACTTTTCAACATAGTGCTGGAAGTCCTAGCCAATATAATTACGCAAGAAAAGGAAATAAAGGGCATCCAAATGGGAGCGCAGGCCAAACTCTCCATCTTTGCTGACAGTATAATCTTAGAGAACCCCAAAGACTCAACCACAAGACTCCTGGAAATCATCAAAAATACAGTAATGACTCAGGATATAAATTCAGTCCACAATTCAGTAGCCTTTGTATACTTCAATAACAGCCATGATAAGAGGCTAATTAAGGACACAACTCCCTTTACCATACCTTCAAAGAAAATGAAATACCAAGGAATATACCTAACAAAAGAGGTGAAGGACCTCTATAAAGAAAATTATGAAACCCTAAAAAAAGAAATAGCAGAGGATATTAACAAAAGGAAGAACATACCATGCTCATGGCTGGGAAGAATCAACATTGTTAAAATGTCTATAGTTCCCAAAGCAATTGACTGATTCAAGAATTGCCATCACTAATAAAACACCCACATTGTACTTTCAAAATGATTCTGTGTTTTGTATGGAACCAGAAAAAAAAAACCCATATAGCTAAGGCGGTTCTTAGTAATAAAAACAAAACCATGGGCATCAGCCTACCAGACTTTAGTATGTACTACAGGGCCATAGTGGACAAGACAGCATGGTACTGGCACAAAATTAGAGACATAGATATTTGAAAATGGATAGAAAACTAGGAAATGAAACTAACATCTTACAAACACCTAATCTTTGATAAACCTAACAAGAACATACACTGGGGGAAGACTCCCTATTCAATAAATGATACTGGGAGAACTGGATATCCACGTGCAAAAGACTAAAACTGGACCCACACCTTTCTTCACTCACAAAACTTGATTCAAGATGGACAAAGGACTTAAATTTAAGGCATGAAATGATAAAAATTCTCAAAGAAAGCATGGGAAAAACACTGGAAGATACCGGCCTGGGGAAAGACTTTATGAAGACTGCTGTGGCAATTGCAACAAAACACAAATAAACAAATGGGACTTAATTACACTGAAAAGTTTCTGTACAGCTAAGGAGACAACAACCAAAGCAAATAGACAACCTACACAATGGGAAAGGATATTTGCATATTTTGAATCAGACAAAAGCTTGATAACTAAGATCTTTAGAGAACTCAAATTCATCCATGTGAAAAAAGCCAACAATCCTGTATAACAATGGGCAAGAGAGATGAATAGAACCTTCTCTAAAGAAGACAGACGAATGGTTAGCAAACATGAAAAATTGCTCATGTCCCTAATTATTAGAGAAATGCAAATCAAAACTGCCCTGAGATATCATTTAACCCCAGCGAGAATGGCCCACATCACAAAATCTCAACTGCAGATGCTGGCATGAATGTGGAGAGAAAGGAACACTGCTGGTGGGACTGCAAACTGTTACCTTTTCGGAAGGAAGTATGGAGAACCCTCGAAGAACTCAAGCTAGACCTCCCATTTGATCCTGCTATCCCATTACTGGGCATCCACCCAGAAGGAAAAAAATCCTTTTACTATAAGGACACATGCACTAGAGTGTTTATCACAGCTCAATTTACAATCACCAAAATGTGGAAACAGCCTACATCCTCCCAACCCAGGAATGGATTAATAAGCTATGGTATATGTATACTATGGAATATTATTTAGCCATTAAAAAAATGGAGACTTTAAAGCCTTTGTATTAACCTGGATGGAACTGGGACACATATTCTTAATAAAGCATCACAAGAATGGAGAAGCATGAATCCTATGTACTCAACGTTGATATGAGAACAATTAATGACAATGACACGGTGGGGGTGGGGGAAGCAGAGAGCAGAAAGAGAGAGAAAGAGGGAGGGAGGTGGGGGAAAGGAAGAGCAGAGAGAGGGAAGGAGGGAGGGGTGGGATTTTGGTGTGTGACACACCTTATGGGGGCAAGACAATTGTAAGAGCAACTTTACCTAACAAATGCAATCAGTGCAACCTGTTTTCTTGTACCCTTAATGATTCCCTAACAATATATAAAAAAAACCCAGTTGATTATGGGCAGTATTAGGTGAAAATTAGGAAAAGAGTTTCCAGTTGAGGGAAAGAGTTTAACTTAAAGAGTAATATGCAGAAGTATTCAATGATTAGTAACAAATTAAGGATGAGTGAGCCCGAGGATGGAAGTTGTCCTTCTGTAAGATTTTTTTTTCCAGTGCTACCACAGTAAGTTTTGATAACATGGAACAGATATATTATAACCTGAAAATAATGTTAAGACTAATCCTTTTATAAAAATATATTTTGGCTAAGTAGTTTTTTCAGTTCTATGATCAATTTTTAATTTTCTCACTATTCCATTATCTACCATTTCTATTGATAATTGTATCATGTTTCTAACAATTATCACATGGATTTTAGGGAATAGTCACGTGTAAGATATTCAGTTTTCCTATCTCTGATTCAGTAGTCAAATAAATAATATAAGACAAATTTCTTCATATACTAAAAGTGCACAGGTACATTGCATGCCAAATTCTTCCAGAAAGTACAGCATGATTGGCACTTTGTAGACTTCATCAAGGCAGAAGAGGGACACCTTCCCCATGTATAGCTTTTACTTCACTGCCAGCCAGTAGAAATAATCTAAGCTTTGGTTCCATAAAAAAGAAAGAAAAAAAAAAACTTCCCTCTAGTACGGCGTGGTAAGTTCATTTCTTGTGATTCCTTATGAGTCAGAAAATGATATAGAATCAACCTAGTTGTTCAACAGCAGATGAATTGATAAAGGAAATGTGGGGTGTGTATATATATATGTGTACACATGCATAATGAAATACTGTTCCGCCATAAAAGGAACGGAATCTCGTCAATCCTGACAACATGTATGGAAGAAGCCAGGAAGAGAAAATTAAACACCGCGTGGTCTTACTCGTCCGTGGAAGTTAAAAATAAGTTGATCTTATAGAAATAAAACCATAAAAGATTCTAGAGTCTGGGAATGGTGGGAGTAAGGAAGGGATATGGAGATATTTGTTAAAGGATACGGAATTATAGATGGATGAAAAAATAAGTTGTAATGTTCTCTAGCACTGTAGGATGGCTGCAGTTAACAATAGTGTATTATATTGTTTCAAAGAGCTAAAAGGAGGATTTTGAATGTCCCCAAAGAAATGTTAAATGTTAGAGATGATGGGTATGCTAATTTCCCTGATCTGATCACTATACATTATGTGTATGAAAATATCACTATGCGCTACGTGAATATGTGCTATTGGTATATGTCAAGGACAAATAAATAAAAGGAGAAAAGGAAAATGAGGTAGAAAGAGCAAAAGAAATAATTAAAAATTAGAGTTTGGGAACACTACGTATATGAAGCTCCCCTTTCTGTAACATAAATTTGAATTTTTTTTGAAAAGTGGGAGGGAAATACTAAAGACATCTCACGACTCCCATTCAGTTTAGTTGGGACTAGTGACAAATTCCTACCTTTGTTACCTTTTGAGAGAAACATTTCAAAGCTCCAAATTTATCTCTACAACATTCTCTGACCCTTTACTAGACTGTGAAAGATTCTCTCCTCAGGCTCTCTTTTCTCAACCTGTGGATTAGAAACCCTTCCATGGGGATAATATTGTGCCAGCAAAAGGAACTGAGCAAAGTCAGGTCCTGGAAGTGAGGCCAGACAGCCTCTGGGGCCAGTGATGGACGAGGCCTCAGACCTTCCTGAGAGGCTCTTTTTGATATCACTCCCTTGAAGTGGTCGGCACCTCCCTGCTGATCCCAGGTCTTGGCCTACTCTTCTCACAAAAATACAACTGCTCAGACCCTCCCCAGCCCCCCAACTTCAGATGATTTAATGGGGGAGGCGTCTCCTGGGGTTCTCACTCATGCATCTTCCCTTAATTGACTTTCCTCACTTTTTAGAGAGTAGGCTTATTTCAGAACCATCCAGAAGAGTTAGGTGATGACTCGTGTTCCTCCTCTCCTTCCCTCCCTTTTCCAGCAGTGGCCTCATCATTCTCACGGGAGAAAACATAGCTCCCTAACCTTGGGTACAAAACACAGGATATGCTGTTCTTATGAAGTAGCCATGCTGTTGTTGCACCTCTGATTTCCACTTAATCTTCCACTTATATATGATGCCAAGTTGATTGTCTTGAGTTATTTAAGTAAACATACCAAGAGTCTCCTCTGACTAAATGAACTGTGAGTGAAGCCTTGAAATGGCACAATAAACTACATAAACATTGAAAGGACACGCTTCCTCGCCACTTAGTAAAATTAAACGTTCCTGAAGTGTAAATACAGGGCACTGACTTTGCCAGTTTTTAGTGGAGTTGCTGATTTTATCTTGGGACTTAAGAATCACAGTAAGCGAAATTTAAAATAATTATAAGTTCTCAGCACCTCTAGCCTTACGAGTGTGCAGGGCACATTCTCTGCCCACTTCCTTTTTCTGACATAATTTCCTATCAGTAAAACAAGTAACATCCTGCCTGGGATAGGAAGGGAAGGAAAGAGACTTCATTCACTTCATCATGACGTGCTCATTCATTTCAATTCTATAAACATTTATTGAACATCGACTTTGTGCCACATTCAAGAAATTTCTGTCTTTGTAGAAGAAACCACTCTGACACTACAGTTTGATACCTGCCTGAGTAGAGGGGAGGGTCGAAAGTTGTTACATGCTCTTAATTTCATAAACAGAAATAAACTTAATTCTCTCAAGAATAATTAGGCATGGGAAGTAAAAGCTTATGCATATAAAGTTGTCTTAACCCAAACAGGGAAGCGTTATTCAGCAACTCTCTAGAAAATGAATGCTGTTTTATATTCCTCCCAATGCCCCTTGACAGTTTGTTTCTGTGTCTCTGTGATCCCCTTTGGGCTCCAAGCACTTTACTTTCTTGCCTGGGGCCGTCCGTCCACCAGTCCCTGGTCTCTGAGCCGTGTTTTATGCGTGTTTTATGGAGGTAGTTTTCAAACAACTTACTGATCCTTTGATGTAATGTAGGAAAATAAATACATAAACCATTTTAGCATAAATTCTCTAAGAACAAAAAATTTAAGAACAAGACTTAAGATTCAATTTTGTAACCTCCTAGAAAAAAAAATATTATGTCAGTTGTGCTCTTTCTTGTCAGGAAATTAAAGACTTTTTGGAATGTTCCTGAGGGAAGCAGCTTTAAAGATATCACTAAATATTTTAACTAAATACAAAATAAATTGATTTGCTTCGCCTAAGCTCATAAATACTGCATTACATATAATGTCAAATTCAGTTAAAACTTCTCCTACATTATAAATCCCCAAATTACAGGGGAACTTAAAATCTGAGGAACTAACAAAAGAATGGGGAAAAAAAAATCTTTGCACATTTCTTTTTTTACACCCACAATTTAAACTTATACCTTTGGGCTCAGTTATTTACGTGGATACGTACACTAGTCATGTATACCACTGTATATGACATACTATTCCTCCTGGTCCCAAAGCTCATTCTTTCCTAAGGAAGAGCCTCAGATCAGGAGGTATGAGCAAAAAATTCCAAAGATGTAGGAAAATTTAGTGCATTTTATTCAATGGTGAATGACATGAAATCTCACAAATTTCCATTTTTGCTTTTTTAATTAGCACCTTTCTCCAAGCAAAAGTAAACATTGCCACCCTTCTGGATTTTTAATTGTAGTTACTATTATTTTAGTTCAATTATTTTGTTGGCTGTGGGTAGGTAAAATCTGTTGATTTTTTGTAGCGGTTTATAATTGTGTTACAACATTTTTTCTATTACATTTATTAATAGTTTTAAGATATGTACAAATTAATTGAACGTAACATTTTTAACACTGCAGGCTTTTCTTCTTCATCTTCAAAATGACAATATCTGTAAGGGCGGAGCGGTGGGCTTTTGCCGTCCCCGAGGCTATGGTGTGCACGCACACATCTCCCACACACACTAATTTGATGCATGTCATAGAAAGAAAAGTACAAAAACCATGTCAGATTTTAGGTACAGTGATATTCTAAAGTCTAAACTACTTCATAAGATGTGCTTAATAAACCTTGAACTTCCTCAGTAATCGAGCCAAATGTGGTGGACTGTGTTTTCAGCTGCGTGGCAACGACACCTCAGACCCCAGCTTCTTTTTATCCCGTCTCAGTTGGAGGCAGATGGGGCAGATTTGGGCAAAGCTGCAAGTCCCTGTTCGGTCATTTTCCCCTTTTATTCTCCACATCCCCTTCCTGCCCTTCTGTTCTCCTCAGGCTTCCTGATTCCCAGTCCAAATAGAAAAGGGCCTTATAATGACCCACGTGTACCTCTGATTGTCTGATTAAGCCACCACCAAGGTGCCTGCACAAGGAGACACTTTAACCCCAACTAGCCTTTGATCTCTGATCCCAGGAGAGGCTTTTTTCCTTGTTAGAAAAAACGTTATTTCCTCTGCAAGCTGATGAGAAGATTGCTTTTTTAGGGTGAGGGTAGGAAAGGGCTCTCGGGAGCTTCTGAAATCACAGTTGTCTGACTCAGGCAAATTTAATTTAGACTTTATGATATTTGAGCTGTCTAAGCAGATGATATACAACTAGCCCCTGTAAAAGAAAAAATTGTGCTAGACACCTGCTAAAAACAGCAGAAAAGGCTTTTCAAGGCTGTTGTAATAAGATTGAAGATTATTGTGATAGAGGAGAGATTGAACTCAATTCCATGGAAACAAAAGATTGGAGGGTTTTTAGACACTGGAGTGAGCAAGTGGGAAAATCCTGGGGAATTCTACCCTGGAGGTCGTGGCTGTGATGGGGCCACCTGGGCTTGCTCACTGGGGTTCAGCAAGGTGAGGCTGCTATCGCCCTGCAGAGATGGCAAGGCGGAGGGGCTGTCTTTCCTCATGATTAAATTTCTAAGGGCTGTCTCCAGTGTCTTTAAAGAAGATATTCCTGGTTTGTGAAACTGGCACGGGGCTGGCAGAAGATTTATACCTTGAAGGAGCAAAGAAAGAATTTACACGTTTTTTAAAGTAAACAGTCTAAGAAAAGGGAGGCCTGGGGCACACAGTCAGAAAGAAACCTGTCCCAGTTTTAGTCATGCTTAGGGGGACATTCAGGCTCTCCTGGCCCCCGCCTTCCCATGCGCCCCCTCTCTGTCCACGCTCTCCCCTCTCGTCAGGGGCCTCACGAAGGCTTCTGGTTCTTATAGATGTGACTGAAGTTGGCCTGGTGTCCCTGCATGATTGATTGGTTTCTTCCACACGTGACGAGTTCCTGCCCCAGCGCAGGTGTGACTGCTGGCATTTGTCCTCCTCCACGACCTCACGTGCTCATTCTCCTGATTTAAATCTGGTCTCTGCCACGTCTCCCATCTGCCTGTGGCTTGGAATCACGTGCATTATGTTCTGGGCTATTTGACATTGTTTTCATATTGCAACTCTCAGTATCTGATGTCCTCAAACAAACCTCTAAGTCCCATGGTATTTACACCTTTGGCTAGAAAGTTCTAGTTAAGATCAATGTGGCATCTGGCTGCTGTGTTCTCCTCATTAAGAGAGACATTGGGGATTAATATCCATAGTCATAAAACAAAGGAAAGAAAATACCCAGTAAAAAGACACTTAGATGCACCAGCTTTGCCTTCGAGACTGAGGGCAAGTGGCCACCTGCTCTGTTCCTGGGGAAGCCCCAGCCCTTTCCTGCATGTGCTTTCCATGGTTTTCAGGGCAGGAGAATACAATTGATTCACCACAGTACATAGCCTTGATGCCTACATAGGAAAATATGCTCCCTACCAACTGATTTTCATCTTTCCTAGGTTTTATTTCCTTATACCCATCAAGAGAGATCATAGGGACATAACAATTCATAGCAACACTTTCTAAAAACTGGTTAGAGTAAGACCACAGTCAGCAAGCTCAGGCTCCAGCAGAACCCTTCTGGGGAGTGTGTCTTTGGTTTGCACCCAGACACCCCCAGGAAACAGCTGTTTTTCCAGCATGATTCTTAATAGTGTGCTCCAGTACTCTCAGATGGGTCCTAATGTGGAAGGTAAATTATGTAGTCACTTTAGCTTTGCTGATCCACATTCTGGTCTCTTCTGAGGTTTCTCAACCAGATGCATAGTGATGGGGCACTTCTCATCCCTCCAGCTCTAAAAGAGATGGTGCACCTCCTCACCCCTCCAGCTCTCAGAGAGACGGTGCACCTCCTCACCCCTCCAGCTCTCAGAGAGACGGTGCACCTCCTCACCCCTCCTGCTCTCACAGTGACAATCCACCTTCTCACTCCTCTGTCTTTCAGAGGTGTTGTTATTGGATTATATATTCTCTGAACTCTCTCTCTCACACACACACAGACTCTTACCTGCAAGGAGAAAATGTAGCTCTCAGACTACCATTTAAGCAAAATTTAAGGAATATTTCCTTGAGTACATCATATTATGCAAAGGTATCTGTGCACAGTGAGCCCAGAGCTTCTCAGTGGAGGTTGAGTGTGCTTGTCCTTCACAGAGGGGCTCATTGCCTTGTGCTTCACATACAGAGATTTGGTGCTGATCTTTCCTTTACAGAAAGATTAGCCAATGCTTTGAAAATATAACCCTCCCCACCCTTTTAGCTCCCATTTTAAGAATGATATTCTTTCCCACTGGTCTCTGTAGGCAAAGGGTAGCTGTAAAATGATCTATTTTTCTTTCTTGGTCTAAAGTACCTTTCCAGAAGCTAGTGGGGTCCAGATGGTGATGGCAGAAGGTCATTCATTAGTTAGAAGTAGACATTAGCATTAACATTTTACAAAACAGGAAATGGAAGTTTAGATGAAGCACATAGTTTGTTCAAGAGCACAGGTAAGAAGCAAGAGGTCCAGGGCTCAAACCCAGTTCAATGTCACTTCAGAGCTTGTTTCCTGAATCACACCCCCTACACTGTTTTCCAGCTAGGTCATGATTTTTTCAATGTTTTTCTTCTCCATGAGGGCAGGGAAATTATCTTTTCTGTATCTTAGCCTACCGCAAGCATTTAGTAAATAGTAAATGAATGAGTTCTTGAGGTCATATGTGGGAGAGACAGGGAATAAGAATGAGAAGTACAGGCAGAGGGGCCTGGTGTGGAGTCTAAATGACCAAGTCAGGGCAGGCAGCACGTGTCCTCAGCAGATGTCCACAAGGAGTCAGTGGGACTTGACTCAGTCCCAGTGAGAAGCCAGGTCAGCACTGGGGTGTGGATAGACCCAGCTAATCTGCTCTTAGAGTGGGGTTTGCTGGCACGAGAGTTTGACCGTTTTTCTTCTTTCTTGTCCCTTAGGTCAGAGAGACCAGGTACAGTAGTGGCCAAAGAATCCAGGTAACCCTTAGATAGAGCACTGACAAAAATACCCAAAGGCATAGAGGTGACCACTTTATATCTGAGTCTCATTTTATCTCATAACAATTCTCTGAGGTAGATACCCCTATTGCCATTGCGTGGCTGGGTCACTGGAGCAAGGTAACACACGATGGCAAGATTTCTCATTCAGGTCTGTCTCACCTGGAGAATAAGCTCACAGCTGTCCCTTTTCCACAAGAATGAGTTGGGAGCTATGAGAATGCTGTCACCACCCTGGTAAGAAGTCACCGCCAACCCCCCCGTTTTCTCTCATGGTAATTAGGCCTTTGGTGGCACTACTTCCGACTTCTCTACCGGGGCTAAGGGAAATGTTATTTCTGTTCAGCGCAAATGTTTACAGAATGCTTACTGAAGCCAGATGCTGTTGTGAGTGCTTTATCTGTAGTAATTATGAAATAATGCTATGATTTTTTTCTCATTTTATAGATAGGAAAATTGAAGCATATAGAAGTTAAGTAACTTGGCAAAGGCGACCCAACACCTAAGTGGCAGCGTTAGAGTCTGAATCCAGTCAGTCTGGCTGTAGAATCTGTTCTCAAATACTATGCAACTGTGTGTTCTACGACTTTGGGATAAGAGTATAGTTTCTGAGGACTAGATCTGTAAGGTAGTTTCTCTTAAAACCATTGTCATCTGTCGCACCTGTTATCCTGACGATCATTCTCATAAAGTTACTATGAGTCTCCCTGGATTTGGTATAATAATAGTAATAACAACAGCCAGCAGTCCCTGCACACTGTCTACATGCCAGACAGTGGGAAGAGCTTTACTTACTGGATCTTACTTAAGCTTCCCAATAATACTGCACAGCGGGCTTATTATTCTTGATTTGCAGACGAGGAAACTGGAGCTCCCGTGTAGGCAGCTTGCTCACAGTCACACCGCTGGTCACAGCTGTGAAGAGGCCGGCGTCGGTCTTACTTCCTCTCATAACCACCAGCCGCTCTGCTGCCTCTCACCAGAAGGCCACCTTGTCTTTGATTCATTAATTAGTTTTGCCGGATGGTGGCCATTTTACACCACCCAGGAGGGTATGTTGCTGTACACGCTCACTTCACTTTTAGGAAAAAATGCAAATTAGCAAAAGAGCAAACTAACACCAGGGATCTTTTTAAGAAAATAAATTCCTGGAACGCCACTAGCTCAGTACCCAGTTACTGCCACATGTCACGCTGCGTCCTAAGTTCTTTCACCTGCTTAAAGACGCACTTTCCACATGCCCTGGGACTGCATACGGATAATCATGACAGAAATTAATACCGAGAAGTTAAATTGTGCTTAGGAGAGAGTTTTTTCTAATATTTATATTAGAAATATTTCAATGTCAGTTTCTAGGTAGCATCCCTACGGGAGTTAAATACACATGTATGCAAACAAAACAGAAATATAGAGCTTTATAGACCATCCCTAAAGATGCACATAGATATACAGAAACTTAGAACCAGGAGGTTTCAGCTCAGGAATCTCAGCGAGGGCAGAGCGGCTGAGTGGCTCGGCAGGCATTCAGGATCTCCAAGTGCAGATGACACGCGTCACTTGTACAGATTCTCTGCGGGTCCCCCTTCTCCTGACTGGCCCTCCCTGAGGTGGGTAGACTCCTCCTCCTTCCTTTATCTCAGCAAAATCTGTAGTTATTTTCTTCATGGGTCCTTTATCACTTATTTATTTTTTCTGTTTTGTTTTAAGACTTCCCTTTTTTTAAGAGCAGTTTTAGGTTTGCACCACGGCTGAGAGGAAGGTATAGAGATTTATCCCGGGCCCTACAATTTCCTCTCCACCCAAAGTCAGTGGCTCGCACTCAGGTCCGCCCTTGGCCTTCCCACTCAGTGGCTCACACTCAGGTCCACCCTTGGATTTCCCACTCAGTGGTTCACACTCAGGTCCGCCCTTGGCCTTCCCACTCAGTGGCTCACACTCAGGTCCACCCTTGGCCTTCCCACTCAGTGGTTCACACTCAGGTCTGCCCTTGGCCGCCTCTGCTTTGCATTCCCTGGCTTTACACAAGTCAGTGGTGATACTTGTCCACCATTGTAGCACCACACAGACTATTTCCACTGCTCTAAAAGTCCACTGTACCCTGGCAGCTTGTCTCTCATCCTTGCCTGTCCCCTGAGCCCTGGTGACTACGGCTCTGTTTACGTTACTGAGAGTTTTCCCTTCTCCACAATTTCGTGTAGTTGGAGTCACTCAGGTTATGACCTTTACACCTTGGGCTTCTTTCTCTTAAAAATGTGCATTTAAGTTTCCTCCAAGTCTTTTCGTGGCTTGACAGCTCCATTCTTTTTACCTTGAATAATATTTCATTGTCCGGATGCAACACAGTTTACTTATCCATTCATCTTCTCAAGGGCATCTTGTTTGCATCCATGTCTTGGCAGGTGAGAATAAAGCTGTTAGAATCATCATGCAGGTTCCTGTGTGGATAGAAGTTCTCAACTTCTTTGGGTAAATACCAAGGAGCATGATCGCTGTACTCGGCAGTAAGGAAATACTGAGTTTTAGAAGAAGCTGTAAAACCGTCTCCCAAACTGGCTGCACACTTTACATTTCTAGCAGCTGTGAGCAAAGTTCTCGCCGCTGCACCTCCTCGCCAGTGCTCGGTGCTCTGGATCTGGAGTTCTAAGAGCTGCCCAGTGGAGTATAGTGTGTTTAGTTTGTACTTACCTGGCGACTTCTCTTTTCACATGTGTATTTATTTACCATCAGTGTATCTTCTTTGACGAGGCGTCTGCTAAGGTCTTTGACTCATTTTTCAAACTTGAGTTGTCTCTGCTCTCCCTGTGGAGTTTAGGAGTTATCAGTTGTCTCTGCTCTCCCTGTTGAGTTTTAGGAGTTATCAGTTGTCTGTGTTCTCCCTGTGGCGTTGTAGGAGTTACCTGCATGGTTTGATGACAGTCCCTGGTCAGACGTGTCTTTTGCACACATTTTCGTCCAGTGTGCCTCTTATCTTTTCATTCTCTTCACAATATCTTTTGCAGAGTAGAAATTTCTAATTTTAATTTAATTTTTATTTTTATTTATTTATTTTTTTGAGACAGAGTCTCACTCTGTTGCCCTAGGCTAGAGTGCCATGATGTCAGTGTCATAGCTCAAAGCAACCTCAAACTCCTGGACTCAAGAGATCCTCTTTCCTCAGCTTCCCAGGAGCTGGGACTACAGGCACCAGCTACAATATCCAGCTAATGTTTCTGGTTTTTTAGTAGCGACAGAGTCTTGTTCTCACTCAGGATGGTCTGGAACTCCTGAGCTCAAGCAGTCCCCGCACATTGGCCCCCCTGAGTGCTGGGATTACAGGTGTGAGTTGCCACCCTAGGCATTTATTACATTTTTAATGAAGTCCAGCATACGCGTTCTTTCATTCATGGATGATTCATTTTACTTTCTCTGTGCATGGCTCACTCTCTCTGCTGCCTTCGGAGCTCCTTGAAAGCAGAAATGGTTTTCCCCTGGGTCTCCCAGTCCTAGGAGTCAGCACAATGCCGGGCACTTCATCAATGTTGGCTGAGTCCTCAGCATGTGAATGAGTTGGCCCTGATCTCATGGTGAGTTAGCAGAAACGAAAGCACAGATCTCTTCACTTGCTGACAATGATTCTCCTGATACATTTTGCTGCTTCTCTATTTAAATTTGAAGCTCATGTTATAAGTGAATACTAAAGTCATTTTAAGGGGACATTTTCAGAAGATATCAACAATAGTAACTAAAAACTTAATTGATATGACAGTGTAAAATCCTTACTCGGTGAAAGGGTTGTACAGAATGTTAAGTTTTCAAAGAGCTACTAGCATCTTCCCTCTAAAAAGTACAAGAAAATAAAGCTGCGTCTAGTCCTCCTTAAGAATTTGACTTGGGATTTATATCCTTTTGATCTAGAGTGACACTCAGAGCCTGGATGTTCTTTATTGAAATTGCTCGAGTGTAGAGGAAAGAGAACCTGAATTTGCTTTTCACGCCAGTCACTAGGAACAAGGCAAACCTTCCTTGTGTGAGAATAGATTTCGTTGGATTGTCATTGGAAGGTGAAGATTTGGTTCATTTTTGAATACTACTGGTATCTTCTATTTGTAGAGCTTCTGCTAGCTTCAAAGAACACACATACACATACATACACCCACACCCACCTACCCACACGCACACACACACATACACACACACACACGCACACTCATATATATAAACCTCTTAGTAACAGCAGGGTGTGGAATTATCAATCTATAAAATTAGACGTAGGAAATAGCCGAAGTTTATCCCTCTTTCAAGAGATAATCGCTTCCTAAAATTAAATGACTTTGCTACCCCTGGCCATCTATAAATGTGTATATCTCATGCCATATAGTACACTTTTAGAGCTGAAGTGAAACTGAAGAGATCCTTCTGATTTTGTCGTTGAGGAAGCTGACGTCAAAGTATTTTCTCAAAGAACGATCCCGACCAATTTGGAACCAAAATCAAGAGTTTCTGTCAGAGCCCAGTGTTAATTGCTTCTCTGATGAGCAGATTTTCATTGATTACGTTGGAAGTTTCTTCTATAAATTACAAATATGCTTAGCTGACTTCTTTTTTTCATTACTGGATTATGTTAAATGTTCTACCATCATATGTGCCAACTTCCTTATTTTACAACTGGTAAATTGTGTCTTAGTGAGATTAACCGACTTAGAAAAGATCAAACCATCAGTATGTGTCAGGGCAAGACTGGAAAATACAGTCTAGTTGTGAGTCTCGGAGGAACGAAAAGGGGTCTGATGCACAGGAAATGCTTCTGTTAGAGCTGAGGCTTGAGCCGCACCCTCGGACTGCAGGAGCCTCAGCCACCCACTGTGCTGTTGGGCCTTTTGGACTTTATCAGTCGTGTGGAATGATGTCAATCAAGTTGATTTGTACATAAGGAAATGTGAGGCTGTAGACTGGCATTATAGAGCTGGTACACTGTGCTGTTAAGATTAATGATGTCACACGGGTAAGAAATGTAGCCAAGGTACGAATTCCACAAACTCCCTTCTCTGTTTCTCACCACATTCCATGACTAAATGAAGTCGTTTGTTAGTGTGAAGGGATTACAAAAATCTCTTAAACTTTGACTTTCATTTTCTTTGCTAAATCTGAGTATCCTCTTTATAATATAATGAAATCTATCAATTCATAAACTCATGGAAGCATTGGAGGGAAGTTTTAAGCCGATGTCAATTCTAATTCTGGTTTGATTTCTTCATTTTGAAAATAAGGAAAGAGACCAGAGACCCGGAAGCCCTGCTCCAGGTGGCACTCTGCAGGGGAGGGAGCCACACACCAGGGCCCCTGTCATCAGTCCTGCTTCTCATGGCTCTTTCTACTTATTGTGCCATTTCCCTAAGAAGCACTAGGGCTGCAAGGTGCTCATTCCTCCAAACACATAATTCCACGTGTTATTACTCTGGGAAAACCAGTGTAACCCTACAGTGTTTGGTAATTGGGGACGTTCTAATTCTTTACATTTTTTTGTGTAATTTAGGACTAAGCAGAAAATTTGCTTTTTATCTCTTGCCACTAGAAAAATGGTGTCTATCTATCTATTAAGTACCTAAGATGGAGGGCTTCCCCCTCATTGTAATTTTAGATGGCCTCAGGGTCATCCTTCAAATACCACTTCTCACCATGAGGTAAATGTAGCAAGGGGGACTGTTGGATTGAAACGAGGCTCTTTCTCTTACAAGTGGAGCTAGAGAATACGTCTGATAATTAGCCCTTGTTAATTATAACTTTAACTTAAAAAATGAAATTTGGGGGTCTAGAAACAAGAGATCATCAAGATTACTGAGGGCAGATTACTCCTTGAAACCTATTTTGTGAAAGGTTTTCAAGAATTCAGGAGCAGTTTCAGGAAGACCTCAGAAAGGGCGGACCCCCAGGCCGCTGGCCGGGCCCCTGCTGCCTCTCTCTGCTCCTGCTCAGTCTGTCCCCTGCCTGGCTTCGGGGTGTCCCCTTCTTCAGCACTGTGAGGCATGTACACCGCTCTCCACCTGTCACCGGACTCCTGATGGCAGTCCCCCTTTCAACTCACATGTCCATTTCCACCTGTCAGTTCTGCAGCTTTTTTGTTCAAAATTTCCATATTTGGTTGGTCCAGCACCTCTTTTTCAGAATAGGCCTTACAAGCAGAAGCTTAGAACAGTTTAGAAGGGGCTGCTATTCCTACGGGTTCACCTTTGTCGACATCAATTCTCGTTTAAAATGTGGATGGAGAAGATGTTTGTGATCGAACTGAGAGGCAGTGAGCCTAAAATTTATCCCAGGGGTCCGTCTTCTTCTGTTCTGACCCTTTCTCTTAAAAAAGACATATTCTGGTTCAAAGTTTGTTTTTGTTAAAATGAATGTTTTATGGTTATAATCCCTTAGTGGCAAGGTTTTCCTCATCCAGTAATTTTATTTTTTTTTCCTAGAAAAGTGAAACTGTTAAACAACCCCAAAAGACAGATTTGTAAACACGTCATTGACACTTGGCTATTTTCTCCCCAATCATACTGACTTCATAAATCATGGGGACTTTTGAAATTTCATTATACTATTTAAATGACCATTTCTTTTAATTAGACTGCTTCAGCATGAAAGTCTAAAAATATGCCCTATTTCCTTCTTCTAATGAATTAAAGTGAGAAATTAGCTGTCTCAAAAAGTCTTTGTTTCAGCACATTTTTTTTCCATCGAAAGTGATTTACAGCCCCCGAAACCCACTAACTAGCTTGTATCTGGGATGCCTATTGGTGCATGTAGGTGATGGTTCACTTCTGCTGAGAAGGTGTAATGCAGACTCCCCAGGGAGCCAGCCAGGCTGGGCAAAACTATTCAATAGGAGTATACAGAGGCAAACCAAAGCTCAGAATCAATGAGACAAATCAGAATGCAAGTAAGAGCCGAAATCTAATGGAGAGGAAACCAACCGGGCATGGATTCACAGCCTCATGCTAAATTTACTCACTTCTGTCGCTGAGGTGTCAGATTGAAAATTTTTTTTCACTTGCATCTCACATCAACACAATTAAGTGCCTATAAATAGACTTTCTGAAACATGAAATTGGAACTTCTGTATATATATATATAACTTTCCCTAACAGCCATGGCTTCTTCACTTCTATGCATGTCACCTCATTTTGATATTCATTAATTATACTATAGTAACAATAAAGATAATTAATACTTAGTAACATTTAAGTAATGTTATATGATTTAGAAGCAGTTTAACATGCATTATCTCATTCTATCTTTATAAGGTCTCTAGGGAGCCATCTTGAGAGGAGCAAACCAATTCGTTGGAAACTGAATGGACTTGGTTAAGGATTTAGGCTTGAACTCAAGAATTTCAGGTCCAGAGCCCACGTCTTTTCAAGACTCCCACACACTGCGTGTGAGGAAGGTGGCACCGTCCCTGCACCCTCCACATTATCAGGATCTGCAGTCTGTTGCATGGGATTAGAGCCCCATAGTAAGGCTACATATGGGAGTGGTTGTGGTCATGATTTCTGTAAGCAAATCGTCCAGATTCTTATCTCTAATTTTGTCTCTTACTAGTTATTTTACCTTGGGCAATTTACCTAGCATTTCTGAATCTTAGTTTATTCATCTGTATGTTGGAGGGTAATTATGGTTTCCTTCTCAATGGTTGCCATGCTGATAGAATGAGTGAGTTCTCAGCATACATAAAATATTGCAGCAGTAATTGCCAGCATTCTGTAAATTGTTCATAGAATTTATCAATCATTTTTATGTATGGAATGTGATATGCATAGTTTTGCATTCTTAATAGCCTAAGACCTGACAGATGAATGATTTATGTAAGTACATTGTTCTACTGTGCACCCATATTTCATATCTATTCATGGGTATTTATAATTGGGACACAGGTGATTAATCATATGTGACCATATTATGTGTATATATCGTGTATTCAATATTACCATGTTTCCCTGAAAATAAGACCTACCCAAAAAATAAGCCCTAGCATGATTGCTATGCATTTGTTAAATATAAGCCCTACCCTGATAATAAGACCTAGTGATGCATTTCCGTGCACAGTGGTAAGGAAGACTGGAATACCTTTTATCTGCCACAGCTCCTTTCTCTGAGGCTTTCGCACTTGCGCCACCAGTGTGGTTCGCATGTGGTAACCGTCCTCGCAGGCATCCTATTGTGCACATGTGAACGGCTCGGGGGTGGGAAAGGAGTTCACGCATCACTAGTGCCAGCCCCACCAACAAGATCGGCTCCCCCTGTCAGGTTCCAGAAGAAGATGACTTAACTATAATTAAATAAATGTAGATTGTTGTATTATACTTAATAAAAATAAGACATCCCCTGAAAATAAGCCCTAGTGTGTCTTCTTGAGAAAAAATTAATATAAGACAGTGTCTTATTTTCGGAGAAACATGGTATTTATCATATATAGATAATCCTTTTAAAATCTATGCATATGTGCAAATCAGGTGCCATTTAATTCGAATTTTTGGCTTACGGAAAAGTTTCTTTCAGTGTTTAAAAAGCACGTGGAACAACGATTTTGGTAAAATGCCCACGGACTTTATGCCTGAATATACCAGTCATAATAGCTTTAAAAAATATTTGGGACTCTTAAAAATGTTATTTAAGAGACAATCTTTTAAGGCTATGTTTCCAGACCACTGTAGGGCCAACGGTCCTATTGTTGAAATGAGACTTAAGGGTTATAAGCTTGGAAGGCAATAATTAGATGTGGTGTCCTCGTTTCGTGAGAATTTTTTGTTAAATGATAGCTGTGTACATTAATGCAATCATGGGGTACAGTGTGGTGTTTTCGTATACAATTCGAAATATTTTCATCAAACTGGTTAACTGAGCCTTCATGTCATTTTCTTAGTTATTGTGTTAAGACGTTTATATTCTACTTTTAGAAAGATTCACTTGTATCCTTGTGAGATTAACCATAGAGGTGATCCCCCCAATCACCCTTCCTTCAACCGTCCATCTCCCTCCCCTCCCCCCATATTCTTAGGCTATAATTAGGTTATAGAAAGCTATAAATTAGTTTCATAATAGGGCTGAGTACATTGGATACTTTTTCTTCCATTCTTGAGCTACTTTGAGAATTTAATGAGACCTACATGTCTATGCTATCAGTTCACAGAAACATAGGAGCCAACCCTTGTGCTCATGCGTTACATCTGTGGAGGAAAAGTGTTAGAAAGTTTGTTTTTTTGTTTTTTTTTTCCCTTTGGTGACTTGGGAATTGTGTCGTGAAAAAGATTGTTTGTTCTTTTTCATTTAAGTCTTCTCCAGGGGGTCTTGCATCATTTTAATATGATGCTAATTGATCTTCTGTGAAACCTACTTTGTTAACTTAGCCTCAATCTTTGATTAGGTTAGTTTATTATGAGCTCTGTCTGAATATGTGTAGAAGATTCTAGTAACTGCTTGAATTTTCTACCATCTCATTAACCTTTTAAAGGAAAAAACTGCAGGTATTAGTTTTACCTCTGTAAATTGCTTGTTCACTGTGTATTAAACACATACCACATACTGAGCAGTATACGTGAAAAGTTAGTCTTTGTCTACAAGAATTTGGTTTTCATAATGAAGTTAGTATATAAAGCAGACGAATAAGAAAACTATACATATGTGTGCTACGCCACCCTTAAATTCTGCTGGGTGTGATTCCTTCTTTGAACCAGTCACTGGCATACTTACTGGCATAAAAAAAAAAAAAAATTCAACAGTTGATTTCTTTCCTACACATGGCTTCCAACTCTCTGAGCACAAGATTATCTATCTCCCTGTCTATCCACCCATCTCCTTAATTTTGTATATTTTTAACTGTTCTGTTTTTAAAAGGTTAATCATCCCTCCTTTCTTCCCCATGAAAAGCTTTACATCTTCCATTTTAATAAAAAGAACAAAGGACAAGAGAAATTTTCACAAAATACCCTTAATCTGTGTGTTTGCACATTTTATTCATAGTCAGTGACGAGAAGGACCAGCACAGGGAAGCCTGGGTCTGCCCCTCTCCCGCGCACCTGCCCCGGGCATCTCCTACCGCGCCTGCCCCTCTCCTCGCATCTGCCCCGGGCATCTCCTCTCACCTCTGCCCCTCTCCCGCGCACCTGCCCCGGGCATCTCCTCTCACCTCTGCCCCTCTCCCGCGCACCT
>NW_003852533.1:658927-678524 GCF_000181295.1 Otolemur garnettii | reverse complement strand
GGGCATCTCCTACCACGCCTGCCCCTCTCCTCGCACCTTCCCTGGGCATCTCCTACCACGCCTGCCCCTCTCCTGTGCACCTGCCCTGGGCATCTCCTACCACGCCTGCCCCTCTCCTGTGCACCTGTGCCGGGCATCTCCTACCGCGTCTGCCCCTCTCCTCGCATCTGCTCTGGGCATCTCCTACTGCATCTGCCCCTCTCCTCGCATCTGCTCTGGGCATCTCCTACCGCGTCTGCCCCTCTCCTCGCACCTGCCCCGGGCATCTCCTAGTAGTAGGGGCGTGTTCTTTGAGGGAGGGCGTGTCCTCCTTCCAGCGCAGCTTTTACTTCATCTTCTCTCCACTCTAACCCAGGCTCATCATTTCACCTCCTTTCTCTTCCAGGAAGAAAGAGGTACACTTTCTTCCCTAGAGCTTTGACTTAGCAATTTGTGATTACCCAGGTGCATTGCAGGATAATTTCTTGCAACCCTTCCACTACATGTGTGCATAAAACACAACATTTTCTTTGTCATCTTTATTCTCCATTTGCTCAGATAAGCTAGAAGGATCCAGGTTGTGAGAGATGGCATCTTGCTGACTTCTCCACTGACACCTGTGGAAATGTCCCCTCTATTGACAATCTGGGGAGCAAGGGAGGAGGTGCTGTGGGGTCAGGGCAGGCTAAGTTTGTGGCGGTGACAAGCAGCCTCCTAATTCTAGAGGTTAATAACCACATGGATTCATTTCTCACCTGTATGTCCATCCTGCTTGGTGGGGACAGTACTCCACGTCACCTGGGGATTCAGGTTGATGTCGCCTCTACTGTCAAGAACATGATGGTCACAGATAGGGAGAAACATAATGCATTGCACCCTAGCGCTTAAAGCTTCACACAGAGCTGATGTGATCTGTTTCTTCTCCTAAGGGGACTCCTACTATTTGAGCTGTCATTTCATTGAACAAAGCAAGTTGCTTCTCCACAATCTAAATTTAACACAGTACCACGTTTGTCCAGAAGGGAGGGAACCAGAAATGCTTTGTGAACAGCACTCAGGACTATCCCTGCTGCTTTGTCCCATTATTTCTCTTGTCGGGAGAAGTAGAAATTGATTTTGATTTTGCACTGGACCAGGGAAAACAAACGAAGAGTTACTAATTCTTTATTTCCCATATACAGTAAAATTTCCTCATAATAAAGATGGTAAACTCAGCTTGGTGGTGGAATGATGCTTCTTATCTTAGAGGGAGAGGTTGGGGGCTCACCATGTGCTCCTGGCTGCTGGAGAACCGGGGAAGGGCACGGAGCCCCAGCTGCCAGCACACACTCCCCAAGGCTGTCTGGGCTCAGGGATCTCCCCACCACCGGCCACCGTGGCCATCAGAAGAAGCCCCAGTAGTTCTCCCTGGCTTCCATTCAGGCACCAAAGTAATCTGTCATCAGGAGACATTTATCCCTGCTCTGCCCTGTAATTTCACCCCACAGTCCATTCTACTGTGTTCTCTGCGACTTGCAGTGTGTGAGCTGCCTCCCCACCAGGCGTGCCCACGGCTCCTTCCTGGTGAATTTGCTTTCCGAGGTATCTACTTCAGACCGTATTTTTCCTCTTAAACATCTCTCATATTCTATAGGAAAAATAGAAGGACTCAGATAAGAAACTGCCTCATCTTCCACCAGCTAAGCCACTCGGGCCCCTGCCTCTGTGCCTACACACTCAACCTTCACTCTTCCTCAGACGGACTGTGTCCCCACGCCAGTCTAATGCCAGCCGCCAGCTGCCCTGGATCTCAGGTCCTTTTTCCTACTTAGAGAAGGATATTTATACATTTCTCTCCTGCCTGGGCATTTTCTCTCTCTGCTAGATCATTCAGCAAGTAAGCATGCGTTCAGGGCATCCACTCAAAAACTCTGCTGACTCCACGCCGCCTCTCAGCTACTGCTCCATTTCCTTCTTTCCTTCACAGAAAACCTCCTTGAAAGAAGAGCTCGTAACTATACAGTCTCACCTGCCATTCTCTGCTAAACTTACTGCAAGGATGCTTTTATTTTATCATTCCATTAACATGATTTTTTACCAAGAGCAAATGCTGATTCACAGGTAACACATACAGAAGTTCTTACTATAGGCAGGCAGTGTTCTCAACACTCTGTGCACATTAACCCATGTAATCTTTGATTACCCTGTGAAGCTGGCACTTTATTATTATTATTATTTTAAGACGGAGTTTCACTTGGTTGCCCAGGCTAGAGTTCTGTGGTCTCATCATAGACCATAGAAACATCAAACCCTTGGGCTCAGGCTGTCCTCTTGCCTCAGCTTGCTGAGTAATTGGTACTATAGGCAATTACCACATTTTTTTAAATTAGAGACAGGGTATGTCTTGCTCAGGCTGATCTCAAACCCTGAGCTCAAGCACCCGCCTCGGCTTCCCACAGTGGTAGGATTGCAGAATGGGCAACCATGCCCAGCCAAGATGACACTATTATCCTTGCTCTCTTAGACATGAACAAAACCTGTCACCCACAGACATCAGGTAAGTTGTCTGAGGTCAGACAGTTATGAAGAAGAGCTTAGATCTGAGTCCAGCTACTCTGATTTTGAAGTCCATGCTCTTAACCACTACACTGTGTTACTTTTTTTAATGGACAATTATTTCTGTATTTCTAATTGGACCTTTCGAGGCATTTGGCACAGTGATCGCCGTCAGGCTGCCCTTGTCCTTCTTGCTCCGCGGGCACCCTCGCCATGGAAATCTTGCTCACCACACACCCTCTGCCGGGCCAGGTCATTAAAGTCTGATTCTGCAGCCGGGATCTCGTTCTGAGGTTTCATTTCACAAACGTTACTGCCTGGTTTCCATCTCTCCTTGGGGGTCTTGTAAGGATCTCAGACTTAATAAGCCCAAACAGAAGGACAGACATCCTGTCCTCGCCCACCTTTGCCAAATCCCTTTCCCCCAGGCCCTTTGTAGCACCACCCACTTCCAATCCCTCAGTCTGATCCCAAGAGTCATCCTCGATTCCTCCTTCCCTCACAGCCCACGTTCAATCCATGGGCAAGGCAAACCCCTTCTCTGCTGCTCTTCTCTAGTCTAATCTCATCCTTTGTAACCCAGACTCCTCCAGCCTCTTCATAACCAGGCTCCATTTTTACCTTTTCAATCCAGTCTCTGAAGAGCAGCCTGAGGAAACGTCTAAATCACAGATGAGACAGCACCCTTTCCACACCAAGGCTGTGCCCTGCGGGGAGAATGTGACCCTCTGTCCTTCCCCTACCTCATCCACTTACATCTCTGACCCATTTCCCCCGACCTCTCTCTCAGCTGTCCGGCCACCTCCCGTCGCTGCCCAGGGATACACCTCTGTCCTGTCCCAGGGCCTCGTCTGCTGCTCCATCTGTTCGGAATGCTCTTCCTTTCCTAGACCCTCATACTGGACGCTTCCTTCTCATCTGCCAGGTCCCCATTCAGGCTGTCCCCTCAGAGTCATCTTCCTTGAGACTCTTAGAAATTACACCTTCCATCTCTGCTCAGTCCCCCTCACTCGTGCCATCCTGCTGTACGTTCTTCTAAGAGTTTAAAAACCTAGCGTTACCCTACCCATTGACTTGGTTGCTTATTATTTGCTTTATTATATGAGCTCTTCAAGGTCAGGAGCTGACGTGTTCTTTATATTCATTGTTGCATTTCCAGGGCCCAGAACTGTCCCTAACGTGTGGTATTTGGTTGAAATGGGAGTAAGTGAAGTAGAGCCTGCAGAGCAGAAATTAGCTCGTCCACTACAGTATCAAGCATCCAGCAGATTAAAGAAAATGGGCTCATCCTCAGCAAAGATAGTATTTTCCAGAGCACAAGTGGATGGGAACAGAAATCTGGCTTTTAAGGTTTTAGCTTTCACAGAGTTAGATTTAAATTCTCATCAAACACGGTAAACATGCCCATTTGTGTCGACAGTGGCAGAAAAATCTTTATGACCTTGAAAATGGTATCAGCCTCTTGAAAGTTCTTCGGCGGAATCCGCGCTGTATGTTATCCCTGAGTTTCTTGGTCTCACGTGGAGGGATAAGAGGTGGTCAATATATGTGATTTGCTTAGAAAAATCTAAACACGCTTTCTAACCTGAGTTACTGCACACTGGTTTCTCTCATCTCCAAAGAGAAGGATTAATATAAATGTGTGATCTGTTGACCTTATTTGCAATAGGTCTCAGTATGTTTACACCATTAAACAACTTCAGATTTCCTAGTTTTCTACTTAAATGTGTGGTTTCGTATCAATCAAAAGTTTTAAATTTCAGATAGCATAAAGTTTCAACAAATGTGTGATTTTAATTTTAGCTGATAAAACTTGTTTTATGACTCATTTGATGAAGAAGTGCTAAGTAAAAAAGATCAAACCTCTATCATAATGTGATAAATGAGGTCCAAAATTTGCGTCAATCCCCCAAAGCTCAGTAACCTTACTTAGAGGTTGACAAAGTGGGTGTGAGAGCCTGACAGCTAATTGGACAGGGTTTCCAGGCAACTGGTTACCAGATATAGATTCATCCAAGCTCATGATGCTGCTTGGTGACAGCTGTCCTCTCAGGCAATTGAAGGGATGATTTTGGGTTCTAGGCCTGGCTAGAACTTCCAGGAAAGTGATGGCAATTTCCAGAATTGCTCGGTTAGTTCATTTCTGGGGAAACTGGGCAGAAAATGCTGAACAAGTAGATATCCACCTTCTCCCTCCCATTCCTGAGAGGGGTTTCCCTGCCTGGCCCTCACCTTCTCCCCCAGAAGAACATAAACTTTCTCAGCACCCAGCAGCTTACAGAATGAGGCCGGTCTCAGCCCCACAGCAGGACACTGTATCAGGGTGTGTGTGTGTGTGTGTGTGTGTGTTTTACTTTAATGCAGTGAGCAAAAAGGTATGAACAAATTCACATGCAAGTAAATAGGTTTTTGATGGCCTTACACATTACCTCTATGTCAGGCTGTTTTAACAGTCTACTTTAATCTAGGCACTATTGTTTCTGCTTCACCGAGCATTTGCTGGCAGAAAAGTTCCTACCACATTTAGAAAAGAAATCAAATCTGCATTCTGGAATTAGCATCATTGCATCTCTGGTTTCATGCACGGAGGGCCCCTTTGGAGCCATATTTAATATACTTCTACTTTAAAAGGGTGGGAGTGTCAAAGCTTTCTCAATGTGACCTCTTATTTTTGTCCCTGCAGCTCACCATGTTAAAACGGGAACTTGCGAGGTGGTGGCACTTCACAGATGCTGTAACAAGAACAAGATAGAAGAACGGTCGCAGACGGTCAAGTGTTCCTGCTTCCCCGGGCAGGTGGCCGGCACCACACGGGCTGCTCCGTCCTGCGTGGATGGTGCGACTCCCTTGCTCTCCATGGTAGCTCAGCTGGGGACCACGTACCCCAGAACCTCACTAGAATGCCACCAACTGGATTCCACCTGGGGGACCACACTGTCATCCCATGGTTGACACGAGGGTATTTGGAGGGCGTTTCGAAATTTAAAATCGTGTGCAGTTGTGCTGTAACAGGCATAATAATGAGGTCCCGTTAAGTAATGTGCTTGTTTTGATGCCACAGAGTATTGATTTCCTGGTGGATGGTGGGGGGAGCAGTGCGTATAAATTAATTGGGGAAGGAAAGATGAAAATGGATGATTTAATAGTATAGGATCCTGAACCAATGGACGTTCTTAAGAATGAAAAAAATCAATGCCATATAAATATTCAGTGAACATTTAGTTGTGGATGGAATTCACATAAAATATCTATTTTTATGAAGATGCATCAAAATATCTATTTCTTTCTTTGAGGGTGCCCCTAATTATAATAGAATATAAATCTTAGAACAGGTGCATCTAACTGCTGCTGTCATGAACAGTCTTTGTTAAGTGCTCCTATTAGACAGTCTATTTCTCGTGATGAAGTCATGGCTCACAGTAAATAAATAATGTGGCAACTCTAACAAACACCCTGCTGATTTTCAGCCTACTGATGGGAAATGGTACATTGATTTTAACATATTGACTCTACGCTGGGAACAGGCCCATTTCTCCTGTGTGTCTATAAGCTGGCGCATAGTTTCGTTTTAATGTTTTACTTTTCATGAAGCCTGTATTTTCATCTGAAAAACCCTTCAGTTGGTGACTATAGGTAACAATACTGGATTGCACACTTATAGATTCGTTAGGAAGGTAGAATTCATTTTAAGTGTTCTCACCACAATAAGATAAAATAAAAAGGTTTTTGTTTTTATTTTTGTTTTTTCAAGGTAGACTTTCACTCTGTCACCCAGGGAAGAGTATCATGGCATCAGCCAAGGTCACAGCAACCTCAGACTCCTGGGGTCAAGCAATCCTCCTGCCTCAGCCTCCTGAATAGCTGGGACTATAGGTGTCTGTCACAATGCCTGGCTAATTTTTTCTATTTTTAATAGAGAAGGGATCTTGCTCTTGCTCAGGATGGTCTTAAACTCCTAAGCTCAAGGGATCTTCCTGCCTCCACCCGCCAGAGTGCTGGGATTGCAGGCCTGAGCCACTACACCCAGTCAAAGATTCTTTTAGTTAGAAGGTCTTGAAAGGTTTGGTCTTTTTGAACAAAAAGAGAATGAAACCTTAAATTCCAGTCTTTCAAGTGATAGGACAAATCAGCGGCTTTTGTTCTTTAATTGTGCACGTGGAGGACCAGTAATCCCAGACAGAAAGCACTGAGCTGATCATTCTCTCTCACAGCTTCCATAGTGGAGCAGAAATGGTGGTGCCACATGCAGCCGTGTCTAGAGGGGGAGGAGTGTAAAGTTCTTCCGGATCGGAAAGGATGGAGCTGTTCTTCTGGGAATAAAGTGAAAACAACTAGGGTAAGTGAGTGACGGCCAGCCTGGAAAACCAAGATGTCCCCAGACTAATAGAGAATGAGGGCATCTGTAAGATGTGGGTCATTACCAAAGATTTGACATGCACAAAAATGTCAGTGTTACTTATCTGATAAAAAAAACAAATACTGCAAGGAATATGAACTTTCCTTCCCCAAGGATGCGTTTTAAATTCAAGGGCAGTGACCTCAGAACCTTATTCCTCTGATGCACAAAAATCTGAATTAATTCTGGGATAAATGTATTTTATATATTGCTCTTATTGAAATTTTCCAACTATTTTTTTTCAGTTTTATGAAAGTAATTGTTTTTATTCCTCTGATTCCTGGATCATTAAATACGTAATAGTTTGCAATCATTGTAATGGGTTACTGAGGAGAATTTCAGAATCTCAGGATCAATACAAAAAGAATTCTCTTAACGGCGATGAGGTATTTCATTTTTTAAATGATTGACCTCTGGGTGATGGGAAAGAAATGAAAATCACTGTGTTCTTTGATTTCTTTCTTTCTTTCCTTTTTTTTGAGACAGAGCCTCAAGCTGTCCCCCTGGGTAGAGTGCTGTGGCATCACAGCTCATAGCAACCTCCAACTCCTGGGCTCAAGCGAGTCTCTTGCCTCAGCCTCCCAAGTAGCTGGGACCACAGGCATCTGCCACAACACCTGCCTATTTTTTGGTTGTAGTTGTCATTGTTGTTTGGCGGGCCCTGGCTGTATTTGAACCCACCAGATCAGGTGTATGTGGCTGATGCCTTAGCCACTTGAGCCACATGTGCCAAGCCTGTTCTTTGATCTCTTAATTAGCTACATGGATATTCTGGACTAGCAGGATTTGAATTGTTTTCTTTGTTGAATTAGTAAATAAAGGTTTTGTCTTGGCTTTTTTTTTGATTTGAGGGAAAGAAGACTATCAATTAGAGTTGGATAATTGAGGAATACAACAGAAAAATGATATAGGAGATATTTTATAAAAAAATAACATTAAACTAGAGATTGGTTAATTTTGATATTATTTAACATACCAGTTTTTTAAACTTGTCTGGATATAGTCCAAGGATTATTTTATAATCTTATCTAGATGTATAATTCAGTTTGCCAAGTCTCAAATGCATTAACTAATCAGAAGTACACAAAAGTGATTAAGTTTCAAATAGCATAAATAAAACCTACTTTGTCAAATTATTGTTTTTTTTATTAAATCATAGCTGTGTACATTAATACTATCATGGGGTACAGTGGGTTGCTTCTATATACAATTTGAAATACTTTCATCCAACTGGTTAACATAGCCTTCCTGTCATTTTCTTAGTTATTATGTTAAGACATTTATATTCTACATTTAGAAAGACTCACATGTACCTCCATAGGTTAAACCATAGACGTGATCTCACCAATCACCCTCCCTCCACCCATCCTTCCCCCGCCCTTGTCAAATTATTCTTGACTCTAACTTGTTAGCTGAATGCTTCCATACTTTTCCAAAATATAGTGAGTCCATATTTAGTTATTTAGAGTAATTATTTTATTTAGGAATTAACACATAGCACAATCCATATTAATTCTGACAATATAAAATTTCTTGGAAAGCTGTTTATGCCACGACAATATTTTTCTTCAGCACTATCATTTTTCATCTCAAAAGTTTGACATTCTGAAACATGAAAAAACGTGTAAGCTCTCTACAACCAAATTTTGTTTTTACCACTTTAGTGAGCAAAGAAGAGCTAACATTTATTATACCCTTAAAACACATGCCATATACGGAGCAGAGTGCTTTACGGAAATTAGTTCCTCTAATCCTCTTACTTGCCCAGTGAAGAAGATAATATTATTATCTCCTTTTTATATATGAGTAAACCAAAACCAAGTTAAGTGACTTCACGAAGACATACAGCTAAATAATTGGAAGCCAGGGTTCAAAACACAGAGTCCCATTCCAAAACCTAATCTCTTAGCCTATATTTCATGCTAGATAATTTAACTTGTTCTTAAGTAACAGTGATAAAAATTTCCTATAGTTCCTTTCATGTAAGGTTGACCTTTAAAAATATCTTTGACTTTCTGGATCATTGAAATGAAAAGGTCAAGACTATGCGATCTAAATTCTCTGAGAAAACATTTCTTTTTAAGAAGTGCTGTTTCCCTCTCTGTTGGCTGTGTTCACAATGCCACAAACTGAAAATTGAGTCGCTATTTCACAAATTCTTCTTGATATAGTAAAAGAAAATGAAGACTCATGAGGAGAGAGAACCACATCTACACCCTGTAATTTGTTTTAGTTATCAGGTATTGTTCCACCCAGAGTCGTAGGACTTTCTATTTTTATTTTGTCTCTTTTGCCTTAAAGAAGAGCTGGTAATGGAGGACCTCATTTGAGACACTGTGGAGAGGATTCATGCAATAGTAGGTGCTTGGATTAAATTACTTTTAAGATCTCTTCCAATTCTAGGAGTCTATGATTCCTACTTAAAAAAGGAAAAGTCATCATGTGTAATAGAAGAGAAGAAGGCTTAAAAGAAGAAGCTTCTTGAGTATAATCAGAGTAAATTATTATCCTTTTTTTTAAGTTTCACAAGAAAAAGTATTACTCACAAAAATGGAGCTATTTAGACATTTTCAACTAAAGGAACATCACGGCATTCCAAAGGGCTAGGCAAAGATGTGTAATTATATTTGGATCACCAAAAAAAAAAAAAAAAAAAAAAAATTGGGCAAGTTCCCTGATGCCGCACAAGAAGCAAAGTTTTGAGATCATTAGGTTATTCTTGCTCTTCCATCCCCACTGAAATGGAACAGAAAGTGTAGAAGATAAGAACAATTCTTGAAATAGCTCTGGGTACAGTATTTCTTCCTCTGCAGTGGAAACGTCAGGCAGAGGTAGTTTCCACTGTGCGTGAATAGCAGCAGGATTATTCAGAAGAACTGGAGTCATTATTCTAATCATTGTTTTTGTCCATACGCCTGCCTTGAATAAGGTGGTGTGGCCACAATAAGCCAAGAAGTCATTTGAACCCTAATTTGGCAGGTCCCAGCCCCTAATGGATAATCCAGAAATTACCCAGGAATAGGTCATGTTGTAACTCAAGAGCTGCTCTCAGCCAACAGCTATTTGTTTTTCTTATGCAAGATATGTCGGTTTTACAGGATTACCACTGCAAGAAAAATGCTTTGAGAAATGATAAAAATTTGCAGTAATGTGCACCCTCCCTTATAATTGCCCGTATCCAATCTGGAGTGCTTGGATAAGCCTAATGTTAGAAAAAAACACAGCCAGCCACAGCCATCAATAAGGCTCGCGTGGCCTCAGCAGAGACGAGGGGCACCTTCCAGAATTGACTGCAAATGAGGGGCTTAAAAGCTCCCTACTTGAGACTAATTTGAAACCTACATTGTACTTTCTACAAATGTGAATTATACTGTCCGCCTCTCCTTTGTCAGATTCAGGAAGCTTTTCTGTTCCGACCCATTTTCTACTCTCTAACAAGGGGGAAAGGCAAGGAAAGACCCACTTTTGGAGCATCAGTATTTTTTTGCCTGGATGTCCTTCAAAGCCCCGAGCCCCAGCGTTTAATCTGGAGAGAATGGAGGATGCCACATTTGTTTCCCAAACCCTTTTTCTCATTCTGAAGGTGGAAAACGGAATGACGACCTATGACATATCTCTTGTATTAGTTTCAAGACCTCCTAAGTTAAAAAGAAAGAAAGGAAAAGTCATATAAGCCTTTTAATTCCAAACTCACTTTCAAAGATAAATAATAAAGAACTTTTCAAAGAGTCATTAATAAAAGAATAGTCTTTCCAGTGTGAGAGAGCAGATAATTATATTCTAATTATACAACAGGAAAGGAGCAGGGGTGGAGGTGCTGAAGAGCTTGTAGGATACAAAGAAAGAAGTCGGAACATCGGCGGAATCATCAGAGGAGACAGACTGTGGTTCATTAATTTTTTTCCCCATGTTTTGTTATTCTTTCTCCCTGGAAGATCTAAGGAAGGAACATCCTGCTTTTAGAATGTGGGATGTGCCCACCGCTATGGGCACCAATTCCCAAACTACAGTGGTCAGTGTAGTTTTTACGTTTGATTTTTACCAAAGGAAAACGAACTTAACTTTGTGTTTTACAAGATTTTATATTGTCATTAGAAAGATTATCTTTATAAATCACAAATCCCAGGTCTACTGACTTTTGATATGCTTGAAGATCTTTTCTGAGTAATTTTTAACTAATTGGAATTATTTCATCTTTATTCATTTTATGGTGATTTAAGCACATAAAATCTGTCATTTTTGAATGTCCTCTCAAATATAAACGAGTTTTAAGGAAATAGATTGTGATTTTATTTCATCGTATTTTGCAATAAAAACAAAGAGATATTAAGCACTTCCTGTGTCTAACATTCTATAATAGTGCTCATATTATAATCAAAACAACAAACCCAAATAGGAAGAATTTATTTAGCTCTTACTGTGTGCCAGGCACTCTGCTGGGTGCATCGCAGGTGTCATCTTGCTTACTTTACGCAGCCACCGTAGACACTAGAAGGAACGCCGAGATGCAGTGCAGTCCGGACCCAGACAGGGAGTGCACCGAGGGGGCGTGGATATTGTTAGCTGCGTTATTCTTTATCCATAAGCTGGCCATGGCCACTAAACACTGGAATCAACAGTAAATATAAACCAAGGGTAACACTGTTATAATAATGGGATTGCATAAACCTTGAGTTCGGATTCCTTGTGTGCACAATAAATACATAAATAGGATATTGAGCTAGATTCAATTCTCAGTTACTTTAACCAGCGTTTATGTTTTGGTTCCATGTTTCTAACTTACTTTCCACCTAAATTTATATGACATTAATAACCGGCTAAGACCAGAAGAGAGATAAGTGTTACATTTTTAATTCTTTCCCTGTATGGGAGGAAAGAAATAGCATCTAACAAGGTTTTGCTGATGAAATCTTCCAGGTGTCCTCTTGTAGACACTACTGGATCTTATCCCAAAGCTCATGGAGTCTGTCCGGTTGGTGGATCCAAACAGTGTCTGGGGATGTTATTTCAAACCCACGGTGAAGCGAGATCACTGAGAGAGAAAGAGGTTCGTTTCCTTACCCTGCAGGGCATGGCTGGTGGACTCCTTGTTCACAGGCCTCTCTTGCCTGCAGATTTCAGCATAGGTTTGGGAAGGTGTGGCACTTTCTTTCTCAGCACTAGCAGGCATGCACCTGTCCATTTACCTCACCTCACTCCCAGTCAGCCCCAAACCGTACTCTGGTCCACAGCCCAGAGCTTAATGACCTTTGGGGCTACGGTTTCTAAATGACATTTATGGTTCCCACAGTCAGAAATACATGTTACATAGGAACCCAGCACACCACACACACTCACGTGGAAAGTAAAGGTGCATTCTAATATTTTCATTTTATTATTTTTTTCTCTCCCTCCTTCCCTCCCTTCCTTCCATCTCAATCCCATTAACTTGTTTTATCACCTGCTAGTATGTTGCCACCTGCAGTTTGAAGAACACTGCTTTCGGAAGTGATACTTGATTGTTCCACGCCTGCTCCATGGAGCTGATAGCCACTGCTAACTTGCAGAGATACAAACTACTGAACAATTTTCAAACCGATTTACCTTTCACATTTAAATTTTCAATATGTATATGCAATATTTGGGGGGTAAAAATTTCATGCGATGTCCTCACAAAATATAGATTTTGTGGGAAAGAACAAGTAGGCTGTGTATATTTATTCATCTAAGAAGTCTTTGTGTCTCCTATTGTCAGATTCTGTTCTAAGTTCTGGGCGCAGCAATGACAAAAACATAGCAAAACAAAATAATAAAAATGTAGGAGAGTTGCTGTCCTTGAAGGGCCTGTATTCTAATAGGGTGTTTAGTTTTCCGTTCCTGCCAGCAAATCATCATAATTTAGAGACTTAATGCAACACCCGCTAATTACCTGCAGGTCAGACAGACTTCTGGGCAGAGTGTGGCTCAGCTGGGTCTTGGCTCTGGGTTTCACAAGGCTGAAACCAGGGCTGTGTTCCTCCTTTTTACATAGGTCTGTCCTTTCTGGAGTCTCGGGGGTGGGGGATCTGTTCCCATGTTCAGCCAGGTCATTATCAGAATCCAGGCCCTTGTGAACATAGGACTGAGGTGCCTAATTCCTTAGTGGCAGTCATTGGGTCCCTCCCTCCCCTCCTTCAGACGCCTGCTTTCTGGTCACATTCCCCCTTCACCTGAAAGCAGCAATGGCGTGCTGAGCCCCTTCTCATGCTTTGAAGCTCTCTGACCCCCCCTTCTCCTCCCTCCTCTGTCGTCCTCTCTACCGTGTCTCTCTGAAGGACTCTCTGCCTTTCTCTTATGCTGTTAAGTCCTCAGGGGATTACCCTGGGCCCACCTAGCAACTTCACCTACATCTGCAGAGTCCTTCCCCAGCAGTACTTAGATTGGGACTTGTCTGAATAATCTAGGAATGTAAATCTTGGAAATATGTCTTTAGGTTCTACCTACCACATGGGAGGAGAGCAAGTAAATAGTAAATGAGACACATGAAGTATTAGATGGGGAGAGGTGCCATATAAAGAAACAGAGCAAGGAAGGGGAACGAGAGTGCTGGGCGGGGCGGGGCGGGGGGCTGCATGTCTGATTGGTGTCATGGAGGTGCGGGGTGGGCCCCGTGGCCGTCTGGAGGACAAGCTCCCAGGAAGAACAAGAGCGGAGGTTGGTGCTGCCCTGGATGAATCATCTAGGGGCCGGGAGCCATGATGCTGTGGATGGAGTGGGCAGAGTTAGGGTTAGAAAGGCATCATGAGGCGTGTCAGCTGACTTGACTTTTAACCTGAACAAATAAAACAGGGGCGCTGTCATTAGATGGAAGAGAATGGTGGGAGAGTGAATATGTTTTATGTGAAAAATATCCACTAATTCTAGGTCACGACACTTAATGAAAGCTAAATGTGGTCCAACCCCTTGAATCTGATATTTCTAAAGAAGCGTAGGTGGGCATTTCTGACTCCAGTGATGAGAAATGCGGACTTGAGTGAGTGAAATTTATATCAGACAAGATTTAAAATCTCAAATTACATGGAGATTGGAAACAAGACAATTAACATGTAATCACTATAACACTACTAAGTTTTTAAGAAAGAGAAGTGGATGGAATAAATTGATGTGAATAGATTAATATATTGAAGATATTTTTTTTTTCAATTAGATATTGAGTTCAAAGTAGGTAAGGCACCAAGATAGATATCTCAGAAATGGCATTATTAATTGTAACATTTTAAACCTGGTGTTTTGAATTTAGGAGTGCCTTAATTCATTAAACCATTTTAATCGGGCCAAGAGTGTCTGTCTTGGCATTTGTTTAGAGAGTGAGAGGAAATTAGTGCCGAAGATAGGTCAGCAGGCTATATTTCCAAAATGCGGCCTGCATTTTATAATTAAGATGAAAAATGGGTAGAGTATGATTGCTTTTAAGTTCCTGTAAGATGTAGAAGCTTCTTCAGCATTTGGGTGAGGTGTTTGTTCGTAGGTGCGACTCTGAATATTGCATGTATGATCTCATAGTTAGCTGTGAATGCTCACTGTTGTAACAGAACCCAGTTTGGGAACCACAGAGTTCTCTTACCCACTGTTAGGACATCCTCATGTCCTGTGGACTAAGTGGCAGGGGAGCAGTGCCTCAGTCTCGTACCCAATGGCTGATGGTTTACTTTTAGCATTTAAGACCTTGATATTTGTTTAAAAGTAAGTATTCTTGGGAGAGGCAACACTTTTACCTGTTTTGGTTATCTGGATTGCCTTAATAAAAGAGAATTGTACCTCATAGGACTTGGAGAGTAGGAGCGTATGTTCAAGGAGCCATATTTGTGTTGACTTTATCCATTTTTCCCCTATCATGAGTGACAAAACCTCCTAATAAAAACATACGAGACCTGGGCAGCTCCTGTGGCTCAAATAGGGCACTGGTCCCATATGCCGGAGGTGGTAGGTTCGAACCCAGCCCCAGCCAAAAACTGCAAAAAACAAACAAAATATATAGGAGACCTTTTTTGAATGCATCCCTTCATGGCTCTCTCTCCCCCTACCCCATCACATGCCTTTGGTGGAATTTAAATCTCTTGATCAATAATTTCAAATCTAATTTTATTTTTTTAGCCTGGAGAGGAAAGTGAAGATGCAGTTGAGAAATACAAGCTAATTTTCCCAGAAGCTCTGAATTCCAAAAGTTTTTTTTTTTTTTTTGAGACAGAGTCTCACTTTGTGCCCTTGGTAGAGTGCCATGGTGTCATAGCTCACAGCAACCTCAAACTCTTGGGTTCAGGTAATCCTCCTGCCTCAGCCTCCTGAGTAGCTGGAACTACATGCACCTGCCACAATGCCCAGCTAAGATTTTCTATTTTTAGTAGAGATGGGGTCTTGCTCTTGGCTTAAAGGTTGAGCAAGAATCCACCAAGTCCACTAGGTCGACTTCTCAGAACAAATAGCAAAGAGCTTATGCAAAGTTGTGGGGATGTAGAGGGCCCTGTCTTGCTCGCAGAATTGAAACTGGTTCATGGGATAACTTCTCCTACGTGAAGGGAAGTAGATTATTAGAAATCCCTTGGAGGGGAAGTACGGCAGGCTGAGTTTGTACCACGATGGGCTTTTAAAGTGCTGTGCTAAAAGATGTGGATTTAATTCCTAAGTAATGGCGGATCATTGAAGAACCTTAAGTGAGTAGAGAGAAGGGTCTCATTTACACTTGGGAAGTCCATCTGGCTGCGGTCAGTAGAATTTAGAGGGGTCTGAGAAATGGGCCTGAAATAAGCTAGGAAAGTGATATAGAGTAGGTGTGGAGGGGTAAGAGAGAGAATTGGTAGGACTTGGTAACTAAGCGAATATGAAAAGTCAATGAAAGAACTTATTCTGGACTCAAAAAATGTATTTCTCATATATTTCTGGCCTTACTTATTTGGCAATAGGCATTGATAAGGAGATTAAGAAGTGGAGATGATCTAGTAATTTGATAGATAGGCCTGGAAATCAAGACAGAAATCTGGAAGTCGTTATTCTCCAGATGGTATAAAATAATCAATGAGGAAAGCTCTGGGAAAGGGAACGTATAGAAAAAGAAGAGCGTTGAAGAAAATTCATGAGCTAATGTAGAAGAAGGTGCCTGTTGGGGAGTATGGAGTGTGGACAAAGGTCAGGAGGAAACCCATGAAAGAGCAGAGTCTGGAAGAATCCAGAGGGAGAGATTTCTAGGGAGCCAGGGCTGCCAGTTGGCACAATAGGAGGTAGAACCTAAAGACAGATGATCTTCCTTTAAATCTCTTTCTGAATGTGAGATTTGCAAGAAATACTGGAAACTCGTTTTCCATTAAGTGAACATTATTCGCTTTTCCATAATTTTAAAACTTGTCTTCTAATGAGTTGATGTCATAGGAAACACACTAAAACATGCAGAACATGCATCCATTTAAAACAGATGCCTCGTTAGAAATAACTTGAAAAAATAAGAATGGATACGAATCTCTTGAGCAGAACTAACAAACTCCGTTTCAGGGAAGCTTGCCTGTCGGTTGGTCCATGCTTTCACTCTGAGAAGGTAGGTGGGACGTCTGCCAGGTGCCGGACTTGGTGCTGGGCTTCAGGAATGCAAATTGAAAAGAAAATCATGACTCTTTTCTGTTTAAGAGTTCACAATCAATTTGGGTAAAAACCCAGTAAATCACTGTCATGTACAGAAGTGTAGGATAGAGATGGGAGACATTGGCAGTTCAATATTACATGGCCCATAACTCTCCTGAAACCCAAGGATAACGGATTGTGATGCATTCAGGGGCAATTTATTTATAATCCGTCTCCTTAGTATGCACTGACTCAACAAAATCAACATAGTGTGTTCCATTATGATACCAAGACTAAACTCAACTATTTTCACCTTTACATCTGGTACTGTACTATCAGAGAGAGCAAAAAGTTCTAACAAAAAACTTCCTGAACCAAACCATCTTCCTATTTTTTTTTTTTTTTTGAGACAGAGTCTCACTATTTTGACCTGAGTAAAGTGCTGTGGTGTCACAGTTCACAGCAACCTCCAACTCTTGGGCTTAAGCGATTCTCTTTCCTCAGCCTCCCAAGTAGCTGGGACTACAGGTGCCTGCCACAATACCTGGCTACTTTTTTGTGCAGTTGTCTTTGTTGTTTAGCTGAGACAGGCTGGGTTTGAACCCTCCAGCTCCAGTGTATGTGGCTGGCGCCCTACTCATTGAGCTACGGGTGGGCACTGCAAGGCGATCTTCCTATTGATGAACTATGCATAGAGGCAAATCCAACCTTGAATGAGTCATTTTTGAATTAAAAATTTAAACCATTAAGAAAAAGTATATATATATGTACACATATAAATGTATGTGTGTATGTGTGTGTTAATAATATGTGTATATTATATTATACTATTATATTATACATATTATAATATGTGTACATGTGTATATTATATACACACATATATATATGAGAGAGAAGGGACAGGAGAGAGAGAAAGAAGGAGAGGGGAAAGGGATTTTGTGTATAAAAAATTGGAGTCACAATAATAACTCTTATTACGTTGAAAATAATTTAAAATTCTCACCAGCAAGCGAGAATGTTGGAACCTTATAACATTTCACATATTTGTTAATGTTTTAATCTTATAAAATACTTTGAAAATCTTAATATATATTTTAGTTCCAGCAAAATCAGCCAATCACTTGAAATGCAGTATAAGATATAAAATTCAAATTGGCAGATTAAAAACAAAATAAACAGATGTATTTATAGCTTATACTAAGCCAGAGAATTTCACATTTAATATTTAACTTAATAAATGTTTAATATTTGGCTTATTAAAAATGAGTTATGTAGGTTGGGCTCAGTGGCTCACGCCTATAATTCCAGCACTCTGGGAGGCTGAGAATGTGGATTGCCTAAACTCAGGAGTTCAAGACCAGCCTGAGCAAGAGTAAGACCCCATCTCTAAAACTAACCTGGTGTTGTGATGGGGACCTGTAGTCCCAGCTACTTGGGAGGCTGAAGCAAGAGGATCACTTGAGCCCAACAGGGATTGCTATGAGTTGTGATGCCATGGCTCTCCACCAAGGGTAACAAAGTGATACTCTGTCTCCAAAACATGAATAAATAACAATAAAAATGAGTTTTTTAAGCTGTGGTATATATTATTTGTGCCGGTGGTTCAGTATTGCAGCATTTTTGCTCCTGTTAAGTGGTTGTGTTGGCCTCTCGTGATCTATGGTGAGATTAGTCTCGAGTTGATGAAAGGCTGCTTGGTTGAGGGTATGCTCACTGTTTGCTGTTTTATCTTGAGCTGTCATTGCTCACTCTTGTCTGGCGATAGACACATTCTACCCTTCCATTGCATCTCCTATTTCCTTCTTGGCCTGTTAAAAGAAAACAATGGGTGAGGGGGAGGTGGGCGAGACAGAGACACAGACAGAGAGAGAAATCAGGCAGTGCAAATTCATTTTCAGAGGATGCTTGCTAATAATTGAATGCAATCTCTGCCTTGAAACTTTAAGATACCCTATAATACGTGAAAGGGCTGTTTGAGTAATTGTGGGGAGAGTTGATTCAGTCAGTTTGTTTCTAAGATTCATACACTGGAATGCTTTTATCCTATCTTGAAAGAAATAAAATTGAACACTTTTAACAGACATTTCGGCTGGCAGCCGGGAGAATCAAAACAAGTGTCATGATTAGAAATCTCAACCCCCAGCTTCAGTTACAACATGGGATTGATTTGTGAGCTTACTGAAGGCAACTGTCTGGCCATACAGCCAACCATTGTTTGAGATTAAATTTCACAAACGAGATCAGCTTGCTGAGCACAGCCCTGTGTGTGCACAGAGATGTGAACCCTCTGTCTTTGGATGATAGCTTTGAAGGTTTCCTAGATGGGCCGTAAGGGAATGCCCTTACAAATAAAGTTTATGATAAAAGCTGTTAATGGTAACTTTGAACAAATGCACATTTTACCTATGTGATGGTCTAATGAGACCCTCTTCAGAGAACTATGTCATATCACTATGATACTAAAGGTTAAGATAAATATTCAGAGCATGAGACAAAGTGTTCATACAGGTGAAATCTAAAAAATCTCCAGCTCGTGATAAAATTATCTTCACTAGTATAGGAGTAATGTCTCACTAAGGGTTTGGCCTTTATAAGATTACCAAAATTAGAGAGGTGGAGACATTGTTACAGTGTATCAGGTAATTTAAATTCTCAGTGTCACCCAACAAGGCTACTTGGAGTTGCAAACCCAATGCTAACTCCTCCTACCTCATCAGTGTCCCACAAGCCTGATGAACCAATGTCGTCTTCTCATTTCTTCTCTACAGTGCTTCTCTCATCTAATCCCTGCAGTTGTACACCGACTCCATCTCATAGTGAATGTGTGCCTAGTACACCCCTCAGCCTAATCCCCGCAGATGTACACCAACTCCATCTCATAGTGAATGCATGCCTAGTACACCCCTCAGCCTAATCCCCGCAGAGGTACACCAACTCCATCTCATAGTGAATGTGTGCCTAGTATACCCCTAAGCCTAATCCTGGCAGATGTACAGCATGTCCATCTCATAGTGAATGCGTGCCTAGTACACCACTCAGCCTAATCCCCGCAGATGTACACCAACTCCATCTCAGTGAATGCGTGCCTAGTACACCCCTCAGCCTAATCCCCGCAGA
>NW_003852533.1:644734-654023 GCF_000181295.1 Otolemur garnettii | reverse complement strand
CGTGTCACCCTGGGTGAGCCTTGTGATCATTTGTGGACATTTTCCTCTCTTTTCTTCAGCCTTTTGAGACTTTCCAGGTCTTTTCTTCGTAATAGGCCTATTTGATTCTCCAGGGGGAAATTCCCTGTATCTCTTTTTATGTAATACAAAATGAGAGGTCTATAAACCAGCCAGGAGTATAGACCACTCTCTGTTCAAAATGCGGATGCCAACCAACCACTCTTTATAGCCCTGTAAGAGGAGTGATCACATCCATAGAGGGTGATCTTTAAACCCCAGCAGAAAGATTTTCAAGAAGTGCTGTCATTGCTGCCCCATCATCAGCTGTTCCTGTGTACTTACCGGAGGATAGGTAATAGGAGTTTTATATTCAGAAAGACAAAAAGTTAAATATGATGGTCAATAATATGTGTTGATTTGGCTGGGCCAGAGTGCCCAGATACTTGATCTAGCATTTATTATTATTATTATTATTGATGTCTCTGTCAAGCTATTTTTGGATGAGATTCATGTTTAAATTGGTGGACTTTGAGAAGCAGATTGCTTTCTATAAAGTGTGTGGGCGTCCCATCCAATCAGTTGAAGACCAGGGGTACAAGGGAATGACATCCCTGGAGCAGGACGGAATCTTTAGCTGCCTTGTTCTGGGTGGAATTGCAGCTCTTACCCGGGTCTTCAGCCTGCTGGCCTTCCACATCTGATTTCTGGCTCACCAAGCCTCCATGGCTGTGATTTATTTCCTTAAAATCTCTCTCTCTCTCTCTTTCTCTCTCTCTCTCTATACACACACATACATATATATGCAAAATATATATACACATATACATACACATATCTGTAATATTTGTATATACGTATATATGTAAAATATACATATAGTCACAATTGTTACACTGAACTTGGGACTCATGGAGATGCCAGTTTAGATGGCATATTTTCTGATTTCACGCACATTAGAAGGGTTTTTAAAGACTTTCAAAAAGCCGCATCTTAGTCCTTCTGTGCTGCTGTAACAACGAAGTTATTACAAACTGGGTAATTGGTAAAGGACTATTTCTCATAGCCGTGGAGGTCAGAGGTCCAGGATGGCGGCGCTGGCTGATCCGCTCTCTGCGTCCCAGATGGCTCCTCTGTGGGGAGGACAGTGTGTCCTCGCGTGGCAAGAGGTGGACGGGCCGAGGGCGCAGTGCCGTGCGGAGCCTCCGGGTTAGGGCCTTAGTCTGTCCACGGCGAGGAGCCCTCACCACCCAGGCGTCTCCGAGGCCTCGCCTTTCACCACTGTCACACAGGCAGCTGCTTGGTCACCAAGGGGACACATTCAAATGACAGCAAGCAGTTTTAGGTTCAAACTTGAGTGTGACATGGTGATTTCCACGTGTCGTCGGCCCCCGCCTGTGCAATGTCCCCCCTTAGCACCCCTGCCAGCAGGGACTGTGTCACCCCTGGGGAGCCCGCACTGCCCTCTCACCACTTGGATCAGCGGCTTCTCACCGCAGGGTCCCCTCCTGGCCGTGCACCTTCCCTTAGCTCAGACAAACTCACGGTCCGGTGGACTCCCCCACTGTGGCATCACGGGGATGTGCCACCGGCTTAACAGACGCTGAGCCTGCGTCTGGGTCCCTTCCTCTCTGTTGATCCTTGGCAGTCACTCACATTTTATGTTTTCATGGTGCTGCCTTTTCCCGAGTGTCACAGGGTGGTCTCTGCAGACCCGGCCTCCGCGGACTCCTCTTCCGCGGGCGCCATTGCCCCATTTGCTGCGCCCCAGCCCTCTGCTCACCTGCTGAAGCGACGCCTCGGGATCTTCTGCACGTTGACAGTTACGAATCAAGTTGCTATGAACGTCCACACGCAGAGTTTTGTGGGGACCTGAGTTTTCAGCTCCTTTGGATGGATATCCAGGGGCACTCTTGCTGGCTCTATGGAAGGGCGTGTTTAATTTTGTGACACCTCCCGAGTGCGTCCCCAATGGCTGCACTAGTTTGCCTTCTTCCTGGCCCTGAATGACAGTCGCTGCTGCCCCGCCTCCTTCAGCTCTGGTGCTGGTGTTCTGGATTCTGGCCATTCTCAGAGGTGTGTGCCGTGGAGTTTTGATAAACTTTTGTGACCTACCTCTGAAGGTTACCTGCTTCTTATCATATCTGTGAGATACAGATCAGTTCGGGAAGGGCAGACTTTGAGAGGATGCGTTAAGGCAAGCAAGTCGTAAAAAAAAAAAAAAACAACCCAAAAAACTGTCATCCTAAATTATCCAAGCCTACAAGAATGAATTTTGTAGAAAAATAAGTTATTATACCAAAGAAGATGATGTCATTTTCTCCTCATACCACATACAACAGAGCCAAGAATCGCAGTCATCGAAGCATTCTGGAGCTCCATGTCTAGCACTTAGCTTACTGTGCAGGCAAGGAAATATTATTTCTCGGGAGAAGAGTAAAACTCTACATTGATTTAATAAGATTTTTTTTTTTTTTAACAGAGCCTTATTCTTGGTAGAGTCATGGCATCAGCCTAGCTCACAGCAGCCTCAAACTCCTGGGTTCAAGTGATTCTCCTGCCCCAGCCTTCTGAGTAGCTGGGACCACAGGGGCTGACCATGATGCCCAATTAATTTTTTCTATGTTTAGTAGAAACAGATTCTCATCCTTGCTCAGGCTGGTCTCAAAATCCCAAGCTCAAGGGATCCTCCTGCCTTGGACTCCAAAAGTGGGTGGATTACATGCTTGAGCCACAGCACTCAGCCAATAAGATTTTTGGTTTTTTTTACAGTTTTGGCCAGGCCGGGTTTGAACCCACCACCTCCAGTATATGGGGCTGGCACCCTACTCCTTGACTCATAGGCACTGCCCCAGCCAGTAGGATTTTTGCATGAAAAAATTATATACTTCTAAATTTTCGAAGACTCCAAGGATGGCTCTAAGAGTTCTGTTGGTTTAGTCTTTGAATTCACAACAGACACATTGCCAGGAGCTAATTATCTATCTATCAATCCATCCATCCATCCATTTACCCATCTATCTATCTGTCTCTCTCTCTCTATCTATATCCATGTCTATATCTAGATCTATCTACCTATGTCTATCTGTCTATCATCTATCTTCTATATATCTATTCATTAACCTTAGTGAGAAGTGGCTGGTATGATCTTCTGAGAAAGCTTCAACGTGGTATAATGATTAAGGACCCGGTCTCTTGAGTCAGGTTTACATCAAGGTTCACAGCTTGACTCTATAATTTATTATCTAGTGGCCTTGAGAAAATTATTTTACATCTGAGCTCATAAATTGACACATCTCTGAGACGGGACAGTAATCTACCTATCATAGAGATCTTTTAGATGGATTAGTTAATATTTGAAGCACACTTAAAACTTCCTGGCCAAGTATAAGGACTATACATGCATGTTATGTAAAACATGTAAATTAAGAAAGTTGTTCATAGGCTAATAAATTGGGTCAGCTTTCTTGTAACTCAAATCTGAAGATTATCATTTCACAATGGCCTGTAATGTTAAATAAACACTAATGTGAAGATATCTTGAGATTTGCCTAACTACCTTTGTTCATATTTAAACTAGGGCTTTAAAGAGAAAGCACAAATTCACTGGGGGTTTGTCTGTCTGCTCCTTTCCTCTTGAAGAAGAGCCACAGAAATTTCATCCTAGATAGAAACCACAGAGATGCACTAATTAGTTTCCAGGGTTGTGATGGGCACAGGGTCGGGGCCATCCTAGCGCTTGCTGTAGATGCACTCAGGGAACCTGTTGTGCTGATCAGGGTGCTCTTCCCAGGTCTATGCTGGACATGCAGTGTGTCCGTTTCTTCTTTAGAGCCACCAGATGCTGCCTTTGCAGCAACAGCCCTGCAGGACTCGTGAGGGATCCAGAGTGAAGGAGGCAATTTTTTCTCTGACCATTATAATTATCGACATTTCCTCAACTAGTGTGTCTGTGTCCACAGTGCAATTCAAGGAAAGCCTCACACTAAAATCTCTTTATGGTTAAAATGTTCTGTTAACTGGAGAGGGCGAGGTGTTATTTGGGGTTTTGTGAGACCTCTTTGTGTGTGTGTTTCAGTTTAATTTTAAGATTTCATAGTTTGCTGATGGCCATTTGAGATGGGTTGGCCTGGAGTGGTTGGTGCAGCAGTAAAGGATATTTATTAATGCTGAGTCACCCTTACCCATTTTGCTATTCCTAACACAATGCTAATGTTCTTACGAAATCACAGACCACCAAGCAGAAACTCATGCCGGAAGTGTTTATAGATACTCAGCAATTAGCAGAGGCCAATAATTCCTATTTATGGAATAACAAATAAAATCTAAGTGATTTAATAAACCTTAGTACATTTTAACCAAAACCTGTTATAATATCTAAGTTTTTGCTCTTAGGAGACATTATGTACAGAATGTGCCTTCTTTATAATTTCTCTGGACTCTAGCATAACCTTTGAAAATAAAGCAGGCTTAGTCCTATGCTTTGTACAGGAAACAGCATAGCTTTGTGAAGGACAGCCTGACGTGTCAGAAAGGTATTCATGCCGACCGCTTCATTACACCTCTAACTAAACTTCACATTTGGTAATAGCAATCGAATAATGAGACTAGTTTTAAATAGATAGATTTATGTTTTTAAAAGTATTTCAAAGTACAATTTGAAAGTGTTTAAAATTACTATCTATTATATTCTTACTACAGGATTAATTTGGACCTTTGAAGCAGTATAAAAAGATAGGGGTTATCTTCATTTATAGGTAAGGAAAGTAAGGGTTTTTGTAGTGACATGGCTGGACCATGCAATTAATAAACAGCCAAGTCAGGATGATGCCATAACTAGATGACAGCCCATATTCTTTTTTTTTTAATTTAAAAAAATTTTTAATTAAATCATAGCAGTGTACATTAATACTATCATGGGGTACAGTGTACTGTTTCTGTATACAATTTGAAATACTTTCATCCAACTGGTTAACACAGACTTCATGTCTTTTTTTTACTTATTATGTTAAGACAGTTATATTCTACATTTAGAGAGATTCACATGTACCCTTATAGGATGCACCATAGGCGTGATCCCACCAATCACCCTCCCTCCACCCACCCTCCCCCCTCCCCTCCCCTCCCTCTCCCCTCTCCCCATGTTCCTGGGCTAAAATTGGGTTATAGCTTTCATAGCTATACATTAGTTTCATAGTAGGTACAGCCCATGCTCTTAACTAATGCTATTGTCTGCTTGTTTCTCTGAAAATCTGTGTTCACCATTGTCTTCATCATCACATCACCAGTAGACGAACCTTCAGTATGTGTAGGACGTATTACATCTTAGCCAGCCTTTAATTACTCAGGGTAAATAAAAGAAATAGGAGGAATTAAAATCTATATGCAATTATCTTTTTTAAATTTTCAGCAATATTAGAAAATTTTCATTCTAGTAGAAATTTTCTTTTAATATAATATAAAAAAATCTAGTGGAAACAAGAGGATATTAGATAATATAAAATTCTAATATTTGGATTTTTTTTCCTACAACAGTGTCTTGCTGTGTCACCTGGGCTAGAGTGTCATGGCCTCAGCTCAGCTCACAACAACTTCAAACTCCTGGGCTCAATCCTCCTGTGTCAGCCTCCTGAGTGGCTGGATCTACAAATGCCACCACACTGGTCACAAACTCCTGAGCTCAAGTGATTCTCTCAGCATCCCAGAGTCTTAGGGTTACAGGCATGAGCCACCACACCAGGCAATATTACAGGGTTTTAAATAGATCTTTTTGTAAGAAGCCTGTTTGACCTCCTTGTTATACTAAATCTTCTTTTGCACAGGGAATAGTGTGTGCCATCACTGTAATGTAATTCTCAGAGTTCATGACCCTGGACCACAAAACTAACTGATAATATGAAAGTCAGTCTTTCATGTTACAGTCCCCATATCTCATCTTTATGATAGTAAAGTTGAAGAATTAATGCAATATACAGCATCCTTGCTAAACTTAAACATTTATTAGCAACCTGATGTGATTTAGGAGATTTCAGAATTTTTTATGACAATGGCTGAAATTCCTATATTAGAGAGTCATTCGTTCATAGTTTGAAGACTCCATATTCAGGAGCTATTTAATAACATTTAAATTTCTATGATAAGGGTAATTACTTTATATGGTGATGATATAACTATTGTCCATACTAGGTCATATTTCTAGGATAAACTTAGTCAGGACAAATGTGAATTGGAACTATTCTAATTGGAAAAAAGACTGGAAAATGTAGTTGTCCCAGCTGTAAATATCTTAGGTAAGTTCTAGTTTAAGCCTTAGATGAAAGCAAGTTTAGAGGCAAGATGCAGATTAATATGATTGTAATCAGGGGTACAATACAGGTGGAAGAATCCTAAAGATAAATTTCAAAATTACATAATTTCAGTGATGACTAATACCAAGTTCACCAGTGAGTTGAACCCATATAACATAACCTTTCTGGTTGGCTTTCCTCAGGAAAGTGCAGAGTCCTGAATTTAGGGACGGTGACGGCAAAGAGTGATCAGTCAAACTTGAGTGTCATTTAACCCATGGAGGCAATTGTCCGTTTTAGACGGAGCGGCTTAGAGACTCTAGTCTCAGGAGACCCAGGAGACTGTCACAGTAGGTCAGGGACCAGCAAGAAGAAGGGCCCTGGGGAGACTCTCTTATTCCTCACTGGAAGCTCAACGTGGTAAATCCTAAGAATAAGAGGGAATGAGTGAGAGGAAAAATAGCCCTCACGGGGCTCAGCGTGGATCATATCAATACCTGCACTTTTATTGAAATAAACGTGGATTTTTGGGATACACTTGGCAAAAGCAGCTGTAATTCCTCCCTGGGAAGATCCCAAGACTTGTCAGTCTAGATCGAAAAATCAAAACCCAAGTACATGCTGCTTAACAGAGATACAGCTAAACTGTACAAATGAAGAAACATTAAAAATAGAAGAATGATGGCAACACGCAGACAGTCAGCTAAAGAAAGCTGATAAAATAATATCAGTACAAAAAGAATCTGCAGCCAGGATTTTTTCTAAAGATGGACATTTATGAATGATGGAAGGTTTAATTCTAGATAATATAAAATGTAGAAGATTTAATTCCTCAGAAGGAAACCACACAGATGACTTCCTGCTTACATTAACACACCTTGTCTCCATTTTCTCAAGAGTTAGGAAAACTGGCATTTCTGAAGTTCTTCTCACCATGGCCAGGCACCATTCTGCACCCCTTATACACACTCACCCGTTTAATCCTCTCAACCACCCCGTGAGAAAGGCTTTATTATTATCCTTATTTTATAGGTGAAGAGATCAAAGTATCAAGTTGCTACAGTTCCCTCCCCAGTAAGCAGCAGAGCGAGGATTAAACCTGACAATCTAGTTTCCAAACTGGGAGAAAGAATATTTGAGTGGCCGGAATCTGATGTGACCAAATAATGTCTGACCTTCTCTCTTGTGCATCTTTTCAGGCCAGTTTGCCATGGATGGGGGAGGGGGTGTAATCTGAGATGTTCCTTTTCCTCTGTTTCATCTATTAGTTCAAATTCTTCTCCATCACTTCCTTTCTGAACTTCTTAGAAGCCTAGATGTGGTATTTTTTTTTCTCATGACTGAAGTCAGATTTTCTTGGATTTTATGAAGCCAGAACTGAAGTGATTAAGTGTATGGATGGAGGTGGGAGGGGGATCCCTCAAAGTCTTCCTTGTAGACGAGCCTTCTTGTTCTAGATTGCTTTTTGATACTAGGGCGTGTCTCTAATGGCTAAAGTGGGAGTAATAAGGAGTATTTTTTTTTTTCCCATCGATAGTTTAGAAAATGTACCAGGGAGAAGTTCTATTGCTTCTCTCTCTGTCGTTACTCTTTTTGTTCCCCAAATCAAAGCTGTCATTGTGTAAACAGAAAGAACGGTAGCTCTAAAGCTTATAAAAAGAAGTCTATGTGGCCTCCCATGTCTGTCCAAACAGTAGCTCTACAGCTTATAAAAGAGGCCCGTGTGACCCCCCATGTCCGTCCAGCCTCTATCTAGTCCTACCCTTCTCCAGAGGGGACGCTACAACCTGTAACTTCATTATAGCTCCTTTTTCTGTGCCCCCGTGACAGCAAAGGCCATATCTGCTTTTGCCTGTGACATAACCTTATGAATACATAGCACTTACTGTGCACACTTAGACTTGTAGAGTCAGCACAGGGACAAACACACACACAAGCCTCTGTGACTCCATGTCCTGCTGCGCTCCTCGGGGCTCACTCCACTGCTGCTGCTGCCCTGCTCACTTGTCTTGTCTGCTGTCATGGGACATGCTGTTCCCTCTGCCCCAAATGCTGTTCCTCCAGTATCAGCTTTCCTGGCTCTGATGTCCCTAAACTTTTACTGAATCCTCACATTCTCAGCAAGTATCACTAGTCTGGCTCTGATGTCCCTATAACTTTTACTGAATCCTCACATTCTCAGCAAGTATCACTAGTCTATGCCGACCAAAAGTAGACATCTCTGCCTCAAAATCTCTCTCCTCTTCTTAGATTTACTTTCTTTCTCTTAGCATGGCCTAAAGGACATTAAAATTGTTCTCACCATGTCTGTGGTTGGTCTGACTCCCTAGAGAGCCAGTTCCATGGGGGCAGTGATTTTCGTTCTTTTCTTCATAACTCAGGCAGTGCCTGCCCTTAGTAAGTGCTCAAAAAATGTTAGTCAGATGAGTAAACAGAAGAATCTGAAACACAGACTCTGTTCCACGGTGTTTAAAGCCCCAAATAGAGAACCTTCACCCAGACTCTCACCTGTTGTTAGCGTGAGTCTCTGGGTAGTTTCACTTAATGGTTTCAGCTTCAGTTTCCCCAGCTACACACTGGGGCTAGTAGTGATTACTAATAAAGACTAACAATTGTAACACCAATGAGTCATAAAGGGGCCTATCTCAGATAAAAACCCTGAGTGATATAACACAAGGTGAAGTTCACAAAAGTGTCTGATGCCAGCAATTACAACTTCAGAGATGGAAGAAAGGGAGGGTCATCTGGGTTTCTGATTCCATCAGCTATTTTTGACATTCTATTCTAGACTAGAGAACTTTCTGTACTTCTAATCGAAATTAAATTCTTTTTGCCTTTGAAAGTACCAGTCTCCATATTTAATGCAAAAATAGGCAGGGGAAAGATTGGGCATCCCAAACTAAACACAGAATATATAATTATAAGTCAGTGTGTGTGGTCATGCGCAGTATTGTTGGGGAGTCATAGCGCTCGAGTGTGTGATTCTGTGTGGCGTGTGGTGCATG
>NW_003852533.1:622164-643051 GCF_000181295.1 Otolemur garnettii | reverse complement strand
CATGCGCAGTATTATTGGGGTGTCATAGTGCTCGAGTGTGTGATTCTGTGTGGCGTGTGGGTGCATGCGCAGTATTATTGGGGTGTCATAGTGCTGCAGTCATCTCCATATTTGTTTACTGTGCCCCATTATATATTTGTTGTTATTTCATTTGCACCATCCTGTCTGATGTCAAGTGAGCACGTGATTCCTTGGAGGAGGACAATTGTCATCACCAAATATTTCATAACAAGAATTTCCTCACACTGTTAAACAGCAGAATGGAAATGACTCAAGAGAGAAGTGTATTTTTTTAAATAGGATAATTTCTATCTGAAATGTTAACTGTAATAAATATGCCAGTATCAGCCTTGCTGGACTCCTTTGGGCATTTTCCACATCCCGAAAGATCAGTCTGATACCAATTAGAGCATCACAGATTGCTATTATCTTCTTGCCTTATTATTTTCATGAATTAATTTTGTTTAAAAATCAGACCTTTTCCAAATGAGAATACATTTATATATCTGGGGTGAAAATGTGAAGCTGAATGTCAGGACCTATGCATATCTATAATTTCAAATCTTGAAACCACAGAATCATGGGAATAATCCTAGAAATATTAAAAATAGAGGAACTGACCTTTTGGGTCACCTAATCATTCCCTTTGCTATTTACAGAGAATCTAAAGAGTAGCTCTGGTTTCCCTTCCTCTGAAATTACTCATCAGTTTTCCCTTTCAATTTGTTCATTTATTTATTCAATCACTTCTTCATTTATCTGTCCATCCACCTATCCATCCATCTATTGTTTCAATATCTCATTTAATAAACATAAGGCATCATGAAGTGTGCCTGAAATACTGCTTAACACAGAGGAAACAATACATACGCTAATTAGGTATGCTAATTATGTACACTGATTATGTACACTAATTATGTATACTAGCAGTCTTTTTCTCTGGTAGCTCTAGCTTAGTGAGAGAAACAAACAAGTTAACAAGTAATCATAGTATGATTAACTACAGACATATAATAGTAGGATGGCAAAGTTTTGACTGGATGGATTACGAAGTATAACATTTCTTTTGGGATTTGACACAAGCATATTTTGTAGGAAGCTAAAACAAACAGAAAGATAAGGAAGCAGGAAGGGGCATATTGAGTCCCAGCCGGGTTAAATAGATAGGAAGGGCTGGGGCTGAGCTTCTGTGTTCTGTGGGGGCCTTGGAAGAAGGTGAGAGCAGCTGGGTGGGGAGGAGTCCGGTCATGAAGGGCCTTATATGAATATGTCAAGAACAGGCGTTTGGAGAGTTGAGATGCTTTCTGTAAATAGAACGCTGCTATAGACTTTTCAGGATGTTGGTGGCAAAGAAGAGGAGCAATTTATTGATCCATTTGTGGATCGATGGGCTCTTGGGCTTCTTCCATACTTAGCAATTATGAATTGGGCTGCAATGAACATTCTGAACAAATATTTTTATTGTAGTGTGATTTTTGGTCTTCTGGATATATACCTAGTATGAAGGCTATGTTAACCAGTTGGATGAAAGTATTTCAAATTGTATACAGAAACAGTACATTGTACCCCACGATAGCATGAATGTACACTGCTATGATTTAATAAAAAATAAATAAACAAAAATTAAAAAAAAAAGAAGAGGAGCAATTACAAAGAGCAAGACAGGTCAAGGAGACGAAGTCACTGCAATCATGCAAACCAGACGGAATAAAGGCCTCGAGGAAGACGGTGGCAGTGCACAGAGAGCAGGAGGCAGAATCCAAAGACACCAGAAACCGGGTAGAGTTAAAACACAGAAGAAAGTGATGCAATTCTTAAAAATATTCAGCTGTGATATATAAAATTAAGAAGCCTAGACAACGCGACTAGGCCCAAAAGTTCTGCTCTTCCTCAGATGGTCATTTCATTCTTACATTTTCTGGTTCTGTCGGAGAGATTGCGATGAATGATGATGGGGAAAAGAGGTCTGTTCTGACCGCTCAAAACTGCAAAGTATTCCAAAAATTTGAAAGAATCTTTTTCTATTAGTTTTAAGTATTCTGACCTCTCAAGTTTGTGTAGAAAATGTTTCATTTTGATTTGTACACTACCCCAAATCTTCTGTTGTCTGATTCTAAATTACTAGCTACTCTGATATATGACTTGTTATGTACTATTATTATTCATATTTTTCTCTCAAGTATTAAATCACTATCCAAATATTTTAAATTCAAATAGTATGTTTAGATATCTCTGGAGTACTTTGGGAAAGAGTATAAAAAAATTTTTGGAAGTCTATCTGTGTCTATAAAATGACTTAGGTATAGAATTATAAGTGAAAAATACCCATGCAGACTGTTAATGAGGATTACCCAATTGGTAATGAGTAGTGAACAATAAAATTGGCTAGAAAATGCATATCCAGGGGTGACTAGATCCATACACTGGTTAAATAACTTGGTCCTGGCCAGGAGTGGGGGCTCTCACCTCATAATCCCAGCACTTTGGGAGGCTAAGGGGGGAGGATTGCTTGAGACCCAGAGTTTGAGACTGGCTTCTGCTACATATGAAGACCCCATCTTCACTAAAATATTAAATAAATTAAAAAATAGCTGGGGCATGCTGGTTCATACGGGTACTCTCAGCTACTCAGGAAGGATTGCTTAAGTTTGGGAGTTCAAAGATGCGGTGAGCTATGATAATGTGCCAGTAGCTTCGGTAACAGAGAGAGATCTTATCTCTAAAACAATACCAATCAGCAATAAAAACCAGCAAAATGACTTGGTCCTGTTGTTAGCCTTTAAGTGTGTGTGATTCTAGTTCATTCTGCAGCAAATTATAAATTACTCTGGGCATGGGTGTTTAGGCAGATGTATGAATGGTTAAAATATAATATTGAATATTTCAATTTTAATTGAATGTTATTACATAATACTTTTACTATTTTTTTATATTAAAGTGAGTATATGTTGATTTCTATGTACTTTTTTCCTTGCTTTTAAGGAATTTTATTCTTAGGTTCGTGCAGAATGCTGCCCAAAATAGTCAGGAGAAATGTTCATGTTTCGATTTTTATAAAAACTGTTTATTTTAGGTCTTACTTATGGACCTTAGTAAAAATAATTTACTAAGTATAATCCTCTAGGAGAGAAACAGCTCTCCCCATTGTGACCCTTTGTGGAGGTAAAGGCCGTTACTGTCTTGCTTTACGCCTTTTGAAGCGTCTCCTCTCTCCCAGGCTTGCAGTGGAGTACCCGGCCTGTGTTTGTTCCTTAGGCAAACGTGTAAAACTCTTCAGGTTTGAATGGCAACTGGGAAGAGAAGGTTTCCACCATGTCTGATGACAATTTTTGACTTTTCCATGTTCAAAAAACTTTTGGTTCTATTTTGGAGCACTGGTTGTGATGAATCCTAGTGTTGGTCAGATGCTAAGAAAGAAAGAGAAGTGTCATTGAGAAATAAAGATTCAAAACACCTCCAGAAATGAGCTCCCGGCTCGATCTCTTTCTGGGGGAGCTGCAGGTGTGTCCCCGAGTAACGGGGTTAACTGTGACCGCCTCTTCCCGGTACTTCCCTTAGCATCTCCGCGCCACCCATTTCAGGGAGCCAGGAACTTGGTACAGTTTCAGGGGGTCAGAGGGCAAAAGGACTGCTTCAGTGGTTACTAAAGAAAGACACCAATGATTTTTGTTACAAAGTGAGGAGCGACTTCATTCCTTGAACAGAAACAGACGACGTTGCAGGAGTGGGCCGCACAGAGCCGGGTGTGGGAGTTGACTCTCCAGCGCCCCCTCCGGTGGCTCTGTGGCACTGCTTTCCAAGAGCGGAACGGGTGGCGCGAATCCGGGTGGTATTTCTGGCCTGTGTTGGTGCACACCTGCTACTCTTTGGAAATTAGCCTGAAAAGTATGGAGCCGTCAGACTTTCACTCAATCTCCATGAACCAAACGAAGGCCACCATTCTTACCTAAATATACATTCTGTATATATTTACATCTCCCTATAATTTGTTATCAATTTGTTATCTTATACCAACATCTAAGAAATTGCAAATAGCTAGATTTAAAGATTCAGCTTGATTGACTTTGGATATTTACGACTACTAAACTCTGGTGATTATTGTGAGAAAAGCCCAGGGAGGATTACATTTGAGAAATAGCAAAAAAAATCCCCCAAACCCCAAACATCCAACATATTAAACATTACTGCCCATGCTACTTTGTCCTTCAAGAAGTGGATTTTAGTTTGGAACTTATAGAAAGGGTTTGTTTTTGTTTACTTTTTTATAAAAGATCTACCACATATGGAATGATGGTCTCTGAATTTTCTTGAAGAACATAGAGTTGGGGGAGAAAGCATGTGTGGCTTCTGGCCTGTTCTCAAAACCTGCTGGTATTTCCTCCGTCCCTCCCCCAGTCATCAAGTCCTCTGTGGAGTCATACCAACCTACTCTTCACTCAGACAGGGATCTCAAGGAAGTTTGTCACGAAAGTCATTTGTTTTCTTTTGTTTGTTTTTTTTTTAAATTAGTTTTTATTAAATCATAATTTTGTACGTTGATGCATTTATGGGGTTCAGGGTACTGCTTCGATATACAATGTGAAATGCTTACATTGAAGTCAGTAACACATCCATCACAATTATACTCATTTCTTAATAGTTTTGAAATGTACCATTGCATCATGCACATCAGGTGCTTTTTTTTCCCCCTCAAATCATAGCTGCGTATGTTAATGTAGTCATGGGGTACAGTGTGCTGGTTTTATATAAAATTTGAAATATTTTCATCAAACTGGTTAACATAGCCTTCATGTCATTTTCGTAGTTATTGTGTTAAGACATTTATATTCTACATTTAGAAAAATTCACATGTACCTTGTAAGATGAAACATTGTGATTGTAACTCAAACCAGTCAGGAAAGTTAAGAGAAAATGGTGCTCTCATAGTAATCTCTAGGTTACTAGAAATTTGCTTCCAAGTTTTAGGCCTTCTTCTGCTTAAACTCATGTACCTTAAATTCATTTTTAAGCACATTTTTACAGCTTACTTTTGCAGTGAGCTGTAGTTCTAGAGGTGGGTGATTTTTCACCAGATTTTAACTTCCAAAGGCTTGTGGCAGAAAGTGGATACAAACTATCTATTCAAATTACTCATTTGTAAGTCTAAGAAAATGAACCTAATATCAAATTTAGTGGGTAAAGTATAATACAGTTGAGTTCAAAATCTTGACTGTCTCTAAACATAATTTCATATGCTGGCATATGAAATTAATATCTTAAAAATACACATACTAAGATTTTCTCAATTATAGGATAAAAAGTGGGACCACTCCTATAGAGCATATGACAAGGGTACAGGTCAAATCTGTCAAGTGTAGAACATAAATGTCTTAGCACAATAATCAAGTAAATGAGGTGAAAGCTGTGTGATTGGTTTGATCTAACCACGTCAGATTGTATATAAAAAAATCAACACATTGTACCCCACATATGCATACATGTATTCATGATCTATGTGTATTTGACGTAATAAAAAATATATAATAAAAGCTTTTCCTGCACTAAGGGTTTTTTGGATGCTCCTAAGAGAATATTGCTTTTTCTATATGCTATTGCGTTTAGTTTTTATTATTTTTTTTATGAAATCATATTTGTGCACATTAATACTATCATGGGATACAGTATGTTATTTCCATATACAATTTGAAATACTTTCATCCAGTTGGCCAACATAGCCATCATGTCATTCTCATAATTGTTGTGTTAAGACATTTATATTCCACATTTAGAAAGATTCACATGTACCCTTACAGTAAAAGTCATAGACGTGATCCCTGCAATCACCCTCCCTTCACCCATCCTCCCCCCCCTTTCCCCGTATTCTTGGACTACAATTGGATTATAGCTTTCCTATGATAGCTCACAATTAGTTTCATAATAGGGTTGAGTACATTGGATACTTTTTCTTCCATTCTTGAGATACTTTGCTGAGAAGAATATTATTATTATTATTATTTTTTTTTTCCTCCACCTGAAACCTTACCTTAGGCTAAGGAAAAGGAAAGTCTTGTCTTAATACTTTTAAGTCGTAAAGGAGTTTGTTAGTGAGCTAAAGAGAGAGCGGAGAATGCTTTGTTTTGCTAACAGTGGATGCCATCCAGAGGGAATGCCATTGGTTGACCTGCATCTCAGCAGGTGAATGTGTGTAGATGGCAACACAGACAGTCATCTGCTCCCGTGAGTCACACGGGAGAGTTCATGGCCGGCGCACGGCACAGCTTTCAGAGTTCAAGAATGAGTGTAGGTCCATCTGTTCAAAGATTCCTTTCCAGCCGAGATCTTCCTTTACACAGCACAGGAAGCTGAAAGCCATTGACAGATGTTGTATTGTGGTACGAGCTCGTGAGTTCTACAATTCTAATATAACAATTCAGCCTCGTGGAAACACGAAGTCTTTGTAGTGGTCGTACCACTGGTGAATTTGGGTAAAACACTGACGAATCAGGGCAAAGTTTTGTCCCATTTGGAAATAAGTCTTCTTAAGAAACACTAACAGAAGTTGGCGGCTAGAAGGGAATGAGAAGCTCCCTGACTCCAACCAACTTACCAGACAGGTAAGGAATCTGGAGAGGCAGAGATTGTAACTGAGGTAGCCAAAGTTCTAAAGCTAGCAGATAGTAACATTGGTATGAAACTCTGGTCTCCTGACAGGTAGAATAAGACAGCCTCTCCCCAGTCATATCTGGTCTTCTGGTCCTCTCCAGAAGTCTAAGAAGGTTATGTACCAAGTCCAAGGAAACGTTCCATTTTGTGCTTTCACAATGGACTCACACTGAGTCACACCTAAATATATCAGTTAGCTACAGAAATGATCTCTGTTGTTTGAAACAACTATCTTTCCACTCACCCAAGGCTGTTCGATTCTTCGAGAATTTATAGAACAGGTAACTGAAAATAGTACAAGGTCATTTTGTAGAAATGCTGATTCTACATGAAGAATAAAACATTTCCCAAATATTAAAATACACGCTTAGGCAAATCCAGCACCAGAAGTTTTTTGGAGGTAAAATTAAAAGGTGATATTACTATAGGATGGTTTTTAGGGTTATAGGAATCATCTCTATCACCATGAAAGTAAAATGTAGGCTTAACTTTTTATTTGGATGGATATATTTATGAAGGCGATTCAGACCTCATTGTCTCGCCTTACCTGAAAGCTCCCTGGCCAGCGTGCTCCACACGGCTACCTCAGACCAGCAGGTGCTTTTCATTTTGTAACACCTTGTTCCGTAAGGTGCTTCACGATATGACAAGTGCATTCGTGTGCAGTTATAACGAACCTAATGGCAGCTTTTCTCTAGCTTAAATGAGCAAGCCTCCCACTGTAGAGTAATGATGTTTTAATTGCACATTTGGTGCACAAAAAGTGAAGCAAAAGCTTAATTCACGTACTTGTAAGAGCTGCATTAAAAAAATACATTTGCAGTGAAGCAGCAATTATATTTCGAAGCATTCATTCAAATCAGCCTGTAGGATTATGCAGGTACTCTATTCTTCCTGTTACCTTTATAGAATAAGTTAGAGTGGTTGTAATGTTGGTTTGAAATGGTGCCTGTTTGTGATGTTATTAAGTAGCCGTATTCTAAAAATTAGACCTGCTGCCTCCTCTTAGAAACATTGCCAGATTCCCTTGCCTTCCAGAGAACTGTTCAAACGTTGTTTAAATAATGTTCATCAGCCCCAAAATAAATGTTCCTCTAGTAACATGGATATTTTAGTGAAAATTTCACTCTTTTTTAAAAAATGAAACCGACTGTGATATTCACAGTGCTCTGACTCTTCTGTTCTGGTTGCGGGTGACTCATGTAGTATTCACGTGAGTAGAAATCCTGCTCCGTAGTGCCCCATAATAAGGTTTTAATAACCACATTGGAGACAAGAATATCTTATTTTGTAAATCAAGCTAATATATAAGATTCACATCACTGCTGCAGTGATTTGGCGGTGATTTCGTGAATGTTTGTAGACTGGCAAACTGAATGACCGAGATCCAAAGGGAATCTGGGACGTGGGCTAGAACTCAATTAAAGAAATACAGTATCAGAGGAGCTGCCAAGAAAGGAGAAGGGAATTTCCAAATCTGCCCTGGTTTTGGCGTAACCCTACCCCATTTACTATTCAAGCCCAGATAACGTACAGTGCTGATTTCCTAAATACACGTCCTGCATGCAAAGTCTGATGGCAGCTGCGTCCCGTAGGAAGACAAAGAATTGGAGAGGAAGTATGTGGTTGAGAAGACCAGCAGTGTGTGCTCAGAAATCATCAGAGGTAAAAATTGGAAATGTGGTACGTTCAGATGCTTACAAATGCACACGTATCTGAATAATAACAGTTAACGTATTGTGCTTGTCAGGTGCCTGCTGGTGTGGTAAGCACGTGACCAATTTACTCGTTTATTCTTCAGCTAATCCAACCTTACAATACAGACACTCCCAGCATCACTGTTTTGCCCAGGATCACACAGTAAGGTATCAGCACATCTGAGGGTTGAATGTTGGCAGCCTGATTTCAGAGCAAATCCTTTTAACCACTGTTCTTTCCTGCCTTGTCTGAAAAGACAGCATCCCTCCCAGAGCTAACCAAACAGCACGCTTCATTCCAGATATGGGATTGTTTTTTAATATATTCCTCATCTTGTTTACTTAGTTATCGTGTTAAGACATTTATACTCTATACTAATGGGTCCGACATGTACCCTATTGCATTATGCACCATTGGTGAGATCCCACCATCCACCCCCCTCCAGCTGGCCTCCTCCCTCCTTCAGCTTGGGCCATAGTTGTGATCTATTCTTCATATGAAAATGTGAGTGATTGTAAATTGGTTTCATAATGGTACTGAATACATGGGATATTTTTTCTTCCATTCTTGAGATACTTTACTGAGAAAGATATGTTCCAGCTCCATCCATGTAAACATAAAAGAATCAAGTCTCCATCTTTTTTAAGGCTGCATCATATTCCATGGCGTACATATACCACAATTTATTAATCCATTCATGGGTCGATGGGCCCTTGGGCTTCTTCCATGACTTGGCTATTATGAGTTGAGTTGCAATGAACAATCTGGTGCAAATATCTTTGTTATAAAGTGATTTTGTCAGATATGGGATTTTTATTATTAACAAGACTATGAAAAGAAATCAGTGCAAAATGAGTTACTGTAAGAAACAGAAAACTAACTTTAACTAAGTCAATGTGTGTGTAGAAACAAGACGTCCTACCCGGATGTCCAGTAGGGATCCTGTGTGCCCCCTTGTGTGTCTGGTTTAGGAATCCCCACGCTACCACCTGCTGATATTTAAAAGGCGTTTACTGGGACCGGCACTCTGCAGGGATTATCTGATGTAATCACAGTTCTGTATTACACATGAGGAGGCTGGGACTGGGGGTTTAAATAATTTATTCAAGCCTACAGTGTTAGCAAGTGATAAGGTGGGAACTTGAATGCCGCATCTGCCTGACTGAGCCCAGACTATCTGTCGTCTCATGCTTCTCACTATGGCATGTCGCCCCCCACTGGTGACCTAGTCAGCAGGCGTTGAACAGAGAAAAAGGGAATTTTAGAGCTCATGAATATAATGATGTTAAGAATTTTAAGATTTGAGGATTTTACAAAGGAACAAGTGGATCCTTGAGTTTCCTTCCAGCTTTCTAATTTGCTTTAACTGGTAGACAGGCAGAGGAAATTGAGCAAACTATAAAATGGAAACTGCATGAAATAACGGACTTCACCTAATTTCAAATGTAATATCATATATGCCATTCACTTTATTTTTTTTTCTCAGTTTAAATTGATGAACTCACTTGAAAACATGGTTTTAGTATGAGTTTTTGGGACATCTAATCAGGACACAATAATCGTGGTGTTGGCCTGGGAGAAGCAGACGCTCTGATCTTGAAGAATTAGGACTTTTTCTTAATGTTGGCAGATTGGCCTTTCATCCTGGTGGATCATTAGCAGGACAGCTTTGTGCTTGTGACTGGAGAAGCTGCTTGTATTACCACCTCGGCATTTTGCCAGGGTCCAGCAGCCCACTCGTTTGACTTCCCAGACTGGCTGGAGTGCAGCACTCAAATAAGATTTACAGAAAGAAGAACAGCTGTGTAGAATATGGCCTTTGGAAGGGGAAATTTACTGAGATAGTGATTATAGCACATGCAGCTCAAGGCATAACCATAATGCTCGGAGGACCATTTCTCTCCCTCGCGTGGTATTTTATATCTATTGCCCTCAGAACAGGAAGGCAATGTGTATTCATGGTAGCAAATGCTATTTCCCATCTTGTAAAACTGATTTTATTGCAACCTTCTGCTTTTAGTTACTGAAAACTTGCTAAAAATCCTTGTTAGAAGGTAAAACTTTTACTGTTTGGCCTCTTCCAAAAAAATATGGCTTGAGCGAAAAGAGAGTGGTATTTAAATTCTAAAAAGATGGCGATGCTTAATTTGGCGTTTAAAAATTACTTCTACTTTATCAATGTTAGCTCCTTTAAGTATTGCTTAAACAATTCTTGCATATCAGACTATTCCTGTCGATACATCTATCAAGGATAAAACAGCGTTTAATTTGTTTTCCCCCAACTAGCATGCAGGAATTTAAACTTGGGTTGCTCAGACTTATGTAATGAGTATGTAAATTATTAAAAGGCCTTTCTTTTTTTTTTTGGTTTAAGTTTTAATGTTGTTTTAAAATGCTTCAAGGATTTTGCATATTAGGCTATCTCTATTGGTGATAATGTACCTCTATTCAGAATCACTTTTGTTTTTCTTTTTCGTTTGGTATAAATCTGGAGGTTGTGGGGAGGATGCTGATACCGGTTCGTACCTCATCTTTATATTACGTGGAGAGGCAAGCCATTAGTCAGCTCGGCTTGAACTCCTTCAGTTTGGGTCTCCAACTTTTGACTAAGTATTCGTGTGATCCTTTCCTTGTATTTTTAGTGGCTCTCTTCTTAATGCTTTGTGCATTAAAAAAACCCACCTCAAATCCAAAACTTTTATTTTCATAGTCCTTCAGTGTTGCCAAACCAGGAGTTTTATAAACATCATGACACGTGATTCTCACGGCCACACTGCCACTCAGGCCTAAGCACACAAGCTCTGCAAGCTCAACCATAGTCTGGCCTCCAGTCAAAATGAAATAATGACAAAAAGTCAAATCTAAAACAGATTGTCCACTTTTCACCTGATATTAGAAGTAATTTATGCCCTACTCTTTCTCTCATAAAATGGGCAAGGGTATTTTTAAGATAAATAATCGAGGACTATCGTGTAAAACTTAAATGTAAGAAAAAGTCCCTTTACTTACATTGTAATCTATGCTTATTTTGACAATTACTTCTTTTAATCCTGTTTAAATTTTATTGTCTGGCCATTATTTTAGCTGATGGAAACATAGTATCATAAAAATGTGTATTTATGATATCCTCAAGGATATGATAGTAGACTTACATTGATACATATTTATGGGTTTCTGTGTGTGTGTGTGTGTATGTATTTGTAGGCATGGAAGAATGATTCGTTTTAGCTACATGTGCCTTTAATAGTTTACTGTAGATTTGGGTGTCTGTTTATAAAATTATGTTAAAAGAAAGCTTTAACATATAGATAGTTGAGGGAATCATTCTTCAGCTTTATTTAAAAAGTAGAGTAAGATATTTATTTGGGAAAGAGAAGCAGGAAGGCACCTACTGTGCTCACAGGTAGATGACGTCGAATGCAGCCTGAAGGGGCTCCGGGGAAGGATTTTCCACCTGCTTCTGTGGAGCCACAGCAGCGTGCTCCTCCCGGCCCCTTCTGCTGTGTTTCTCCAGGTGCCCAGACTGAGTCGCTGCTGAGGCTGGTCTCCATCTCTGTCCCTGGGTCTCTCTTTTACACACACACACACATACACACACACGTGTGCACGCACACTATCTCCGTCCTTGAGTCTCTCTCTTACACGCGCGCGCACACTATCTCTATCCCTGGGTCTCTCTTTTACACACGTCCACACGCACACACACACTCTTCTACATACACACACTCTTTCTCTCCCCCCTACCTGTCCAGCCTCTTTTCCTGTCTTTTCAGCACTAGTTTTGGAAATATGGTCCACATGCTATGTCTCATAATTTTTCCTAGGGAAAACCTAGAGAAGAGGATTTTTAGAAAAGGCCAGGCAATCTTTCTCAGCCAACAGAAGCAATGATTGTGCTAAATCAGTGTTCATGGAGGAAGTTGGTCATCGCAAGAACGCCTGTGTTTCTCACGGTGATCGGTTAGCTCCACTAGCAGCCCGGACAGAATGTCCTTAGAGGAGGCACATCTCCTTCCTGCCTTCTTATACCAACTCTCTGTCCGAGATCCCATCGCAGAACTTGTACACACTGACCACTGAACGCAGGCAAATCGATAATGACTTTGTTGCCCTGACAGACAGTGATAGTTGATCTGCCTCTAGATCTCCAAAGTTATTGAGCTGTTTGTGTGACCCTCCATCTTCTGGGGGTGTGTGCAGGCCTCTCCTTCCTCAGGAGTGCCAGCTGACCACAGAGGTGGCAAGGAGACCACTTCCATGTAACCACAGAGGTGGCAACGAGACCCCTCCATGCAACCACAGAGGTGGCAACGAGACCGCCTCCACGCAGGAAACGCATGTGTGACTTTGACATCTCCCTTTTGTGGTCTGATTTCAGATTAGCTAGGGCACAGACAGTGTGGAGCTGGCTTATTTTGTTTAATATATTCCTTTTTCACAGTGGATCAGAAAACAATAGAACAAAACAAACAAAAAACAGCCTTTTGTAAATGTTTTATGAAAGGACACATAAATGTGTTGCTTAATGGAATAAAATCAAAGTAGCCACAATAATTTAAAAAATCACTTTTTGTTATAGCCATTGCTATTAAAGAATGGCTAGGTAATTCTCTCTAAATACTTTCTTTGATTTAGAGTAGAATTATAAATTCAGTGCCACAGCAGAAATCTCTCCCTCCCCTTTTGTCCCCTCCCAATCGTCCTGTGTATTTATCTGTTTCTCTCTCTATGCATATGTGGATAGATATATATGTATCAAGTATTCCATCCATCATTGTTTTTTTCCTGCACACAAATGTTCTTTGGACTTCAGTAGTTGTGAAAAGTCAGTATGAATCATCCCCCGTAATATTTGAAATAGCATTAATAATATTCTCTAATCAGTTTTATGAGAATTTTTAGGTACCTTTGAAATCTGATAAAACATCTTCCTATTCTTCATAGTTTCTCTCCACAAATATATTTTTGTCCTCATGAATAAATGATTTTTTTGGAATACCATTGAGTCCAACAAGGCCTCAATTTTCAGACTATTTATTTCGTGAATGGATCTCATGCAGCTCAGCCCCCAGGGCTGACTGGAGAGTGTGGTCTGATCCTGTTGCTGTGAGTGGAACGTCTTTCTTCACTGAGGCCCAGTATGACGTGCTGTGATCTTCAGGCCTGCCCATCCCGTCTCTATGACAACAGGGATCCCAGAATCATTTTGGATCAGAGAGAGGTATCATTGCTGCCAGTTGAGATTATCCTGTCATGGCAATAGCCATTTGGATAATGTGAAAGTTGCTCCAAAAACATTGTGAAATGATAATGATAAAATATTGGTATATTTTTCTAAGTTGGAGACACCTGACTATGGGTAATCCTTTAAAATTAAGCAATGTATTTGATATAGCAGATAGCAGAGATTTGAGTTACCTGTTACTTTCCCGTGTTTTGTTTTAAGTCTGTGTTATGAAATGCTAATTATATTTCCTTCTCATTTATAGGTAACCCATTAACTAAGGCTAAGTCAGGTGACCCTCAAGGCTGATTACATGGAATGTATGCACAGAAACTTAACTCCTGAGGTGACCTGCAGGAAGATTTTTATACTGCACGGAAGAGGCACTCCAGAGTCTGTTTCTAAGGGATTTCTCTGGACTCTTTATTGAAATCAAGACTTTAAAATAGATATGAACTTCTATGTCATGAAGATTTCCTATTTGAACTGTATTCAGCTTGTTAAATTGCTAAAAGAATTTGAACTTGGCATCTTCAGAGGTGGTGAAGAGTTGTTTTTTCCAGAGTGAGGTCAGAGACAGTCACCTTTTGGATTATTGGCTCCAGATGTGACAACTGTTCTTGTTTCTGAAAGCTGTCTCCGAGTGCGCTGTTCTCCCATCATGGATGTGTTCCTGGGCCCCGTGCTCCTTGGCTAGTGCAACTACATACAACTTCAATGACAATTTTTTTTTTTCTGAGAACTTCTTTGGCATGTAGACTGAGACAGTTTTATTTATATTCTAATACTGGAGCTCGGAAGGCCTACATGTTTTAACATCTTAAATTTGCTTTTGTTAAAGGAATGGAAATATATATCCATGTATAATAACTATTGTTGGCAAGTAATAGCTATCTGAGTACATCAGTCATATAAGAATGTATAGACAAGCTGACGTATCTTCCCAGGCTGACAACACCCTCCCGCCGCTCTTTGTCAGTTAAATAGGTAGTAGTTAGACCTGGATTGCCATTTCATGATATAATATCTCTCCAGAACTCTCCCTTTCAGTTTTTTTTTAAGTGGGTTTTTTCTTTAATTTTTTTATGTTTACTTTTTCCTTTCACAGAAATCAGCAGTGAGCAGTCATATTATTGGGTAGCCTTCAGTTTCAAAAACTTGCCAGGGTTGCATGTCAGTTTCTGATTTCTTAGCTTGAATGTTACTTAGATTTCTTCTAGTGTTTCTGTTTTTAAACGGTCCTTTCTATCTCATTTTAAAAGACTGTCTCTCCCTCAGTCTCAGTGACTGTTTGAATGCTTACATATTTGTTCAGCCTGTTGGTAGGAAAAAAATTTTTTTTTTGGCCTCAAATTTATAAATATTTGCTTATAGATGTCTCATTCAAATAATTTCCTAGGCCAGTATTTTGTCCACAATTTTGTAGCCATTTTAACATTTGTGGTTTTCAGTGCTACAGCAAAGTCATAAATATTTAAAGGCCTTAAACATGTATGTACTTTTCCCCCTAAGTTATTACAGAATGTATAATTTTATACTACATTTATTTTGTTTGATCTGTGCTGTGAAGGGAGAGAAGAATAGAAATTTCACAGCCATCCGTAATAATATTGTGTAAACCTATAATTTGAAGGAATGTAAAGGGGTAGACACCTGTGTTTTACTCATTTTAGACTGTCCAGAAGATGCTTCAAAAATTGTCCTATTAGAAGTTCTGTCATGTAGAGAAGATGTGGAAACATTTTGTTATTTTTAAAACTCACTGACATGGCCAGTTAGGCACTGGTCGTTTCCATGGCTGAGGCTCACAGATCCTGAAGAGCTCTAGTTCTTAGTTTATAACAATATTCAAAACCCAGTATGTTACTCAGACTCTTTTTCTTGGGAAGAATAATTAAAAGTGTAAACTTCGTTAAAAATTAAACTCGAAAAGCGTACTTCTGACATTGAACTGCAAGTCTGCTGCCTTGTAAGTCCATGGAATGAAATGCTTTCCTTCTCCATTTTAATTATGCTCAAGCTAATTAGATGGCTCAGAGCGGATTTTCACGATGCTTCAAGACTACGTGAAATCATAAAGAAAAGACTAACAATTGTGCTGGAGTTTTTGCATCAATTAGAATAGCATTAGTTTTTCTTTACAACAAAGATGAAAACTGCTTTATTTTAGAAATTATGAATTTGTCCTAGGTTGGTTTGAAATTATAGATAATGCTTCTCATTTTATAAACTATGTCCTCTAAAAACCACTGGAAATTCTGTATAATATACAAGTGTAATACATGCATATTAATAGAGAAAAAGACATGGAATTTCAAATATACTAACTAGATTATCCCCCATAAATTAATGTTGTGACTATTCAGAAAAGGTGAATAAAATTGGAATATAAAATGAACTCTCCTTCATAAGTTATATTTGGAGATCTGTTTTCTTGCATTTTATTTTAAAACCACTTCAGTTATTATCTAGGAAACCTTTCAGCTCATGAAGAGGCTGACATAAATTCTTCAATTTTTTTAAATAAAGATCCATGGCAAATCTTGCCATGTGCACAGAGTTCTGACACTTGACTTGCGTCTTTGCTAGGAGACAGTTGAAATAGATATATGTTTATACTGGTGCTGTTGCTAACATCTTGACTATGAACTTAATTGGCATAATTTTTAGCAATATGGAAAATTCATTTTATTTTGAAGACTGTTAGACATAACGCACTGTTTTTCTTTATATTACATGTGGAGATTATTCATCTATTTCACAAATATGACTGATTTAGACTTTAATTTTTTAAAAAGACTTTTTATTTTAAAATAACTTGAGAGTCACAAGAAGCTATAAAAGCTAGCACAGAGGGTTTCCATGAGACCTTTCCCCACTTTACCCAGTAATAACATTTTGCAAAACCATGGAACCTTGTCAGAAGCAGGAAAGTGATGTTGACATAATATTATTAAACCCAATACAGGCTTTACTTGGATCTTACCAGTCTTCAAATGAATTCTGTGTGTTTGTGTGAACATGGGTTAGATAATAGTATGAGATGTGGGCCAATGACAGACCAATCTCTCCTCTATTTTTGGAACAGCATCCTATAGTTTTATTTCACTTTATTTTCAAACACTCTTAACACAATAGAAACTTCCAGTTTTAATATCAAACAGTACCATATATCAAATTTGGTAATGGTTTTCAAATATGGCATTGGTTTTCATGGGAGGAAAGAGATCTGAGACTCTGCATCTATGGTTAAAATTGAAAGAGTAAAAAGACTTTGATGTTGTTCCTTTGTTTTCCCCTCAGTAAACCTTGCACTGCTATGCAGTGCTATACAATCGGGTTTGACTGTTGATGATACACAACAGCTGACAGCATGGCAATTAATCGTATGAGTACACGGAATTGATCTTTTTAAAGTTTAGATAATTTTCTCAATTCTTAGATGATGCATCCATCTGAAAGAGCAACATATGCAAAGACAAGCCCTTTGTCATTTTGAGTCACTAACTTAAATGGAGAGAATTAAAATGACATCGGACAATCTGCTTAGGGAAATGGATGAGTTGGGGAGATGTGCACTGGCCTTCTGTTCCCTCCCCCACGTAGAGAACTCACACTAGAACATCTCTGATTCAGACTAGGCTCTTCCTTCTTCCTTCTTCCTCCCTCCCTCCTTCCTCTCTCCTCTTGTTTTACACATATAATGTTTAGGGAAAGAGCATTAGAATAGCTGTACTTACAGATTGCTTATGGCTTTCTTCCTTATTGCTTTACCTTCCTGTGTGAGACTATGAGTGGTGGAGTATAGACATTACAATTATCTGGCACTTAACTGACAGTTATTGAATTCTTACTAGGCACAGGCACATGAGGCTAGATTCAGTTTGGGGGTTAGCTGGTTTAGCCTTAAAAATGGCCTTTCAAATTACTTCAACAGGTAATTTCTTGATGCCCTACATGTGCATAACACTGTGTTAACCAGTGAGAAAGTAAGTACCTAAAAGATTTTGTTTTGATTTACTCATATCTGTCTACTTTAAAATATTTAGAAGTATTTTGTTTTGATTTACTCATATCTGTCTATTTTTAATATACTAAAAGTTACCAAATGGTATGTTCTATGCCTTGAACATTTTTCTGGAATATGCAATCTGTTACACATAGCAATTGAACTTCATTCTAGAAGTTATGTGATTAAGGTAATGCATGTCCAAACCTTTTTTTTTTTTTTAACCGGCTTTTTTTTTACATTTTTTAAAGCAAATATGAGTTTGAAAGTCTTAATAAAGATATATTGAGGGTATGAAGAGACATTAGAGAGGATTGAATAATCTAACAGAGAGTGATTGAGATCCTGAGCTTAAACTATAACAGGCAAAACAATGGATCTCAATTCTTGTTGACATTTAAATTATTTGAGGAGTAGGACATTTGGGAGAGAGCAAAATGTGAGAAATTGCTGTGGGCAGTGGCGCTGACCCCTGTTCAGTCTTTCAAGGGTGGAACCACTGATGTTGGGTTAGGACTATCTCTGGCAGGGGCGCTGACCCCCATTACCACTTTCAAGGGTGGAGCCATTGATGCCCAGTTTGGTCTTTCATGGGTGGGGCTGCTGATGCCTGGTTTGGACTTGCAAGGACGAGTGAACTGATGCCCACTTCAGACTTACAGAGTGGGGGTGCTGATGCCTTTGCCCTGACTGTGGCTGGTGATCTTTCCTGAATTGATGGTCCACCAGAGGGGCCAGGACCTATCCCCTTGTGTATGCTCTTTGAAACTGTCTGTGGATTTCTACTACTGGGTAATTAGAGACCCTTTGAACTCTCCCTATTGATCAGTGACTGTAGTGTATGGGTCAATCTGTGTAGAGCTCTGGACTGGGCTGTCCATTCAGGGTGCCTTGGAGGTTGAGCAGTGATTGTTTTGAAGTTGGAAAGGATTGAATCTCCTTCAACAGCTGTCACTGGTGGGGGGCAGGACACTGCAGTTGCTTGCATCTCTCCCCAGATGAGATTCCAGCCTAATATCTCAACTCCTTAGGATGGGGTAGAGGTGACTGAATTCAGGATAGAGCCAACCTGTGCTCTCTTACTAAGCATATCTTCAGAGTCTTCTGCTACAGCTCTGAAAGGGACCTTTGTAAGGCTGTAGGGGTAAACCCACAGTCACAAGCCCCAGCTCATTGGGTTAAAGGAAAGTTAAGTCTACTTCCTGGGGACCCCAATCCAATCTTACCCTACCACTTTTAATAGCCAAATTGCAGAAAGTATTCATGTGGTGGAATCAGAGGAAGATCTCTAGCAACATGAATAGTCAGAATAGATCAACTCCCCCAAGGAGTGACAAAGGAGATAAATCAGAACATACCATTCAGGGCAGTGCCTGTGTCTCAAAGGAGTAAGGTGCCAACCCTATATGGCAGAGGTGGCGGGTTCAAACCCAGCCCTGGCCAAGCTCTGCAAAACAAAACAAAACAAAAGAAGAAGAAGATATCATTCATAAACAAATGGCTGAAATTTCAGAAATAAAATTCAGAATAGGGATGGCAAATAAGATGAATAGAATGGAGGAAAAATTGGAAATAGAAATACAAAGAGTAGTTCAAAACTTATCTCAAGAAATCAATGAATTCAAAGACAAAATCACAAAGGATATGGACATAATGAGAAAAGAAATAGCAGAGCTCAAGGAAATGAGAAAGTTATTTGAGGAGCTTCATGTTACATTTGAATCCCTCAGCAGTAGAGTTAAGCAGGCAGAAGAAAGGATTTCTGAAATTGAAGACAAAGTTTTTGAATGCTCCACAAGACTCAAAGAGGTAGGAAAGTGGAGAAAAAAAAACTAATCATTCCCTGAGAGTTGTGGGACCACTGCTAAACTTCAAACATTTGTCTTATCATAATTTCAAAAGTAGAAGAAGATGGTGAAAAAGGTACAGATGCTCTACTCCAAGATATTATGGAGGAGAATTTCCTAACCATGGCAAGAGACACAGAAATTCAGATAGTAGACAGTTTCAGAACTCCATCAAGACAATCCAAATAAAGCATCTCTTAGACACATCGTAATTAACTTTGCCAAAGTTAAGATGAAGGAGAAAATTCTGCAAGCACCCAGACATAAGAAAAGCATCACCTACAAAGGGAGAAATATTGGAATGATTGCTGATCTCTCAGTTGAAACCTTTCAAGCCAGAAGAGGATGGTCATCAACCTTCAAACTCCTAAAAGAAAACAACTTTCAGCATAGGATACTGTATTCAGTTAAACTGAGTTTTATTTGTGTTGGAGAAATCAGATACTTCACTAACACACATGTTGAGGAAATTTGCCATACCTAAACCAGCTCTTCAGGATATTCTCAGACCCATTTGCCATAATGACCATCACAATGGTCTGCCACCAAAGTAAACCCATCCAGAAATTAAGGAACAAAACCAAACTAACCAAACTAAGGATTAAAACTATTGACTGTTTTAAAAACCTGACACCTAAAATATTATCATGCCTATCAATTTTCTCAAGTAATGTGAAAAGCTTAAATTGTCCTCTAAAGAGGCACAGATTTTCTGACTGGTTCCAAAACCTCAGACCAAATATCTGTTGCATATAAGAGTCTCATCTTACTTTAAAGGATCAGAAAGGACTCTGGGTGAAGGGATGGTCATCTATAATTCAGGCAAATGGAAATCAGAAAAAAGCAGAGGTTGCATTCTATTTGCAGATACAATAGGTTTTAAACCAGCAAAGATAAGGAAAGTTAAGGATGGACCCTACATATTTGTCAAGGGAAACACTCAACATGAAGAGATTGTGATGTTTAACATTTATGCACCCTACCAGAATGCTCCCCAATTTATGAAGCAAACCCTAAGGGATATGAACAATTTGATATCTTCTAGCACTATAACAGTTGGAGATTTTAACACCCCTTTGGCAGTCCTGGATTGATCCTCCAAGAAGAAACTAAACAAGAAAATAATAGACTTAAACTTGATCCTAGAATGAATGGACTTAACAGACATCTACATAACATTTCATCCTAACAAAACTGAATGTACATTCTTCTCATCAGCCCATGGATTATCCTCCAAAACAGATCATACCTTAGGACACAAGTCTAACCTCAGCAAATTTAAAAGAATAGAAATTATTCCTTGTATCTTCTCAGACTATCACAGAATAAAAGTTGAACTCAACAGGAACAGGAATCTTCATACTCAAACTAAGTCATGGAAACTAAATAACCTTATGCTGAATGATAGCTTGGTCAAAAACAAGAGGAAACAAGAAGGAAACCACCATGTTTTTAGAACAAAATGAC
>NW_003852533.1:618841-619444 GCF_000181295.1 Otolemur garnettii | reverse complement strand
ATATACCAAATGATCAAAAATCATTTTACAACAAAGAAATTTGCACTAGAATGTTTATTGCCTCCCAATTCATAATTGCCATTCATGGAATCAGCCTAGTGCCCATCGACTCATGAATGGATTAACAAATCGTGGTATATGTACACCATGGAATACTAAATAGCCATAAAAAGATGGAGACTTTATCTCTTTTATGTTTACCTGGATGGAGCTGGAATATATTCTTCTTAGTAAAGCATCTCAAGAATGGAAGAAAAAATACCCAATGCACTCAATACTATTATGAAACCAATATATAATCACCTACACATTCATCCAAATGAGAAAACAAAACTATAGCCTAGAAAGAAGAAGGGAAGAGGAGGAAGAGGGGAAGGGAGGTGACGGGGAAGACAGGAAGAAGGAGGGTATTTGGGAGGTATCTCACCTAATATGAATGATGCAATGGTACATTTTAAAACTACTAAGAGTGAAGTATAAATGTCCTACCACAACAAATAAGTGATATCATGGTTATGTTAACAAGTTTGATATAAACTTTCCACATTATCAGATGAGCACATTGTACCCCATCAATGCATTAATGGACACAGTTATGATTTA
>NW_003852533.1:612769-618367 GCF_000181295.1 Otolemur garnettii | reverse complement strand
GTGGGTTGAAGAGTGAAGGAGAGATTTTAAAGTAGAATTAGCACACGTAGACCTCTCTTTCAACAGCAAGTGAAAAAGAAAAAGAGGGTAGAGGTTATACAGAGGGGGCAGAATTAAAAGCATGCTTTTTTTTTTAAATATAAGGCAAAATAGAAGTATATTTATGTATGAAGCAAGGAACAAGGCAGGGAAGAGAAAGAGATATATAGTTTAGGAATGAAAAGTGATGAAAAAATGCTCCACAAGGAAGGAATGTCCATATTTCAGTAGAGAGAAACACATAATATGTGAGGAATAATCACGATCAAATTCCATAGAAAATCTAATGGGCTGGAACAGTGAAGATGCATTTGGTGTTAGATCTCTGGTGACCTTTGGTGACCTTCAACAGAGCAGTATTGGTAGTACGGTAGACTCCAAGTCAAAAACCAATCATTGACTGATTGATTGCCAGCTTGGGCCTGAGCTACTGGATGTAATTAAGTTACGGCTCTGAGATCATAAATAGATGAATGAGAGATAAATTAAGTGTCTGAATCATTATTTGTAAAATGGACATACTTTAATTGTCTAGTTCATAGGATTGTTGTCACTATGAACAGTGAGTTAATACACATAAAAGGCTTTGCACAGAATCTAGTACACAGTAAGCATTTACTAGAAGGTGGTTCCTTAATTGCAAAAGATATTGCAGTTTTGTTTTGAAACTATATAAAAATCATATTGATAGAAAATAAACTGCTAGTATGTGTGGTAAATAGGAGAGGAAGCTGGAGAAGTTTCACATTTAAATCGCTTTTTAAAGAATTGTGTGTTTGCAAAGAAAGTAAGAGAATGAAACTTGGTGACAGACTACTAGAAAATATTTTTGGAGAGGCCAGAAAGGTTTGTAGACCGAGGATAAGGAGTAAGTAAAGAAGCAGAAATTGATTAAGAAATAAAGAATGGATCAACATTCTGGAGGAAGGAGAAGCAGCTGAAGGCAGGAACGTCAGGTGGAAGTGTTAGTGTGAGTGGGGAGCATGTGTCTTCTGTTAGACGGGATCAGTGAACAAGGAGGGGGGAAGCTAGAAAGCGACTTATCAGTGAGGCCAAGAAGTGATGCTCGTGGGTCTCTGGGTGAAAGAATGGCACACAGAGGGCTTAGGAGATGAGACGCATCTGGTGAGCATGCCGGGGACGGACTTGGGTTTATAATCTCCAATGAGAACAGAAAATACGTGAGACAAACTTCACTTTTTCTGGAGACCGAGAGAACAAGAGACAATAAGGGCATTTAGGGAGCATTTAGTTGGTAGACACGTGTCGTTTCCATCACTGTTGCAGTGTGCACAAAGGACAGGTGAAAATGAATGGTTCAGATCATTTTATGTGAAAATAGGCAAGATACAAAAAGAAAAAAAAAAAGAGGTTAATATCCTGTAAGTACTCGCTGCATCCCACAAGCTCATTCTAAGCATTTTACATGTATTACTTAATAATTTTACTTGAGACAGGTGTTATTGTTATTAGCACTTTGAAATAAGAAAACTGGAGCATGAAAATGTGAAGTAATTTCCCGAGTTTCAATCATAGCAAGTGGCAGAGCTTGGATTTTAACCTTGGTAGCGGTAAATACAGAGGGTCTTGGTTTACATGCCCTTGTAAGGCTGTATCATGGCTCAGAGGGCAAGTGAAGTAAAAGGGGTTAGTGTTTATAAAGGTAGGGAGGAGTGGTGAGACAAAAAATAGTTTTGAAAGCAAAGAGCAGTTTTATTATTTATTAGGGAAGAGGAGCATTAGTGCTTTAACAAATATTTTTGTGTCCCTACTACATGCTAAGAACTGTTTTAGATATAGTGAAGAAAGTATCATTAAGCAAGCTTTACCTTTTCTTCAAATGATATCCTTCCTGGGAGGGATAATAAGTTGAATTTTTAGCAACTTAGATTAAAGATCTTCAGATAAATTCCATGATGCACTGAGTCAGCAGGGCAGCCCTGGAGAGAGAGAGAGGGCTGGAAGTAGAACAGGAGATTGTGAAGAATGGGGAGGTATGAGCCTCCAAAAAGAAGCCAATTGTTTTGATGAGGGTAGATCATACTAATAATTATGAAACTCACTAGTGCCTGAGTATGTTAGAGCAGAAGGATTTTAACAAGGAGTTTGTCTTCTGTTTTTATGTTTGGGGATCCTATAGCTCAGTGGTTAGAGTGCCAGCTCTGTGCACCAAGAGTAAGAGGCTCGAACCTGTGGTGGGCCTGCTTAACAACAACAAAAATTATGTTTGATTTTTCACTTGGGAGTAAGGTTTTCTGTCTTTGTGTCCACTCATAAGACACCAAGGAAGAGTCCTTGGTGTGGGGTGTCAGTTACCTACTGCTGTGTAACACTGCCCCAAACTCAATGGTGTGAAATAGTAAGCACCTGTCTCTGCCCCCACGGCTGCCAGTCAGCTGGGAGGTTCTGCTGGACTCGACTCACTCCCTTGACTGTGGTATCTGCAGTTGGGCAGGCCATTCTACTGTTCTGTAGACTTACTGGCATGTGTTGGGGCTACCTGGCTGTCTGCTGGTCCGGGATGGTCTTAGATGAAACAACTGGGCTACTTTCAAGTCGTGTCTCACCTTCCAGCGAGCTAGTCCAGCTTGGTCTCACAGCAGAAGCACAGTTTGGAGAAAACGATGAAGGAGCGGCCCAGGCTCAGGACCGCACGCTCTCACTTTAGCCATGTTCTGTTGGCTAAAGCAAGGCCAGCCCATGTTTCTGGGCTGGAGAAAGAAAATCCACCACTTTATCATTAGTTATTATTATTTCAGATTAACATAAGATGATTAGGTTACATGGTTTGTGTTTGTTAGGTAAAATCTAAGTTGTGGTTGAGCCCCTCACCGGGGAGATGTGCCATGTACCCCTGCATTGTGCTTGTCAGGTGAGAGCTCACCCAGCCCCCCACCCCCCGCCCTCCTCCCTCCACCCTCGCTTCTCCCCCCACTTCACGAATTTAATTTTGTTTTTCTCTCATGTGGGCATGCACTTGTTCCCTACCAATTTCATTTTAGTATTGCATACACTGGTTATCTGGTTTTCCACTCTTGTGATGCTTTATGAGAACCCACCTTTTGATGTAAATTGCTAGAATGTCACCTTGCAAAGTTAGGTACAGGGAAAGATGAAGAAAAATTGGGGCCATCTTTTTGATCACTTATCACTAGTGGCTTCATGCTACTCTCATTTTCCTTGAATATACAGTTTGCTGCTGGCCTATTCGTGACATCTTCTCAGCCCTGCTGTGCTTCTGATACACATCAGCTTAAAATCCTTCAGTGGCCCCACTGGTGTCCTCATAGGAAACCGCTATTCTCAGCCAAACGTGCACAGATGCTGGGATCTGGCCTCTGCCTTCTTCTCCATGCACCCTGTTCTTGTGCTGTGGATCCCATCACACCCGTGTGCCTCTCTGTAACTCTGAATGCTCTCTGTCCCTACAAACATCTCTTTTGTCTCTGCGGCTAGACTTGCCCCCTTGGCCTTTCTCTATTCATATACCTATGTTTAAATTATCAGAATCTCCACCATAAAATTAAATGAAGAACATTAGGAGGTTATCGTATGATTACCATTGGTGAGATTGTTTTGAAAGAAAGTTTTCCCGGAACCAAACTCCCAAGAAGGACATAATTCAGGTTTATACAAAGGGTAGGTGGTATTAAATATTTAATCTTAGTGGCATGTATGTGTGTGTGTGTACGGCCATATATATGGCTAAAATTTTACAGTTAGAATTAAAAATATTTTGCATAGAATTTCAGTTGCTAATGAGGTGATTATCTGTGGTCCATTCTCAAAACTTCTTTTTTGGTAAAATGATTTGAGACAGAAAAACAGACAAAAAAAGCCCTGCAGCTTTGCTGGCACTGCCTGCCTCTGCTGAGTCTCCCGACAGCTCAGCTCTCCCTACCCGCACATCACTGCTCTCCCCTGCAATTGCTTGCTTGTCTGCTGTCCCCCTAACTTCTGCAATTCTCATCCTTCCCCCTCCATCATCTTGTTGTGTGGCAGTTCCTGGGATGCAGCAAGCAGACGAGACAGTGCTTCCCAAAGGTACCATCCAGTGATGTCATCTGCACTCCATGGGCACAAGCCGTAGTACTGGAGTTTGATTTTTGTTGATTGACTTGCAAATGCCAAATATCAGCTGTTAGGGAAGATTCTGGCAAATGGGGCATGATTGTGATTTGCTGTGCAAATGTCACATTCTGGCTCATGGTTAAATCTCTTGTACTGCACATCAAAAGCGTCACAGCTAAACAATCTGAGGGATTAATGGCCCCTCGTAATTTTTGTGCTGCTGATGGCAGAAGGATTTATCTGATCACTGGTGTCAGTGTAGGCTTTGGTTCTCCTGGAGAACATTTCCTTTTCTATGTTGAAAGCATTAGGAAATGCACTCAAATTACAATTCTAAAATGTTTGCTTCAGAGTACACAAATGATCTGTTACTATTTCACTGTCAGTCATTTCAAGTATTTTTGAGAAACGCCCCACCGTTGATCATCCTTCCTGTTCACAACATCAATGCTTTTTTGGTGAATTTTTTCTGTGATAACTCTTACAGGTTAACTTTTGAGATTTTTGATTCTTCATTGTTCTGTCATGACAACTACAGATGTATGTCCTCACTGTCTCTAAGCACTAATAGGTGCTTAAGATACTGTTGGCTGAATTACTTCTGGTAGCCTGTCTAACAGTGTTATGTGACACTCATTTTACTGTCCACAATTTACCTTCTGCTAAACATTAGGCCCTTTTTCTTTCTTTCTTTCTTTTCTTCTTCTTTTTTTTTTTGTAGAGACAGAGTCTCACTCTATCGCCCTCAGTAGAGTGTCATGACCTCATGCCACTCACAGCAACCTCCAACTCCTGGGCTTAGGCAGTTCTCTTGCCTCAGCCTCCTGAGTAGCTGGTACTACAGGCACCTCCCACAACACCCGGCTATTTTTTTGTTGCAGTTTGGCTGGGGTAGGTTTTGAACCCACTGCCCTCTGTATATTGGACCTGTGCCCTACCCAGTGAGCCACAGGTGCTGCCCAAGACCTTTTTCTTATCTTGCGATTCCCATTTAGTTTTCAAAAGTTAAAAATGCCCATTTTCTCTAGGAGGGCTCTTTATAGGATCCAGTCTCAAAGAGAACTGTGTGGTGGTTGAGAAAGAGAAGGTGTTGAGAGATCTCTTTTTGTCTCTTACAGGTTTACTGAGAAAGAATACTTGAGAATGTATTATACATAATTACTTCACAAGGAGCTCTTTAAAATCCCATTACAAGATTTCTAATTTAAGTGGCAAAACAGGGGGAAAATCAGATCTGGTCTCACTTAAATCCAATATATCATTTTGTAGAATTCCAAGTCTGCCCTGGGAGTGTAATTGTGGGAGGACTCTCTGAGCCCTGTTTCCCGTCCAGGGTTCACGGACAGCATTATGGTGAGTCTCCCGCATGTGCTCATTTAATTTCAGGGGTTGCTGCACCTAACAATAAACCAAATTTGAGAGCCCGAATCCGGATGTATCTTGTCACTTTCTTTTGCAGTCAGTTCAATCAAATGTCATTCTATTCAA
>NW_003852533.1:611580-611917 GCF_000181295.1 Otolemur garnettii | reverse complement strand
TCATTATCATTATTAGAATGTGTCAGAGAAGACCCGTGGCTCTCAATGCTCTGGGTGAAATCTGTGTAACATCTTCCATCAGTAAGAGTTATTAAGCTCTAACATCACATTGTTAATTAAAACAAGGTCAGACTAGACTGTGGCTTTTACAAGTTTTTAATATTATAATAATTATAGGCACTTTGTCTTTTAAACATTCACAGATTTGAGTAAATATTATATGTATATGGTGTTCTTATGCTGTTCTAAGCATGGAATCATCTTATATTTGATCTTCTTACTCCCGATTATTAATGAGACTATTTTTCTTCAAAGACCAGCTCTAAGTTAGTTAACA
>NW_003852533.1:610291-611391 GCF_000181295.1 Otolemur garnettii | reverse complement strand
GGTTCAATAATTTGCACAGGTCACACAGCCAGTAAGTGGCAGGGAAAGATTCAAATCCCAGGCATTGGGCTGCAGAGTCTTGTTCATAAATTCACTTGTTACCAATCATGGAATTTCCTAAAAATCTGTGCAGGCAAATCCCGTAAGCCATGTGAGATACCCATAATATTTTAGGTCAGTTGATTTGAATGCTGCACAAATAAGGCCAAGGTTAAAGGCCAGACTTAGAGGAAGAACTCTCTATATAGATTAAGACTGCTTATTTTTCTAGCTAATGCCTCCTGTGGACTGGAAACAAGAGATTAGCAGTGCCCAGCAGCACAAGAGGGGCAGTGTGAGCCCTCTCCGCTGAGCAGAGGTCATCTCTGAGTGTTCACACCACTACTCTAATGCATGACACGCTATCACAAGCCAGGGTTCCTCATGCTCCTCAACAAACGTCCTATTATCCTAAGGTAAAATCTTCATCAAGTAGGACAAACTTACTCATGAAGGTTTACTTGTCTTTTGTTTAGAATTTCATTGCTCATTCTGGCTTCACTGTATCTATGTTAACATCATGGTCAAAGAGATTCCGTGTTACTTAGAATTATTGTGTGACCTACACTGGCATAGGCCAACTCTTTGTACCCTAATACAAGCCTTACTACTCTTTCAGTCTTTGGAAATCAGAACCACGTTTACTGTCCCTGATCATCAACTTTACCTGTGATTCCTCAGTAATTACTATTCAACGATATGGTGCTCATCTGAGACGTCTTTCATTCATTCTGAAAGATAGTCCATGTGAAATTGAGTCATAAATCCATTAAAAGAATCTCCTTCCTTCTTATATATGCATCTGATGCCTTATTCTTTCTGTTAATTGCCCTTCTGCCTTGCAGAAGTGATTCCTAGTAATTCCTGAGAAGGAATTAGAGAATGTGCATTTTAAGCCATTCCTACTACAAACCAGACCCTTGATTTATTTAATTTTGTTTTATATATACTAAAGTCATGTGTGAATATGCATAATCACTGTGACTTTAGAGGGGAAATTGACTCAGATATATAAGTAATTGAGAGCTACAAAATATGTATCAAAGAGCAAAATGTCAAAT
>NW_003852533.1:607819-609724 GCF_000181295.1 Otolemur garnettii | reverse complement strand
TTTGCTTATGTTTTTAAGTAATTGGAGCTCATATTTGAGTCTGTATCATCACAATGACATTTTCAGGGGAGTTACCCTCCATTTCTAATTGCTCATTCTCGAATGAACTTTCCGTTTATAGGAATCCACTCATATCTTTGACTAAGTGACATGCTTTGATCTGTTCCAAGACAAACTTGAATCTTTCTGCAGTACCCAGATTAATCCACTCAGGATTTCTTTGGAATGCAGAAAATGTGAGGATAGATTGGAATTTTGATGGCTGCTTTTACTTAAAATTACAGTCAACAAGGTTAACAACTTGAAATATTTGGCCAATTGTAACTTATTTCAGCGTATTGATATATCTCATTAGTAAGTCTGGAAAGATAAACCATCACTCACGACAAGCGAGGGCTTTAATTTTATTCCATCGGATCTCTATAGCCGCCATGAGGCATATTCTAACCTGAGTTCTGTTACCAGCTCAGTTAGATCATTAGTAATGTCTTAACATAATAAATATATTATATACAATATATATAGTACACAATGAAATATATTAATAAATATATCTGTTTTAGTCACAGATTCATGCCAAATATAAAAAATAGAATTGGAAGGCTATTAAGTTGGGTGGGTGAGTAGTTAGTTGGCTTGTTCATTTTTAGGACATCTATGTATTATATGATGATATCTTGATCCAAAACACTGAAGAAGGATTTTTTCTTCTTTATCTAGACTTCCCATCTAGGAATGTCCTTCATACTGTGGCTACTCAACCCTCCAGCCCAGATCTAGTCATGAAAGTCAACCTCATTACTTCAAATGCCCACCTGACATCTCCACTCAGATGTCCAATTCTTACCTCAAATAGAACATGGGCAAAACAACTTTTGCTTCCCCTATCATAACTTCCAAACCTTCTTCCTTTGGTCTGTCCCAGTTTTGTAAATGAAATTACCATATCATCTGTTTCTCATGCTGAAAACTTGGAGTCATCTTTGACTCTTCTGTTCTTACCCCCAGTTCTAAGCTGTCAGTAGTGAAATTCCCTGCACAGCGTCAAATGCATCTTTTTTTCCCATATCTTTCTATCATTCACTCTGATCCACCATCAGACAAAAGAAACTGGTTTTTAAAGATCACCTGCTCCTATTCCCACCTCTTACTATAATCTGTTCTCCACAGAATAGCCAGAATGAACCTTTAAAAATATAAATTAACCTTTCAACAGACAGTATTGGGGCATGTGGAGATTCACAGGCAAAACAAACAAACTAACAAGAAGTCTTAACCTAAACTTCACACTGTGTATGAAAATTAACTCAAAGTCAACTCAAGATGATGGACTTATAGGCGAAATGTAAAACTATGGTGTTTTTAGAAAAAATGCAAGAAAATATTTGGGATATAGAGGTAATCAAATAACATTTTTTTGATTTGATGCTAAAGCATGATTAATGAAAGGAAAAATGGTAAATTAAACCTCATCAAAATTTAAAAAGAAACCTTTACTTTGTGAAAAACTATGTGAAACGTAAAGTCAGGCTATGGATTTGGAGAAAATATTTCCCACCCACACATCCAATAAAGGACTAATACCTACAATACACACACAGAAAGAACTCTCAAAAATCAGTAGTTAAAAACCAAACCATCCAAGTGAAAGATGCCTGAATAAAGATTTCCCTGGAGAAAGTACAGGACAGAAAATAAGTGTATGAGAACATGTTCAAAGTTCACAGCCACTAGGGGAAGGCAAACTAAAGCCCCAAAGAGCTGCCACCACACACCAATTAACATAGTTAAGATGGAAAGTCATGGCAATGCCAAAGGAAGACTCTGTCAATTCTGTTACTGCCATAGACGTCACAGACCAAACATATAGTCAAATAAGTAACTGTACATAGGAACAGGCAGTAC
>NW_003852533.1:604664-606199 GCF_000181295.1 Otolemur garnettii | reverse complement strand
ATAGGGAAAAATCAAGATTTGAAAAGCAAACCTTCATGTTACTTTTTTATAATAGATTTTCCAATGTCAAGATTGCAAGAATGTAATTTTCCTTGAATTCACATTGGACTTTTTCCAGGGTCCCAAGAAATTAGATGGTAAATTTTGTTTCTTTCTTTTCTTTTTTTAAAAAGATTCTATCTTCAAGAAACTTCAAAAAAGTGGGAATCTTGGAATTATGGATTTAATATAAATATATGCTTGGAGAAGGGATATCAAAAATAGGTTACCTTTTATGATTCTCTGTGCCAATCAAATCATCCTGGTATCCATTACACTTTCACTTTTCAACCCTTCATAGGATTAGGCATAATAACTTATGCGAGGAGACAAAACTTGTTCAGTTTTCTTCCCTGTTGAACAGGTTGAAGAAATAATTGCTGCTAGTTTTTCATCATGTAGATGAGTCTTGATAACTTGAGAAAAAATATGTTTCGATTTTCATTCTAATGTACAAAAAGAACCTCACTGCTACACACTTAAACCTTAGCCCGGAGTTTAAATCAATCAGGGTAGACAACTAATCGTCACTGCGCTTGTTATGGAGAGACAAGGTAACTGGGAGCAACGATGGAGCTACTTCATCAGGGATCGTGAGTCCAAAGAAAGGATGTTATCTAAAAAGAAATGGTTACACAGACATGGATGGTTTTGTTCACACATGCCAAGTGAAATGTAGAGTGAGCCAAAGCAATCTTAAGCAAAAAGAACAAATCTAGAAGCATCGCATTACCAGAATCCAAATTATAATATTCATATAAGATGATAGTAACAAAAACAGAGTTTTGCTGGATAAAAGCAGACATGCAGTTCAGTGGAGCAGGACAGAGATACCATAAATGAAACTATGTACCTACAGCCAACTTATTTTTGACAACAACAGAAATATACACTGGAGAAAGGATACCCTATTCCGTGAATGGTGCCGGAAAATTGGAAAGCCACCTGCAGAGGACTTAACTGGGTGCCTGTCTCTCACTGTGCAAAAATTAACTCAAGAAGGAGTAAAAACTTAAACGTAAGCCCTGAAATCATAAAAACTACAGAAGAAAACTCAGAAAAATCTCCTTTGGACATTATAGATGGACTCCTTCTGTAGGTTTCCTTTTATACCTGTATGATGCTGTTTTTGTTACTTAGGAAATGAATTTGTGACTAAGACCCCAAAATCAAATACAGCAAAACCAAAAATAAATAGAGCTTAATTAAACTAAAATGTTTCTATACCGCAAAAGAAATAACCAACCGAGCAAACAAACCACAGAATGGGATAAATATTCACAAACAATGTATCTGGCACAGGACTAATATCTAGAATCTATGAGGAACAGAGGCAAATCATAGGAAAAACAAACAACCCTATTAAAAAGAGGGCAAAAGATATAAACAGACATTTTTCAAAAGAAGATACAGAAATGAACAATAAACATATAAAACAATTCAACATTACTAACCAGTAGGGAAATGCAAATTAAGACCACAGTGAGGTACCTCCT
>NW_003852533.1:592755-604055 GCF_000181295.1 Otolemur garnettii | reverse complement strand
CACTGATGAATGGGAGCTAAGCGATGGTATGCACGGCCATTCAGAGTGGTGTAATGGGCTTTGGAGACTCAGAAGGGGAGAGGGGAGGAAGGGGGTGACCTTCCGGAATCACCTGTCAGGTGCAATGTACACTATCCAGGTGGTGGGTGCACTCATGGCCCTAATTGTGTAGTTTACTACTGCACAATTTACCCGTGTAACAAAAAACCACCTGTACTCCCTAAATCTATTGAAATAGATAAATCGTACAAAAGAATTATTGAGATAGTTGAAGCTGAGAAGCAGCTTATTGTGTCTTTGCATTTCAGGTATAAATCAGCCTGGCAGGGGACTGACACAGGGACAAACTCTGGACTCAGCTGGGCTGAAGTGAAGGAATTTATAATTTGGTAATATTCGGGTCAAACAAGGCTGAAGGCTAATTTTTATGTTAAATACCTTTTTCTATAAAAGATGGTTGTCCTTAAAATTTACAGCATTGCTTATGGAACCAAAAAGGACAATGCAGAGGGGAAAAAAATCTGCCCAGATTCCCTTGGCTGTATTATATGATAGCAGCATATAGCTGTTTTATGGATTTAGTGTGATAGTTTTAAAAGGTCATTTAAATAGGAAGATGATTTTCAGTCTCAGCTCTTTAAGAATTTGCTTTCAGCAAAATACATCAAGACTTATGTTGATGGAACTTCCAGGACCAAGCCTGGACCTAGAGCTAGATCCAGACCTATTTAATATTTTGTACTCTGATCTCCTAACTTGCAAGGGGTCCCCAATTCAGTCTGGGGTCAGCCTGGCCTGTGTCCTGCTCAGGTATGTGGAGCCCCTCCATGGGGCTAGGAGGTAAAATAGCACATTTTCTAAGATAAATCCTCTTTTTTTCTTCATGAGTGTACTTGTATATGTCACACTGCACATCATTACTTTTAGTCTCAGTAAATTTAATCTCCACCAACATATACTGGCAAATAAACATTCAAACTTCAGAACCACAAAAATATACACAGAGAGAGGGAACAGAAAGGAAGCAGGGGTGTGGATTTCCCAGCGTTACAGTGAGAGTCGTACAGAATTCACTTTGGTTTTCACTGTGCCGTACATGAAAGAAAATAATAGTGGAAGGATGTTTAAGAAAAGAAAACTATTCCTATAACCCCAAATGTGATTATCTGTGAAGGAGCATGCGTGCCAGTTGGAGGGAACTTGTAAGCACACCACACACACGCAATACGCTCTATTCTGGAAACAGCTGCGTTGGACGGGGATTCCCAGCTGAGATACAAGATGTTACTGGCAAGTCAGGGGGACGTGAGCAGTTACTTCTGGGTCACCTGTGACAAAGATTCCTCGGCTCCTGCCTGGGACCCATGTGCAGGATTTTACATGTTCCCAGCTGGCCTTGGGCTTCAACTTAGTAAAAGGTTCTCTGGCTGCCTCTATCAAGACAAGTTACTCTGTAACTGCTCCACAAGACAGCCCGTTTGCCCATCCGAATACCACAAGGCGTGTTCCTGATCAGTTCACCTCAGTGTCTTATTCTGCGTGTCCCTCACTTCCAGAAAAAACGTTCTATGACGACTGAACGGCTTTTGAACTTACACTTTGAGGCCTGCCCAAGTTTAATTTAATTTTAAAGCAGTAATCACCCCACCATTGCAAGTGTGATGGGGAATGTTAATGCATCAAAGCAGGAACACATTACATTTCATTAAATTTAGGGAAAATCTGTTTGATGGGCAATAAACATTAAAGCTGAGAGTTCTAATTTTTTACGAAAAGCTCTCATTTTATTTGTTGGGTCATGCGGTATTTCCTACATGGGGTTTAAATGTCAATAATATTGAGCTGGCTGTTTAATTTCCGTTCAGACCATTAAAATGGAGTCTTCAACTAAAAGTTCCAAATTATTCTATATATTGGTGGCTCACAGTGATCTTGTAAAGATTATTATTATGTAAAGTGAAGTGTTGTCCCTTCCCAAAGTGGATAAATGTCATAAAGGGCAACGTTCAAAAGCAGGTTGACATTAGTGATTCCAAAGTGAAATTTGATAAAAGTATGTGTTTAAGTCAGAAAAAAAAGTCCTTCTCTGATTATTAAAGTGGTATCCTTCTTTTCTAAATTTCATGTAGTCTCTACCTTTTTTCAGATATCTACTTTGGATGGCACGCCTCCAAATATATCACATGGCCTAATTTAACCGGGTTCCCAATACCTATTGTGAGATATTAAAAACGACGACAAAACCTAACTTTCAGCATTAAGAATTCCTAGAATTTTCATCAAAGGATAACAGCAAGTACTTTACTTATTTTTTTACTTTAGCCACATTCTCTTTTAAAGACCTTAAAGTAAGATCACTAATCAGCATAAGGCCTAGAGAAGCTACGGTTTATTTTTTCTTTGTCTTCTAAAAGTGTATGTGTTGTATTATAATAGAGTATTAGAATTTCCAAAAAAAGAGTTTCTTTGATCTGTCTCAAAGCTGGACATTATTTAAGTGTATTTTGTTTTGTGAATAGACGTCAACTCAGTCGACTCATTCACAATAAACGCTCTGGTGCCCTGAGCTGCGTCCCGTCACAACCTGTCAAGGCGACGTCTCTGTTCCCCTTGCTGGCTCTGCCAGGTTTAACTCCTGCAGTGATGGAAAGCTTGCGACACTTACTCAAGGAGGGTGACATTTCAGGACAAGGAACCCCCCCACCCCACTGGTGTGGAGGGAAGTGTTATGTTAAGGGATACGGAGACGATGCCACGGACTAGTGAAATGAGCAGATGACGTTTTTAAGACTTGGAAATCAGGAGACATGGATTACTCCTCATAAGCGCGAATCCTTGTCGTGATGGTTCCCTCCTCAGCTCGCTTTCCACCATTTTCCCCGAGATGTTCTACAGAGACTCTAAGTTTTTACTTTGTAAATGGTGACATTTTCCTCGTGCCCTTGAAAATAAGCAAGTAATGGAGCCTTTTAGATCCGTTTTTGCATGGCGTTTAACAGGAAATACAATGGCGCTGGGGATGACATTTGAAATGGGCTAATATATTTTGTCAAATGGCACTTTCAATAAGCTCTATAAGCTTCATTACCAGTTTCCAGGCACAGTGAGTCTCAGAGGCTCTGACCATCAGTCACCACTGAAACATGTAGGAAAACACATTCGCAAACGCTGCGGAAGGAAGGGTCGGTATTTACAGCCAATTTCAGTGCTCAGGAAAGACACAAAAGATTGCAGACCTGGGCAGAGACCACATCGTATCTTAAAATAATTCATAAAAATGACTGAGATTATTATTAACACTTCAATCAGAGGGTAACAATAGCATGTAACTGTCAAATGTTTTTGACTGTTCACCACTTCTGCAACTGTCCAAGTGCTTTCCCTGCATCTCTCATTTAAAATAGACACAGTATCCCTTTTACAGATGAGGAAACTGAGCCCTCACCTGTTTAAATAACTCGCTGGATTTGAAGCTAACAGGAGTGGGAGTGTGCTTGCTGGAATGGCTGCGAAGCCTGCTGTTTAACCAGGATATACAACTACCCTCCGTGTTTTGCAATGCTATTTCCCTTCTTATATTCCCAGAAATATTGATATACAAGTAAATATTGTGCTCGGAGACATTCATTTTTCTAGGAATGGAGCAGTCTCTTGACAGTGAAATAAGCTGAAAATCTTCAGAAATACTGACTGATAGTAGCTTCTTTTAAAATCGTGTAATGCGATTTCTATGCAACTTTCTAAAGATGCTGCCATTGCTTGCAGCTCAGCAGAGTTATAGAATTCTCCTATTTTTGAGATTAACCTGTGCTTTTTGTTTGAATGTTGCTCCGATCCACATTATGGCAAACCCAGAGTGTAGCACTCAGAGTCTATGATTCTCCAATAATCTAGTTTAAGGAAGTTATCTAAATGTGCTCTTTGGAAAGATGGCAATACAAATTAATAGTGCGTTCCTTCCCCTGCCCAGATGAGGAAATCCTCCAACAGTTGGGAACGCTCTCGGCCACAGTTCCAGTATCTTAGTAGTCAGGAAAGGGTGGACACAAACACAGTTGAAAATCTGACTTTTCAGTATCTGTTAATGAAGAAATGTTAGTTAACAGTCGTCACGTGAACTAGATCAAAGGAGTTACTTAGCATTAATAAAATTGTTACGGAATGGCAATGACCCAGCCAGCCGTTCATCTCACCATCCATCTCACCCAAACAAAACATAAAATGCATTTTTATTTATGTGCACCCCTCTTATTAAATTCAACCCTGGTAGCTCCCCACCAAATTTCACTCCCTATGTCTTCCAGTGGAATGTTAGCAGAACAGAACATTCCTGTGGACTGGGCTTTAAGCTGAACTTTTCAGCCTCTCTGGGCAGCAGGGCTGGAAACTCTTTTCTGTCCTGCGCATGATGAGATGCCCAGAAACCACAGAGCCCTTCTAGCTGTGGCCACGGACAGCTGCCAGGATCAGAGGCCGCACACAAGGCTTGGAGGAAAAAACTTCTGTCTGTCTTGAACTGTTGCTTTTTGGGTATCTTTGCAGTAGCAATGTGATATATTTTCTGATTTTAGAAATTAAAGGCATAGCTAATTTAGACTAAACGTATTAAATGTCTCTATTCTCGTGTTTTGCTGTTTTCTAATCCACCACCCTTTTTGGTGACAAAAAAGTCTGCTCACCACATTGATGTGATTATTTCCTTGTGGAAGTTTTCCGAGCTGCAGATAATTCTCATGTTCTCTGCCTATGGCTGTACTTGCATATGCAGTTCAGAGTTTTAGGTGTGCAGCCTTTATTCACTATATTAAACAGCACTAGCCTGTATTTTCCTGTTTGCTACTGCACAGACCCCTCTGACCCACAAAGTGAGGTAGCATCACTCTCAAATCCTCCTGCAGTTACAGACCTATTGTCACTTCTCTCTGGGCATTACAGGGTTTCAAAGATGAGGATAATAGGATTGCTTTTGGTTATTAGCTACTCTGGATTGGGGGTTGTACTGGGCCAGCGATAACTTTGACTGAGTCTTGTGAAAAATGCCACCCCATCATTGCTCAGAATTCTTACTATTTCTACTTTCTTTGTTACACTATTACTGTATCTGTTTATAATGTTCATGAAATATATCTGTTTATAGATATTCTGTCTCCTTCTTTCATTAAACTTTCCAGGAAGTTATAATTTAGCCATACCTTAAGAAAAATAAGGCTATATGACAGTAGGAGAGAATTGATAAAGTTTTACATGCCTTTTTAGTGTGTTTAATTATTTTGCCAAAATAATGAGGAAATAAGAAGCAGAAAACTTTTTCTAAACTTCCAAACATAGAACAAATAAAATAAAAAGCATAATATCCAAACAGTGTATCGGTAAAAACACTTTGCTTATTTTAACCCAAAACTACGTCTTTTTCACTTTTTTAATTTCATGTCCCTTAAAATTGAGAAGAAAAACAAAATCCACTGAGCATCATGCAATTAGGGGAAGATCCGTTGGATAAGAAGCAGACAGATTGACTGGAGAGGGTTGAGAGCCTGAAGTGACTGTCCCCAGGGTGGCCGAGGACAAGCCCTGGATGAAGGGAAGAGGAGAAAGGGTGGTGGAAGTGAGAAGAGCCCACCCGGAGGAGGGTCAGGGATGCTCGTGGCTCTGCCATGGGCCAGCTGCTGAGAAGGGAGGGACTGAATATCCCTGGAGAGGAGATTCCTCTGAGGGCCGTGTGCCTCTGCTGTGAGCTTGGGCGGGAAACCCTACTGTAATAAGCCCTATTCAACCAGCTCTCAGACAGAGCAGGAAACTCGGGCAAGTGGAATATGGCTCTTCTTTATTCAGATGCCACTGAGTTGATGTTTTAATTTATTTCTTAACAAAACTGTATATTTCCATTAGCTTTATTTATTAGTTTGTTACCATCCCAGGCAATCCCTTGAGTTCTTGCAGGTTCGGTTTCAGAGAAAAAAATTAGGGATCCTCGTCAGACAGTTCATTGTGAGATAAGGGCATGTTCACAGTTTGTTCTGAACTCGATGCTCCAAGTCCCCACCTATTAACTAGCAAAAACTCTGCTCTTTTCCCTGGATTCTTTCCCTAAACCTCAAAGATACTCATTAACCTAGGAGTGTCTGTGGGCCACTTGAGATACAGTCACCAGCATGTCAGCTGGTCAGTGCTGCTGCAGTCCGCTGACCTTCCCTGGCCTGAGCACCCACAGTGTCTGTGGGAAGACAGGCTCTGATGTGACTAAAAAGCCCTAGAAGTCTGTGGCTACTGCTTCTATGACAAGCTAAGGGAGAAAATGGACCAGCTTCATTCAGTCACGGGCTGACTGAGGCTCCCTGGGGGTCAAAACTGGCTTCATGTCTCTCCAGGAATTTGCCCTTCGATGCTTCCTCAAAACATGAGCAGGTGTCACGGAGGCTGGGTCACCATAGATTCCACCGTCACGATGGATTCCACTGTCACGCAGGTCTTGACGGAGCCTCGCTGTGATGGAGCAGGCTGGGTCACGATGGATTCCACCGTCACGATGGATTCTACCGTCACGCAGGTCCTGATGGAGCCTCACTGTCCTCTCCAGACACACCTGGGTCTGGGGCCACGTCCAGATCGCTATCACAGGCACCTTTTCCTCTGGTGAGATCCTTCTCAAGACCGCTGGTATTCACTTTGAAGTTTAGTTCCTACGGCCTCACTGTAGCTCGTCAAGAAAAGTTCGTGTTCCCAAACCCCAGAGAAGATCTTTTCTTTTCCTCTGGGGGAGAATTGTCAGCTTCCCAGGGGGAAGATCCTTGCAAATGGAAACTTTCCAAGATGAGCACTACCCAGCTCCATTCACTACCACTTAAAATACTAATAAAAAAGGGTCCAAAGATGGGTGAGGAGGAGGTTAAAAAATAGCATTGGACCCAGACCATAAGTCAGAAATTTAAATAGTCCATGATTCTGAATAACTGCAACATTTGGGAGAGAAGACACTTAAAAAGTTCAGTCAAACTTGGTGACTTGTGTTTCTTGTCCTGGTGTCATAATAGTCACATCTGTGTCAGTGGCAGGAGGTAGGAACGAAATGCCCATTTGAGCCGGACCTTGGGCTTAGTGCAACGCAGACTGGGCCAAAGACCCATCCAAAGCTTTCAACTCTGTTAAAAAAAAAATATGGGCTGAGATTGCTGAAATCTGGGTTTCTTCTCCTCATTATTCTCCCCTTCCCTCTTTGTTCCACAGTCTGTTATTATTTAAGGTGTTTGCTAATCCTTTATCTCCCCAAAGACCTCTCTGCAACTTTCTGGGACTAGATAGAGACAACAACTAGAAAGGACTCTATTAAACTTGTGCATTAATGATTCAGGAGGACACCACTGGAATCACAGGCTATTTCTAATCCTGTGTGCGAACGAGCATTACCAGAGTGTATTTCAAGAGGTTACAAATAAAGTACAGTTGCTCTTTCTAGGGAAGTCTGGTCGTGTGTGCTTAGGATGGAAAAGGATGATGGAGTTTATGGTTTCAAAGCAAAAAAATAAAAAATAAAAAGAGTAAGCTAAGAGCCAAGGCCACTGGTGATGCCACTTGTAATGAGACTGGGGGCTTGGCTGTAATTGCTGAGGTTCCTGCAGGCGCAGTTTAGAAAATGTCCTAAGATTGCTCATTTCCGTACTCAGTAGGCAAAGCTGCTTGTGCACTTGCCGTGGTTTGGACATGGCTTGTTCATCCTCACCACACCTCCTATTGAAATTTCATCCTCAGTGTGTGTGGGGGAAGTGTCAGGGTCACAGGGATGGATCTCCCCTGAGTAGCTGGTGACCTTCTCCCAGCACTGAGTTCTCGTCTGAGTTTCCCCAGGGCTGGTGGTTTCCAGGAACCTGAGGCCTCCTCCTCTCCCTTTTATGACCCTCCCGCTCTCTGTAGTGGAAACACCTTGAGGCCCTCACCAGACGCAGAAGCTGGTGCCGTGTTTCTTGTGTGGCCTTGGGAACAGTGAGCCAAACAAACCTCTGTCTTTATAAATTATCCAGTCTCAGGTGTTCCTTTATAGTAATGTGAAAAGAATTACACGGTGCTGCAAAAGAATGAATGGTCCACTTTACAGAGACGACTTCGAGGTGGCTTCCCCCCTGCCCTCTGCGCCTTCGGGGGCCAGTGTCATAACAAAGGAGATTTCTGGGAGTTGGAACACTGTCCTCTGCTTTTACAGACGGGTTTCAGAGACGGTGAAGCATCAGGAGTGCTCATCGTGGAAATCTTTAGGGGAAAACACTAAATATTTTAGAAGAGCGGAGGATTTTTCCCTCTCAGGGGTGTTACAAAGTGGTAATGTCTATGGAGCGTCTATAGTCAGCGTGAATAAATTAGCATGCTGGCAAGAAACAGAGGAAGCACAAGTGCAGAAAATGAGCGGTTTTTAAAAAAACGGCTTTCACATCAAATGTAAACGAAGCAAAATATTTTGGCTAATAATGTATTCTTCATAATTTTTTTTTACAAAAAATAAAATGGCAACATTTGCATTCAAGCTAGCTCTAGCTTAATTAAATTGTGATTGTCTTTGAATGAAAACCTGCCCTGGTGTTTGATCCCACTGAGGTCTTCTCCCCCGAGGTCAATGCCGTCTGTTCACGGGCAGCACCACTCCCCTTCGTCCTTCCAGAGAGTGTTCTGGGCGCTGTTTCTCTCTGGTCTAGCCTCCCTCCTCCACCCTCCATTCAAACCCACTCTTAGTCAGCAGGGAAGGCAGCAGGCCGAGTCCGTCACACCCCTCGGCTTACACTGTGGCGTAATTGATGCACTTCTTTCTGTGTTCCTCAGAAACATTTGTGTAAGCTGCACAAATAATCTCTCATGCTGGAGAAAGACACTTGTCAGTCTGTTTGGATGGCTGTAACAGAACACCTTAGGCTGGGCAATTTATAAACAACAGAAGCTTATTGCTCATAGTTCTGGAAACCGGCAAGCCCAAGTTGATGGCACCAGCACATTCTGTGTCTGGAAGGCACCGGCTACTTCCTGGGTGGCACTTTGGTGCTGTGTCCTGTGGTGGAAGGAGATGGCCAAGGGGCAAATGAGCTCTTTTCTCAGGGCACTTATCTTACCCACCAGGACTCTGCCCTCACGACCTAATCACGTCCTTCCCAGCAGCCCTACCTCTCTATACCAACACATTGGGGACTGGATTTCAAAGCCTGTAGTTGGAGGGACACATTCAGACCATAGCAGATGCCTTCAATAAGCCTGGGAGAAAGATTCGAGTCAGGAAGATTTCGCTACCCTCAGCTCACAGACTGACCCTACTAGAATAGGATGGCTGATGTTTTTATATATGTTTTGTAGTTTACAAAAATATTCTTGTCATGAATGGCCTTGATCGTCACAGTGAGCTTTGAGTTAAACATTACTAGATCCATTTTACAGACGATGACCCCATGAAACAATGAGGTTAAGAGATTTGTTTATAACCAGCAGGGGCTGGATTTAAACCCTCCTACTACCAACAATAAAAATTGTAACAACTGTGACTACATTTAATACTAGAGGCTGCATAGTGTCATTCATTAGAAACTTACAAGAACCCCCACTTCTTGCTCAGAGCACTGAGAGCAGGGCCCTGTGGGCAATCTCGTCACCCTTGGTCACACAGCGAGTAAGGAGGGAGCCGGGACTCTGATGGGACGTCATGACGTCTTCCCAAAGACTGTAATGTGTCCGCCCTTCCTGGTCATCCTCCCTGGCCCTGCTCTATCCCTCTAGCTCCCTAATTCCTCAGCTTTTAAATGAAGCTCACTCTCATAGCTCTCCAACAGTTCAAAGCCTCAGATGGATTTATAGGGGATTGCAGAAATATTTGCAATTACCCCTCTGCTGATATTCGATTTCTACATCTCTGAAGAGGAGTTCCCCAAAATAAGTGTAAATGGAGAGAATGAAAAAACAGAATATTAAACATGCTTTGGGGAGGCTGATGCCTGGGGCTGGCCTTCTGCATTTGTAGCTCACATCATGGTCTTTCACCTGACGTGTGTTTAAGCTACATCAGGCTTGGGTTGTTAAGCGAGACGGAACTTGGTTTTCATTTCACCATCAAAGTACAATCACCATCTGGATGTTTCTATTCTTCAATAAGCTCCAATCACTTGGACTGCACAGAACTTTGTACTGAATTGTACAAAAACATGTAATTAGTAACCATAAATGCAACTGGAGTTTACTAGAGCCACATCTGGACACGCGTCTGTAGCTGGTTCAGTTTGCACCTTCTAGCTGGTCTGTTTTCCTGACATAATTGGGTTCAAACTATAGATATTCACATATTACCTGGGAATTCTGGCACATGAGCCAAGTATAATTACAGGTAACAGAAAAGAAAGCAGTGGTCAGTAGTGGGGCTATCTTGGCGCTTCTGTTGTTGTTGCTGCTACTAAGGGTAGGCTTGAGTCCTAGATTAGCAAATTACCAAATTTATAAACTATAAAATTTAGACAATGCTAAAATGCTCAAATCTTCTTTTATACATCTACAAAGTAGCAGACAAGTTTGCTGTGGAAAGCAAGTAATTTAAATTACATAATAGGTCTTTGAAAAATTATAGTTCAAATATATATTTTTCCCATCAGTTCCCATAAATAAGTGTTGTACATGCCAGTACTATTCTTTCATCTCTTGACAAATGTGCTGATTAATTATAGTAGTCATTTCAGAGGAGTGTGTATTTATATGCTTATTCACTTATTTACATATTTATGTTTACATTGACATTTATAGAACACAGCTCCCAGGTGGTCACTACCAATCGTCCTGGGGTATTAGCCGTAGATAAACTTGCTTCCTCATTCTGGTCTAATTTATCACACTTCCTTTGAATTCAGAGAAATTATAATTTATTCACTGAGTTTGCAAACATTTATTAATCCAGGAGAGTTCCTGGACGCTGATGATAGAGATGTTTACAGTGTGTGCATCTGATTTCTTGAGACCCCCAGTCTGGTAGAAGAGCTGGCACGGGAGCTGGTCACAGTTACAGTAGGGAGATTAGGAGGCGCAGTGGTATTCGCCCCCACTGTCTTGAGATTACAGACCGGTGGGCTAGGTGCAGGGTTTCTAAACTATGTCAGCATCTTCACCCCGAGGTGGACGAGGGCAGTGAGAGCGTCCAGTGCCACAAGATATTGTATCCTAGGAATTCGAAGCCACATTCCTGAAGTCAAAGTTTTCTTGAAATCTATTTTTACTAGAAATTAGCTCATGTGAAAAGGAAAGATGATGAAGAAATTAAAAGGGGCTCGGCGCCTGTGGCTCAAGTGGCTAAG
>NW_003852533.1:584202-592473 GCF_000181295.1 Otolemur garnettii | reverse complement strand
AAAAAAAAAAAAAAAGAAGAAAGAAATTAAAAGGAATCATAATTGAGACAAAAATTTATCTTATTGCTTTGTAAGCGTTCCAGTTATTTCTTTAACTTTTTTTGTTCTATAAACAATAGTATTTACAGTTCTTAGTCAAGAAGCCATTTTTCTTCAAACTAAAAATCCATTCTCACCGTCTGCTAAATGAAAGTGCATTAGAGGAGCTGATGGAGGGAAGCGTTGAAAGTGGAGAACCTAAAGGTGCCTTGGCCTTGAACTTTACAATACCTTGGCCTTGAACTTCACAGTACCTTGGCCTTGAACTTTACAATACCTTGGCCTTGAACTTCACAGTACTTTGGCCTTGTGGAGTGCTGATTGGTGCTTTTAACTCTTATTCAGGCTCTTCAGAAGATGAGGCTGTTTTATGAAAAAGGAAGATAAAGTAGGGAAGAGTAAGAAATGGTCCAAGCAATCTACTGGCTGGTGTCATGGTAAGTAGAAACTCCATCTCTGATGGGAGGGCCAGTCATCCCATCAGCAGCTGCTCTGCCGACTGGCCCTGTTTGCCTCATCCGCCTCACCCATGACCTGGCCGCTTGTTGCCACCACATCAATCCAATTTTCCCCTCTCCCGACCTTCTATTCTGCTCTCTCTCCTCTTTCAACTCTCCTTTTCATTTCCGATTCTTCTCTTCCCTTCCCTTCCTAACTTTCTATCTCTCTACTCCCCATACCTGGCCTTTCCTTTTCTCTATATTATAACTTGTACTTAACTTGTAACTTTTAATACTTTATTAGTGTATCATTCAGCTTAGTTCCTCTTATCCCCAACTCTGTGTGTGTGCATCTGTGTGTGTGCCTCACATTTAAATGATTCAAGAGAACAGACTGGGTTAAATCACTTCCCCAAATTAAGTTTCCTCCTTAGCAGACTTCTCCAGCCAGGTGTGCCCTGAGGCTGCTGGCGAGTCTATGGAGGGGTGTCTTTGACCCCAGACAGTTAACCCCCAGCCTGTATGTGTTGAAGCTAGGATGGCAGGATCAATGCTCATCTTGTCAAATAAAACTTTACTAGTTAAAGGCAAGGAAAACTTAATTTAAGATGATTTTAACAGAGGAGAGAGACTGAACTCCCTGAAAAGGCAGATGAATTTTTAAGAGCTGGGGTTGGCTAGTGAGACCATCCTTCACAAACTAATAAACTGTGGTGAGGGCCCAAACTCTGCAATGGCACTGAGCTAGTTAAAGATAATGACATTAACCAGTCTCTGGTTTGTTTTCCTTTAATTTCTACTCAGGAGTCACACAGCTGATAGTCATAAAGACCCTTAACTTTCTCCATATTTTTGAAGCCTGAGGGCATTTTCTGAGATACCATCAAGGCCTTGTGTTCCAGCGGACTGGCTGACGCCCTGGCCCTCGCAGACCAGCAGCCCAAACCAAGAAATTGACTTAACTGCTATTGCAAACCCCAGCCGGGAATGAACTCAGTAAGAGAAGTAAGATTTCTACACCTCTGTAATTTTCCCTGAACCTAGCCAATTAGCAGACCCAATTCCCTACTCTTTTTCCTTTCAAATTGTCTTTTAAAAGCCTTCTCCTGAGTCCTCAGAGAAGGATTTGAGAAATTCCTCCCACACTCTGGCTTAGTGCTCTCTCTCTGCCGTGAGCCGACCATCTCAGTGTCTCGGCTCGTCCCTGGGCAGTGGGCAGGGCAGCCTGGCTGGGCAGGGACACTGGTGGGAAGGCGTGGAGGGAGGGCATTTGGTGGCAAGGTTGGGGAATGCTGCTTGGGGCTTACTGTAGCTGGACTCATATCCCTATAGAAACTAGAGGTTGGGTCGTATCTTTCCTGGTGTTCATATTGCAAAGTGATGGCTCCCAGTCATTGAGAAAATGTGTCCTTTCTCAAAGTTCTCAGGTTGCAAAACTGGCAAGAAATTGGGAGAGATTTATATCTCCAACAAGCACGCAAAGAATTTACCATTGCCAGTTTTCTTAAAGTAAAGACTATAAAAAAAAGAGGGATCAGAAGTTTGGAGTTGCAAAGAAATCTGTCTAAAATTTAGTCAGGATGAAGGTGATTTTTAGGCCATCTTGGTCAACCTCTAAGTTAAGAAACTGTACAGTTATGAGTGAAGGAAATAAAAACATTTCACCCCAAACTAGTCCCTTCTGACGTATTTTGAGAGGGGCTGTTCAGAGGGCCTGAGAACCTCCGTGGCCTGCACAGCTGCCCCGTGTGGAGACCATTTGCATCTGTGGCGTCTGTGTCGATGTGCTCAGGCTTTCTCCAAGGCTTCCCTTGTCAGCACCTCGGAAACCTCAGCTGAGTCCGCAACCTGTAAATGTCTGAAGGAATCTGTTCTGTGTGAGGGCTGCTACCTGTGAGATTTCATCTATCTAACACGGCTGCCTTTGCTAGCCAGGCCTCCCTTGCTCCCCTTGACCTAACCTGTTCTGCTACAATCCAAACCCCTTATTTCTGTAACCTCCAGATGGGAGAGACAGTATACAAGCTTCAGAACCCTGCTGGGGAGGTGGGGGATAATGGCCCTTTTGTTCTGTTCTGTGTTCCCATTTATAAGTCTGTGTGCCTTTTTCTCTAATTAATCTCTTCTTGTGGTGTTTTTTCAGTGAACCTTCACAGGGTGAACAGGAAGCATTTCCTGGGCTCCAGAAGATACTTTAAAGCTTCAGGATCTGCTTGTCATGTTTATAGCTGTAGCCCTAAGCTTATCCTGACCTCAAAATGCAAATGTTTCTTTCACCGCTTTGTCTTACTAACATTTCCTAGTCTTCTCCTTTTCTAAGCTTTTAAAGATAAATTTAGCAAAGATCTTCCATTCTTAAAATGCCATCCTTCAATTGTACCTGTACTGAACTGTCTTCTCAGTCTCCCCGTGTAAGATACAGACCATACATCCTCCTTGCTCTTCTCCAGCTCTGAGATTCCATAGCTAATTATTGTTGTTGGTCTTTGAAGGAACATTCACCACATCCCTTATTTCCCACATGCTTGATTTGTTAAACAAAGGGAGTTGGTGCTCATCAACTTAACCTTTCAGACATGTAATATCCTTGAATATGACCTTGAGATAAAGTTCAGTTATTGGACAAAAATAAAAAATGGAGGATTTTAACTAGATTCATCGTAATATTACACTCACACTGTGGCAGGCACATCAAAAGCAGAATGTTCTCCCAAGCATGTCAATAATATGAATAAGGGGCAGGTAGTGATTATGCCAATAGAAAATTAGCAAAATAACTTAGTTTGGGGATTTGTTCCTCACCATGGCCTTTAATTTCTTGAATTCTCTCTGTTCTTCCTTTTACTGTCTCATTTTTTCAGGAGTCTTCATAATGATCTATCAGTGAAAAAACTAGGGAGCAGAAATACAATACCGGAAGGTCTGATAGTAACAAACGTCAGGATAGAGAACAGAGAGTTTGCTAAGAATGTAGAGATAAAAAACAATCCAAAGCAAACCACCAGCGAACCAAACAACACCACCTCAGAAAAGAGCCAAACTGCAGACACACGCTTCAGATGACTGTAGATTCTGGTGATTACTGTAGATTTCAGATGACTGTAGATTCTGGTGATTACTGTAGATTTCAGATGACTGTAGATTCTGGTGAGCTCACTCACTCTTTGCAACAGAGCATCTGAGAAATAAGGTCTTCAGTGACATGAAGGTGCATCTTCATCTGTGAGCAGACTTCTGCCGTCAACCAGCACATTGCACAGAGCTAGACCAGCTCTAGAATTGATTTGTGGTGGAGTCCTCAGACTTGGCAAAGGTCTGTCAGTTGTTAATCTCAGTACCTATTAGAATGTTCTAGAGCAGGCGTCCTTAAACTACAGCCTGCAGGCCACATGTGGCCCACCTAGGCTATTTCTCTGGCCCGCGGGGTGTTTTTGCGGCCGTTGCCTGTCCTGCTTAGCAGCTGACTCGTCCTGGGGCCTGCAGTCCAGCCCTCCAACGGTCTGAGAGACAGTGAACTGGCCCCCGTAGATATTGAAGGTACAGATATTCATTATTCAGTCCATTTGATGTTAGTGTGTTAGTGGGAGAGGGAGCACTCAAATCAATGAATAATTATGTTTGCTGATTTCTGCAACCCAGCCTAACAGGCACTGAGGGGATGAGAACTCTCCACTGTATTTTGTACACGTCCTTCATCCCCTCACTCCTGGGCCTCGTCTTCCCCACCCTTTTTGCACGATGTCCAGTGCTTAACTATGACACCCCAACCTCTCCTCCCTTCTTTCTCAATAAAATCCAAATTATCCGGTGGCTGCAAAGTATTCAGCATCCACTCATCCATTAAAAAAAAAAAAAAATCCTTCCCTTTTGGGAACCACATTTTTCACCAACTGTTGTCGGAAAAAATAGAATAGAAAACAAATTCTTCTTGTAACCCAGAAAACCTCTCCACAAAGGTAGTAGAGAATGAACAGTTTTATTACTGAATAAACATTGAAGAGAAATATGACAGGCATCACAGGCAATTCCTCAGGAGAGATTGCAAAGAGAGAGAAATTGCACTCTTTTATATATCCAGGCAGATGGAAATCATTACATACGTATTCTCAAGATATGTATTAGTAGTACTAGTACACTAGTATTGTACAAGTGTAAAATAGTACTAGTGTACTAGTACTATTCTCAAGATACTGGTCCTCAAGTCAGAAGGCTTGATAGCACCATCTGTTACCCAGTTCATGCTGAACGTAACTTTGCAATCAGGTTGGTCATCTGTATCAGTCACTTGGTTTTAACAAAAGAAAAATGAACTTACATCTTTATGACAAGAGGTAGTTTTGCAACGTGGAACATGATCCTTGCTAAATTTAGGCTCCTACTCTCCCATAAAACGATGATGCTCACACTTCAAGGAGAAGGACCCCCGGTCCGTGAGAGTGACATCCCCGGGTCATAAAGCCGGCAAGATGCTCGTCTAGCTTCTAAAAAGATTTACATACATTTTAAAGGGACAGTGAAAGGATTTTTACAAGCTTTACAACATGAATGCTGAAGAAAAGGCAGTGGGGAGAAAGAAGTCTTTTCCTTTATTTTCAACAAAAAGATGTAAACCTCTTAGTTTTAATTTGTATTTGTCCTCACAGTGCTCTTGCAATTATCCAAAAATGGTGTGACTTACTCTGCCAAAGTCCTATAAAATTATATCCCTTATTTCCTAAACTAGAAAAATCCTGTGGCAGCTTCTCCCACTAAGCATTTCCAAGTATTATGCTGATGGTGCTATGATTGGTTTTTGTCCACACTAGCTGTCAAGTGGAGTCACACTGCCCTCAGACGTGCGGCTTACCTTGGTTTAACTTATCCTCCATAGACTGTGGTCAGTGCCCAGCACAGCAATATTCTTGCAAATTTGAGGGGCTCCTACCTTGCTGTGCTTACACTTGCTTCTAAGCTCCCACTGTCACAATTACCCCCGTGTAGGGATCCTCATACAATATAATTCTCAGTATTCCTGCTATGGGTCTAGATGTCCCAGAAGTGGAATTCTGTCCCTCAGTGTGGAATGTTTATTCAGTGTTTGGAAGATGGGAAAGTATACATTACGCTGATAAGCTTAGCATTAATCTTAAAGTAATTCTGTCCCTAAGTCCCTTTGTAATATTTAAAATTCTGCCTGAAACCTACCTGCGATACTCTCTCCTCCCCTCTCTTTCCTCTTTCCTTTCTAGTTCCTACCAGGAATCCTTCTTTGTTGTTAATGTAGAACAATTTGATGACATATTTGAATTTGACACAGAGGTAATCAACCCTTGGGGGCTTACTTTTTCTCCCTGGCTTAAAACAAAAGGGCTTCCTAATAAAGGTAATTTTCTCTAAAAAGGATTCCAACACCAGCTTTTAAGTTAATACAGCTGTTACAGCCTAACCAGGTTTATTGCTCCCTCCTGGAGAGGAACCAATGGACCAAAACAGCAGGTGTTAACCGCAGAGACGGGGTTTAATGTGGCAGCCCTGGAGAGGAGAGGAGAGGAGAGGAGAGGGCTTTCTCAAATCTGTCTGCCTGAGGATTAGGGAGAATGGGTTTTTAAAGATAGTTTTCTGAGCAAAGGGCTAGACAACTGGGTCTCCCAATTCACTGGGTTTGGGGCAGAATCACAGGGGTGTGGAAATTATGTTCTTGTGCTGAGTTAGTTCCTGGGTAGGATCCCAGAGACCAAATGAATCAGGTCCTCCTGCCGAGATCTGGTCTGGGTGGGTTGGCTGGTCCAGTGGAGTGTAAGGCCTGGATGATCTTTCAAAAATTAGCCTTAGGTTTCATGAGGGAGATGTAATCTGTGGAGCAACAAAGAAAGGTAAGAATCTTTAGACCCATCAGCTATATGACTCCTGAATAGTAAGTAATCAGGACAGCAAGCTGGGAAACAGTGGCTGGTTTGCAGATTCAGGCCTCCCCACAGTTTTCACCAGGTGGCCTTTTATTAACATTGTAAAGGGGGGGTTTCACAGCTATTATTTACCTACTTGAAAAATGTAATCATAAAATATGATAAGATAAAAAGCAAATTAAGAAATGGGGTTATTAAAGAGAATAGGTTTAGGTTAAATGTAATTTTACTATAAAATGCACATTCTAAGGCCATCTATGTTTCTTGGAGGAGGATGAAACATTTCTGTTCTTTAGAAATTTTTTGCATTCTGAAGGAGAGGTGTATACAAGGTAGCATTAGAAGATTGAGTGTCAAAATAGGGCCATAGGGACAAAGCCAGGAACAGTGATTACTCTCACTGGGAAAATATTTGAGCTCTTTAGGATTACAAGTCTGGGGAAGGGTATTTATAAGCAAAGGCATGAATTGATAATAGTCACCATGTGTAGACTCAAGAAGCATCAGATAGGCCTGCCCGATCAGAAGACATGAGGAAAGATGAGAGAGAAGCAAGCTTGGATCTAATCCTAAGGGGTCTTGGGTGCCCAACAAGGACCCTAGTATTACATTTATCCTGGAGTCAGAGAGGGGATTACAGAAGACTTTTTAAGCAGGGCAAAGACCTAAGCAGATTCATATTTTTAAAAGTTGTCTTTTAATATTCCACCCATTATGAGTTGATATTTAAAAGCTATTTTTGAAATTTTTTTTTCTCAATTCACAGACACAATTCTCTACTTACAAGAAGCAGGGAGAAGGAATTGTGTGTTATATGTGTGTGTGTGTATTGTTCTAAGCACAAGTTGCTGTTATAAACATGGTTTCTACATTAACAAATACTTTAGGTTAGAGACAGCTTTCTTGGTTACCTACAGAAAGATCAACTACAAAGATAATTTTTTTCCATTCAATTTCTGTGTAAAAACCAAAAAGTATAGGATACAAGTAACAGGTATTTGTTTTCAAAGGGTGGGTAAATGAGCTTATGCTATTTGAATTATTGGGGCTAAGTTTTCACAAGTGATAAGCATTTTCTGTAAGAATGAGACTTTTCTCACCAGGAGACTAAATTACTAAATTACTACCTATTGTTATTATTGAAGGCTAAAGTGTCTAGCTATTAAAAAACTACTAAGCCTATTCTAATATGAGATATCCTATTTCAAACTTCTACCATCTCTTTCAGTTAGAATTCAATAAAACCTCATTGAATAGATGAGAGTATTTAATATATTCTGTTTCCACAAATGGTTAATCTTTTCAGCATCTTTGATGAGATGAATTGATGTGAAAATACTGCAAGAAGATGCTAACAATCATCACAGTCAAGTCAGAAATAGGATGCGTGTGATTATTTCATCTGTTCACATTGCTTAAAAGGGCCAGATTAGCTAGAGAAAAAGATTAGCCGAGAGGAAGCTGCAAAATTACTTAATTCAAAAGGTTTGAAACTTATTTATGATGGTGTGATGGGGGCTGGGATGTGTTATTTGAAGACACTGAAACCCAGTGGGGGAGAAACAGCCTCAGAACTGACAGAAGCACAAAGGGAAATTCACTCACACTGACATGTTATTATGTTGGAGATTCATGTTTCTGCTTCCTGACACTTTATGCTAAATTCGAGCTAATACATCATTACAAATGTTGTTTTTGTTTGGTAAAGTGAATTATAATAGCACGTGAAGATAGGAATTAATGTTGTGTCAGAAATGAACATGGGCATATCATAATTCACTTTTTCTTACTGGTTTCTGTTGATAGAAGAAATAGATTGAGTGAAAGGCTCTAGTCAGTTTTGTTCTCTTAGGAGGCAATTGTTTTTTAAATCCATCCCCAGTAATATTTCTGATAGTGTTTGAAAT
>NW_003852533.1:581554-582938 GCF_000181295.1 Otolemur garnettii | reverse complement strand
GGATCAGGTAGGCTTATAAACACTTAAGTGATGTAACTACTTGAGATACAGGCTTAGTAATACAATCGAACTGAGAGAGATAACAGAAGATCAGTAAGGAGCTAAAAAATATTATCAGTAAAATAGAGAAAGTGATTGGGCAGAGTATAATTTTAGAACTCCCTTTATTCAAGTTAGACAAAGGCACTTTATCTGGGCTGATGAATTAGGATAAAAGTTCCCAAGGAAATGACAGAATAAGAACAAGGTACAACTCTAGGCAGCCTCAGCTTCTCTTACACAGTGTCTGGCAAAAGAAGTGCAGGCTAAAATTCAGTCCGAATCGTACAACTGTGCAGTTCTGTCTAGAGAATATCTGAAACATCCTTCCTTTAAGTACAGAAGAAAAAGTAAATAGTAATGCTGTGAGATGTGATAGATACACATGGTTCCAAAAGACCATATAAACCACTGCTAAGTTGAGAAAATAAAGAAGTAAAAATCAATGAAGCAAGCAGAAATCAGATATTAAAAACAGAAGAAGCATTTCTTGAACAGAAAGACTAGAACCTTTGCAAAGATGGAAAAACTTTACCAGGAGAAATTAAATGAAAGATAGACTGCAAAAATTTTGATATGTAAGTAAGGAATCATCTAAATAGTAGGCAGGATAAAAAAAAAACAATCATTCTGAGCTCATATTTCTCCTCTAACAATTTATGCTTGAAGATAATATATAGATACAGATACTATACACACACACATACTTGTTTTCGAGGACAAAGTAGCAACGTAAGGATTATACACATATATCTAGTCAAATTGACATTGACTGGCCATTATCTTTCTGTGAAGAAATTCATCCCTCAAGTTCTTTGTTTACTTGTTTTACAAGAAGATCAAGAAAAAACAATTAAGACCTTGTAAAAGAGAAATAATAGCAACAGGGTAGAAATTATGTTTGATTTTTCTCATTTTACCCTAACCTGAGATGTGACCAATATGTGATCTTGATAATTATTTGTTGAATAAAAGGAGGAGAAAGTGAGCAATTGGCTCTGAGCAACCAGAGCGATTATGTGAATTATTGTCATTAATATCTTAATAAAACTAATGCCATATACAAATTATTTCGAACAGTGAAGAGAGAATATTAAAAACAACAGTAGCAAATTACATATTAACACAGCCTGGAAGTGCATGTAGAATATTGGCAAGAGATTCCTCAATTTACAATCAAAGGAAAGATCGGAGGAAAATGCATTTAAAACTGTGACTTTAAAATTCAATCTTTAAGTCATTTATTAAACATGTCTAAATTCTACATATCAAGCAGATTTACGTCTGAGATACAAGAATGAGGAAAACATCATTCCTGCTTCCAGAGTTACCTGTGGCTGCGGAG
>NW_003852533.1:577561-580859 GCF_000181295.1 Otolemur garnettii | reverse complement strand
ACTAGAACTCTGTCATCTGACATGATACCCATAAAGACTAAGTGGAGCCCAGTCAACTTGGAGAACTGTGAGAGAAAAAGGAAAATTTGTTGTAAGCCATCTTAACGGGTGAGAACCCATTGGAGAGGTTTCCTGTATTTCACGCATATTGACCACTAGGAATATCTATTAGTAGCTCCTAAGCTAGTGTTTCTCAGAATGTAGTTTATGCAATAATATATAGAGAACTATAAATTTTTATGTTTTTTGAAAAACTTTGCGATAATCACTAATACCATCAAGCACAGCATACATACTTCTATAACAGAACAAGGAGGAGCAAATAAAGATGGTACAATGAAGGACAGAACCCTAATGGATAAGCAGAGGAAAAATAAAATTAATGAAATACGTCTTTAAAAATAACAACAAACATTTGGGTTCTAATTCAATTGAGTAAAGTAAAACTTAAAAATAGACTTTTGGTAGGCATACCTATTTTTTCATCAAAAAGATGAAATATAAAAGATGGATAAATAGTCACTAAGTAAAAAGCTGCTAAAATCAAAGCAGGGTATTAAGAGCAGACAGAAGAAATTTAAGGAAAAAAATAATCAAATACAACAAAGAAAGTCTTTTCAAATTCCTGGAAGTTAAATTTTATGTGAAATTACAATAGCAGGAAAATTTATGTGAATCAAAATAAGGAAATAAATTTTAGGAATCCCAGGAGAAATGGACAGAAAATTACACTTCAGAAGGTTAATCTCATTGTCAGTCTTTATTGTAAGAAGTAGTCAAAAATTAAATGAGGACATGTCAGTTTTGAGTAACAGAGTTAATGAAATTGGATTGATAGAAATATATTAATCCCTGTACCTAGAAGCAGAAAATATATGTCTTTTTCAAATGTCCTTATAAGTTTGGCAAAATATGTTTGCAATACTAGGCAAAATAAATAAATAAATAGTCCTCTTAGTTCTACAAAGAAGAAATTAAAGGGGTTACATTATTTTTGTCTTATGTTTTATTCTAGTAGCTTTGTAGTTTATCCTCTTACATTTAGGTTTTTATCCATTTTGTGTTGTATTTTATCTATAGTGTGAGATAAGGGTCCAATTTCAATCTTCTGGATGTAAATACAAACAGATCCTTTCCAAATTGGCCACCCAAGGGACTGTAACAAGGTGGTCAACACAGGGAGGTGGTCAACATAAGAATCTAGCCAGCAGTACTGATCCATACATGTGGTGCATGTCTGGTCTATGGAAATTAGGTCATTTGATGGAGGTGGTCAATGTAGGGAGGTGGTCAACAATGAAGGTTCTATTGTGAGCAGTTTTCCCAGTGCCATTCATTAAAGAGACTCCTATCCCCTCAGTGTGTATTCTTGGCAACTTAGTGGGAAACCAGTTGACAGTATATGCATGGCTTTATTTCTGTATTTTGTCTCTATATTCCACTTCATTGTTCTGTTTTTTTTTATCCTAGCACCATACTGTTTTGATTACTATAGCTTTGTCATATAATTTGAAATCAGTTTGTGTGATGCCATTAGCTTTGTCCTTCCTTAAGATTTCTTTAGTTCTTTGAGGTTTCTTGTGGTTCCATAAGAATTTAGGATTGTTTCTATTTCTGTAAAAATTATCATTTGAATTTTGACTGGGATTACATTGAATCTGTGGATAACTTTGAGTAGTGAACATTTTAACAATGTTAATTCTCCAATTCATCAATACAAGATAATTTTACATTGATAGCTTTTCATTTATTTGTGTCTTCTTCAATTTCTCTCATCAATAACATATTAAAATATTCATACATCATGATCAAGTAGGATTTATCCTTGGAATGCAAGGATGATTTAGCATACACAAATCAATAAATGCGATGCATCATATTAACTAGATGAATGATAAAATTGATGATCACTTTGATACATGCAAAAAACTCATTTAACAACCTTTCGTGATAAATACGCTCAACAAATTAGCTATAGAAGAAATGTATCTCAGTGTAATAAAGGTCATATATGACACATCATGTTCTGTGGTAAAGAGCTGAAAGTTTTTCTGCTGAGATCAGTGACAAGACAAAGGTGCCTGCTCTTACCACTTCTACTCAACATAGAACTGGAAGTCTTAGCTAGAACAATTGGGCAAGAAGAAGAAACAAAAATTATTCAAATTGGAAATGAAGAAGTAAAATTATCTGTTTGCAGATAAGATAATTATATATATAGAAAACCCAACAGGTACCACAAAAACCTTAACATTAATAGACAAATTCAGTATAATTATAAGATGCAAAATCACCAACAAGGAATTGTCTGAAAAATTTTAAGAAAACAATCTCACTTAGAATAGCATTAAAAATATGCCAGACACGGTGGCTCATGCCTATAAGTACAGCCCTTTGGAAAGCCAAGATGGAAGGATGGCTTGAGCCCAGGAGTTTGAGGCTGTAGTGAGCTATAAATGGTTCACTGAACTCCAGCCTGAGTGATGGAGATAGAAAAGATACTGTCTCTAATATATATGTGTAAAATGTTAGTGTTGTTGCTTATAATTAAAAAAAAAAGTAAAGTGAAAATACTTAGGAACAAATTTCACCAAAATAGTGGAAGATCTGTTTACTGAAAACTATAAACTCCATCTATTCTCTTTGTTAAGGAAAACAAATGATTTTATAGTAATTTCCTAATACTCACCCTTATGACAAAAGGTTGGTCCCTTAGCTACCCTAACAATAAGGAGCCTGGGAATTGAGTGAATGGTTTATTCAGTGTTTATAATGAGAGGCAGGCAAGAGGGTAGGGGTCAGGAATGGTCACGTGGGTAGCCACCAAAAACTGTGTGCTCTAATGTTCTACATATTAGAAAAACAGTATGTTAGGTAGCCATTAAGATTATTGCCATAAAAAATAAATTTAAAAAACTATATATAAAATTAAAAACTAAAAAAAAACAAGATAAGAGTTTTTAATTATATGGCAAATAGTTATGATACATTAAGTAAAAATGTAAGGTATATAAAATCAAAGCATTCTAGCAGTCATATATACGCATATATGAATACATTTCATGAACTCATAGGTAAAAGTAAAACATATTCTAAAATATTAGCAATGTGCTGAGATAATGGCCATTTGCATTTTTTGTGCTCTCTTAGGAGTTACCCATGTTTAAAAAATATAATTATATACAATATTTAAAACTAAAATTCCCATTTATAGAAATTTAATATCCATTTTCAAATCATAATTTGAATGAAATTTGCTCTTTGCTTTGTGATACTTGGAAAATCATAGCCACATTTC
>NW_003852533.1:569103-577221 GCF_000181295.1 Otolemur garnettii | reverse complement strand
AGTGTTTTGGGGACTATTCGCACATGGGTTCCCTTAGTTTTTTCCTCAGACGACTGATGATGTAGTTGCTATATTGTGACTCACTTTTGGGTTTATATGATTTCTCTACATTGGTGCAGTCAGATTTGAACTCCAGTTCAATAGTCCTAGAGATACACTTTCTGCATTTTTGAACTTTTTGTGCTTTTGAATTCTAGGAGTTATTTCAGCTCCAGGGATAATGTGTGGGTGGCAGGATGCTGCCTCAGGAGAAATCAAATTGAATTCCTTCACAGGATCAACTAAAAGTTCGATTCATCACCTCTGGTTAGATAACCTTGCAGTCTGAGGGTAAAGGGTGGGAACTGTTTTTAGGGCATATGCTCGGACTTACATTTTAAGGTATGGGAACCATGGGGATGGAAGTTGGGGCTGTGAATGGTGTGGAGTTTTAGTCACACTTTATCCCTCACCCAGTCAGTGAAGCTGTTCTCTTATCTGTGTTCCCGTCCACAGTCAAGGTTAATTCTGAAAGAACTTTGTCTATCACCTATAGTTAGTTGTTTTGCTTATTTGTATACATATTCATCTGGAGAATATTATCTTTTTTCCCTGGAAATTTAATTTTTTTTGTTTATTGTGTTTTGCTTGCTGTGAAAATTTGAAATGTCTGATATATGCATGCATGATTACTATTGTTATTTTTTTTCTCCTCTGGTATTTATCAATGTGTTTCAGTTTTGAATATTCTACCACCTCCCTTTTTAAATGGAATGGATTGTTTTCCTTGCTAAAACAACCCTACACATACCACAGTGTGGATGAATAGCCAATGTGAGCATTGCCTTGGATTTTAATATTTATGGGAACCCATGTAGATTCATGGAATTCCGATTCAAATGATTCTAACATTTAGGATTAATATATCAAAACAACAATAGTTGTTAGTATTACCTATTCCTATTTCAAAATGTTTATAAGAGATAGGAAAAAATAATTAACCATATTAATTTTTGAACCTCACTAAAACTGGTTGATTTATAATTGCCAATTTAATTTGAAGAGTATACAGGTCTTTTATTATGCTTGCTGTTTTATAAGCTGTTAAGAGTAAAAGCTTTAAAAGATATAAGGAATGAAACCTTCTTTTTATCTGATATGGCTATCACCTAAACCACTTATAATTTTTCAGGCTAACAAAAACATAAATAATTCCTATATGCTATACTGTACTATTATGTGTGTGTGTAAATATGGGTATATATGTGTGTGTGTACTTTTTAAGCATTTAGCAGTAATATAGAGATACCCCCTCATCATTAAGCCACAAAGTAAAGATCTAAATCAAAATTTTACTTTACAAGATGCATGTTGTCTGAGGAATTTGTGTATAAATAGTTTATGATGCTCAATGATGAAGTTTTAATTATGTGTTTGGAAAGAGCTGCTATGGTCACTGTAGGAATGAACAATCGGGCAGTGCCAAAGATCCTGGATAACTGTACTCAGCAGGCTTCTTGGAAATGGTTATTTAAAAAATTTCCAGTAATATTTTGATGTTTCCTATGGTATCTGGAACAAGGAAATCCTGTCATTTAAATTACTCTGATTTTTAGATTCTACCATCTGTCTCCTACACACCCACACACCTTATTATTGATTTCCCAAAGATTTTATTCCTCTCATTACTTTCTAGAGAGTGATTGATGAATATACCCTCACAGTCACTGTTCTCGAAATGAGGGCAAGCGTATGAGATTGCCCTGTTGTTTTTTCCAGCGTGAGTAGGTGTATATACCCAGAAATAATTTCCATGAGTTGGAAATGTGATTGAGATGTTGGCAACAGTGAAAGAAGGAAGAGATTTGAGTGAGAAGTGAGAACAATAGGTTTAATGAAGAGATTTCTGGCAGCATTGATCTCACCCTTTTCACAATCAGTACGGCACATTTCAGCCATTCTCGTGTGACTAGTAAAAGGTAAGAAACCAGGGCAGCCGTTAATCATGCCGGCAGAAACAGTCTGCGTACCCTGGCATTCTATCACAGCACCATTTGTAGAAAGCACTGAACAAGTGTGCACTGAGGGCTTACTATGTGCCAGGTATTGTTCTTGGCAATGAAAACAATGCTAAGAAAAACATGGTTGCTAAGCTGAAGAACGTACAAACTAGCTAGAATAAAGGCAGGTAAACATATAACACACACTGTATTTGTTATGACCCATGCAGCACAAAATGTATCTTTATTTATTTATTTTTTATTTCTTATAGCATAACTGTGTACATTATTGCAATCCTAGGGTACAGTGCGCTATTTTCATATACATTTTGAAATACTCTCATCAAACTGGTTAACATAACCTTCATGTCATTTTCTTAGTTATTGATTTAAGACATTCATACTCTGCTTTTAGAAAGATTCACTTGTACTCTTCTAAGATAAACCATAGAGGTGACCCCACCAATCGCCCTCCCTCCCCCATCCACCCCCCCTTTCCTCCCCCCTCCCACCCCCTTCCCATATTCTAAGGCTATAATTAGGTTATGACATTCTTATAAAAGCTATGAATTAGTTTCAAAATAAGGCTGTGTACATTGGATATTTTTTCTTCCATTCTTGAGATACATTACTAAGAAGAACATTTTCTAATTCCATCCATATAAACATGAAGGAGGTAAAGTCTCCATCTTTCTTTAGGGCTGCATAGAATTCCATGGTGTACATGTACCACAATTTATTGATCCATTCGTGGGTTGATGGACATTTGGGCTTCTTCCATGACCTAGCAATTATGAATTGGGCTGCAATAAACATTCTGATACAAATATTTTTGTGGTAAAAGTAACATACTCCTTAGCTGCTTCAAACTGTTAATGGCAGCAAGCCAAAATGTGTTTTATGTTCACATTACAAAAGTGTAATTCCTAGAAGCAAGAATAGAATATACCTTTCATATTACTCCTCTCTGCATGTCTGACTAGTCCTGAACTCTACACAGAGGAAGACACCAAAATATCCACCACATAACCTGAAAACAACTTTACAAATGGTGGTAGTGTCTTCTACTGACAATAACTTTAAGCAGAATGGATAAAAAACAAGACCCAACCATATGCTGCCTGCAAGACTCACTTCATCTTAAAGAACATACACAGAGTGGAAGGGGAAGAATGGAAGGAGATACTCCATGCAAATGGAAACCAAAAGAGAGTGGGGAAATGTACCTAGACAAAATAGACTTCAAAAACTAAAAAAAAAAAAAAAGACAAAGAAGATAGCTATATAATAATAAAATTGTCAATTCATAAAGAGGATGTAACAATTGTAAATACATTTGCACCCAACATTGGAACACCTAAATATTTAAAGTGAATATTAGTTGATTTGAAGGGAGAGATAGACATAACTAGAGAGATAGATATAAATATTGTAGGAGATGTCAATACTCCACATTCAGGATTGATTGAACAGATCATTTAGGCAGAAAAATCAATAAAGAGGTATTGATCTTGAACACCATGTTAGGGCAAAGGGACCCAACGTATTTACAGAGTCTTCCATCCAGTTGCAACAGAATTACACATTCTTCTCAAGTGCACACAAAGCATTTTCCAGGATAGGTTATATGTCAGGCCACAAAGAAAGGCTTTTTAAAAAAAATTCCAATGAATATGAGCACACAAATTTTTAGATTACATTATTCTCACTTCCAGGATAAAGCTCCAGTTGTAAAAGAGCCCCTCACCCAGGGGGTGTGTTATACACCCTCACAACATGCACATTAGGTGCAATCCCGCCTCACGTCCTCCCTCCTCCTGCCAATCATCCTCCCACCTCACCCTGTCCCTGTACTAGACAATATTTGTGTTTTATTGTTCTTATGAGCATGTTTCTATGTTGGTTTATATTGTTTATATATTAGTTTCATATTAGTATTAAGTACACCAGTTATTTATTTTTCCATTTTTGTGATACTTTACTAAGAAGAAGGTGTTTCAGCTTTTTTTGTACCAGAATGTTTATTATGGCATGAAACAAGTCTTAATAAATTTAAGAAGATTGAAATCATCCTGAGCATCTTTTCTGACCACAGTGACATGGAACTAGAAATCAAGAACAGAGGGAATCTTGAAAAATTTATAAAGGCCACAGCTGGAAATTAGCATGCTTCTGAACAACCAATGGATCAAAGGAGAAACTAAAAGGAAAATTTTAAAACATCTTAATACTGACAAAAATAAAGACAATATACTAAAACTTACGGGATGCAGCAAAAGCAGTTCTGAGTGGGAAGAGTACTGTAATAAGCACGTGTGTCAAAAAGAAGAAAGATCTCAAATGAGTAACTTAACATTATACCTTATGGAATCAGGAGGAAAAAGTAAGCCCAAAGTTAGCAGAAGAAGGAAGTAACAAAGATGAGAACAGAAATAAATAAGAGACTAGAAAAGCAGTATAAAAGATGAGAATAAAAAGGATGTTTTTAAAAATAAACAATCAATAAATCCTTAGCTGGACCAATGAAGAATAAAAAGGGCAGACTCAAAGTCAGAAACTGAAGAGGCTTCATTACAGCCGATATCACAGAAACACACCAGATCATAAGATACTGAGAGGAGAGGAGCAATCATATACCAACAAATAGAACAACCTAGGAAAGAAAGAAATGAATTCCTGGATGCATACAATCTGCAGAGACTCAATCAGGATGAAACAGAAAATCTGACCAGGCTAATTACAAGTGAAGTAAAGAGACTGATTCAGGAATAAAAAGTCTCCCATCAAAGAAAAACTCAGGACCTGATTTCATCACTGCTGATCTCTACCAAATGTTTAAAGAATGAATACCACTCATTCTCAAATTCTTCCAAAAAAATTGAAGACTGAAGAATACTTTCAAACTCATTTCATGAAGCCCATATTATCCTGAGACCAAAACCAAACAAGTGCACTACAGTGAAGAAAAATATAGACCATAACCCTGATGGACACGGCTGAGATAATTGTCAAAAGAACCACCAGCAGAGCAGATTCGACAGAACATTAAGAGATCATTCACTATGAACTATATTAAAGATGAAGTTGGATTTATCTCAGGGAAAGAAGAAACAGTCAACATATATAAATCAATAAATGTGATACCCCATATTAACAAAACAAAGAACAAAAATCACATCATCATGTTAATGTAGAAAAAGCATTTGACAAAATTCAATATCCATTTATATAAAAACTCTCAACAGGAATGGACCTCAACTCAATAAAGACTAAACCCTGTCCCCCAGGATTAGCAAAGGTGCCCACTTTGGACACTTCTGCTCAGCATTAGTGCTGAAATTCTTAGTCAGGTGTTGGTAAATAGTGTTGGAAAAACTGATATTCATATGCAGAAGAATGAAATAGGGTCCGTATGTCATAAAATATACAGAGATCAACTCAAGCAGATTACAGACTGAAACATAAGACATGCAGCTGTAAAAATCTTAGAATTTTTCTGGACAATGATTTCTTGGCTGAGACTTCAAAGGCACAGGCAGCAATGTAAAATTAGACAATGGGGTTGCATCAAATTGAAGTGCTTTTGCAAAGGAAAGGGAACAATTATGACAGGCAAGAGGCAACCTGCAGATTGGGAGAAAATGTCTGCAAACCATACAACAGATAAGGAGTTAATATCCAGAATGTATAAGGAATTCGAACAACTCAATAGCAAGAGAACAACCCAATTGAAAAGACAGGAAAAGTACATGAACAATTATTTCTCAACAAAAAGACATATGAATGGCTGAGAGATACACGATAAGATGGTCAGCATCAGTAATCATCAGGGAAAAGCGAATTAAAACCACAGGGAGGTGTTTCTTTGCACGTGTTAAGCCATTATCAAAAAGACCAATAGAGACAAGGTGCTGGTGAGGATCTGGGGAAAGACAATCCCGCTTCATTCCTGGTAAGAATGTAAATTGGCACAGCCAGTTTGAAAAATGATATAAAGCTTCTTCAAGAAACTAATAACAGAATTATCATATGACCCAGAAATCTCACTTCTGGGGATGTATCTGAAGGATTTCAAATCAGTATGTTGAAGAAATATTTGCGTTCTCGTGGGCATTTCAGCATTATTGATAATAGCCATCATGGGAATGCAACTTAAATGTCCATCATCAATGCAATGACGGATGAAGAAAATGTGCTGTATATACTCAGTGGAATACCATACAGCCTTATATAAAAAGTAATTCTGGCATTTGTGACAATGTGGATAGACCTGGAAGATGTTATTCTAAGTGTAAGAAACCAGTTATAGAACGAGAAATACTATATGATCTCATTTATATTGGGGATCTAAAAAAGTCAGTGTCACAGAAACCGAGAGCAGAAAGGCGGTTCACAGAGCTGGGAGGAAAGGGAAGAGGTGGAAGGGATGGGGTAGGGGGGTGCCCATCAAAGGGTACTGTTCACTGCAGCTCAATTCATAGTTGCCAAGTCATGGAAGAAGCTCAGGCGTCCATCCACCATTAATGGATTAACAAATTGTGGTATATGTATACCATGGAATATTATGCAGCTTTAAAAAAAGATGGAGACTTTACCTCTTTTATGTTTACATGGATGAAGCTGGAAAATAGTCTTCTTAGTAAAGTATCTCAAGAATGGAATTTTATAATCACTTACACTTTCATATGAAAGGTAAGTCACAGCTGTATCTCAGGATGAAGGAGGGAAGGGGAGGGGGATGAGAGGAGAGGGGGAAATTTGATTGAAAGAGCGTAAATGGTGGGACCATTCCTATGGTTCATATTGCAAGGGTACATGTCAAATCTAGTAAGTATAGAGTATAAATGTCTTAACACAATAATTAAGTAAATGAGGTGAAGGCTATATTAACTAGTTTGATGTAAGCATTCCAAATTGTATATAAAATCAGCACATTGTACCCCATAAAGGCATTAATGTATACATGATCTATGTGTTTATGACTTAATAATAAAAAAGAAGGATACAGTTTGGATTAGGCTGGGAAAAGGAAAGTTAGTGATCTATTGTTCATCATGATAATAACAGTTAATAGCAATGTGTTGTATATTTCAAAATTGCTTTACAAATAGACTTTGTTTTAAGAGAGTTTATTGCTATGATGTCCAGGCTGGAGTGCAGTGGTTGTTGACAAGCATGATCTTCATTCACTGCAGCCTCCAGCTACAGGCCTTAGTTGTAGTGGCTTCTCCTGCCTCAGCCCCTAGAGTAACTGGGACTACAGGTGCATATCACTGCTCCTACAAAGAATAGATTTTTAATGTTCTCACCACACACACAAAAATGATAACTTGGGGAGGGGGATGGATGTGTTAAGCAGCTAAATTTAATCTTTCCATGATGTAGATGAAAACATCACATTGTACCCTATAAATTACACAAAAGCATTATTCATCATTTAAAAATATATTTATCAAAAAGGAAATCTGATATTAGTAATTTATATGTATATGCAAAATATATCTGTATGCATATTTAATTGTCCATCTACCTCTGTGTTTATATGAAGTATATCTCTCTCTGTATCTATTCTGACAGCCGTCTACTGGTCTCCTCCCTGTTATGACCCTTTTATTCATTTTTTTCTTTTGTTATATTTTTTGAGATAGAGTCTCACTCACTCTGTTGCCCAGGCTACAGTGCTGTGGCCTCCACCTGGCTCACAGCAACCTCAAATTCTTTGGCTCAATGAATCCTGCTTCAGCCTTCTAAGTAGCTGAAACTACTAAGTAGCCCTCACCACAAGACCTGACTCATTTTTCTATTTTTTATAGACTCATTTCTCTGGTTTTTTGGTTCTCACTCTTGCTCAGACTGGTCTTTTTCCCCTGAGCTCCAGGAATCCTCCTGCCTAGGCCTCACAGAGTCCTAGGACTACAGGTGTGAGCCACCACATCTGGCCTGCCCCCTCTATTTTCATCTCTCTCTCTCTCTCTCTCTCTCTCTCTCTCTCTCTATACACACACACACACACACACACACACACACACACACAGAGACATAACTATAGTTCCTATTGGCGGAAATGAGATATATCTTGTGAAACAAAAGTTCTGGAGATGGTGACTGCAAGTAAAATAAGACTTTGTTTTTGGCAAGG
>NW_003852533.1:566239-568384 GCF_000181295.1 Otolemur garnettii | reverse complement strand
GAGACCAGAAGTCTTCAAGACCACGTTGCAGAGCCAGCAGGCTGCTTCCAGTATGGGTGGTCTTCTTCCTTGGGCACTACCTGGCGACCACCTTCAGAAGGGGGAAGGAACCACAGGTGCAAAAAGTGGTCATTTGACTGGAGTCAAAATCATGGCTTAGCTTCCAGCCAGCAACGGTTATTTATTCTTTAGTGAAATTCTCTGCAATTAGTATCTGTCACCTACTAAGTAAGGCCTTTGCACCCTCAATGGAGTCTTTCTACCCAAGAAAGTCGTTGTGCTAGCCAACTGGTCTTTGATGAACTGTAACTAAAACCCGAGGTTGGAGGGCAAGTTATTAGCTGAGTAGGATCCTAAGATTACACAGACATTACTTTCACTTAAATTCAGATTATTCCCTTTAGTTCAAGTAGGCAACTCTTCTGGTCTTCAATTAGTCACAAACACACAGAACTATACACTCATACAAGTAACATGTGACCTGCTTTGGTGCATTTAGTTCCAGGGTGCAGTAGTTCAAATGAGTTTCATTTCCTTTGAAACTCATGTTGAAATTTTATTGCCATTGAGGCAGTATTGGAAGGTGAGGTCTAGTGGGAGATATCTAGGTCATAGAGGTGGGATGTCTCATGAACAGATTAAAGATTAATGCTGTCTTATGGGAGGGAGTTCTCACTCTTGTAGACTGGATCAGTTACTGTAAGGGTAGGTTGCTGTAAAGCCAGGCTGCTGGTGGTGTTTGGTCACTCTTTGCACATGCCCACTCCCCTTTCTGATTCTCTACCATGTTCTGACTCAGCCATGGCCTTAATCAGAAGCCTATCAGATTCTGGAGTCATGCTCTTGGACTTTCTAGCCACCAGAATCATAAGCCAAAAAAAAAATTCCTTTGCTTTATGAATCACCCAGCCTCGCGTATTCTGTTATAGTAAATCTGAATAACTAAGACTCAGGGGTAATCTGTCCCACCCCCAGTTCAATCTGGCTAGTTTTTCTTGTTCTCACTGTAGTACGTGGAACTTGAAGATCTCAGGTGTCTTTGGCAAAAGCACACACATGTTATTTATTTTTAATTTCCTGAAACCCTATAACTAACTGGAATGATTTACTGGTAGCAGGTTTTTTTTTTTTTTTTTTAAATTAAATCATAGTTGTGTACATTAATGCAATCATGGGGTACAATGTGCTGGTTTTATACACAATTTGAAATATTTTCATCAAACTGGTCAACATAACCTCCAGGGGAGGCATTTTTTTAGTTATTGTGTTAAGACATTTATATTCTACACCTAGTAAATTTCACATGTACCCTTGTAAGATGCACCCTAGGTGTGGTCCTGCCAATTAGAGTAACTGGTAGCAATTTTTATTTAATCATTACTTAAAACACAGATGTGACATCTATAAGCTAATTAGGAATTTGCTTTTTAAAAAAAAATTTTTTTTTTAAAACAAAACAGGTCTTCAAGTTTCTTTTTTTCATTTTCATCACTTTTGAAGTTTCCTCTTTCTATCTTTCAATGAAACAGGTCTTCTATTTTATTTCCCATGTTCTATTTATCCCCCAGACCTCATCTCATTAAGCAACACAATCCTTATCTGAGCTCCTGCATTTCTGGGCTTACCCTGAGCATAGCATTCAGGAACAGGTGGGCCCAACCACTTACAACCTGTTTTCCTTTCCTTTACAAAATAAAATGAGTATCTCATTTTCTGCCTTGTGAGTTGTGTCAGCTGATACAATTTTGCAATTTGCAATTTTTAGCTGCATTAGATATGTTGCCCTCTATCTCAGATGCAATGCTATTTGGTGTCATCCATGATTTGATCCTGAGAATAATTCACCAATGTAATTTTTCCTATAATGTCCTCCCACTGACACAAACCAATTGATCTGATGATGAAGTGAAAAATGTTCCAGGAGGAAAGTTGTAAAGTGCATGTGTGAGAAGAGGTGCTTTGTTCCTTCTTCCCTTGTCTTTTTGTTGTTTTCTTTTCCAATTTTTTTTTAAGACAGAATCTCATTCTTTTGCCCAAGCTAGAGTGCTGTAAAATCATAGGTCACAGCAACCTCAAACTCCTGGGTTCAGGTAATCCTCCTGCCTCAGGCTCCCAAGTAGGCATCAACACAACACCTGGCTAGTT
>NW_003852533.1:562995-564776 GCF_000181295.1 Otolemur garnettii | reverse complement strand
AGCCTCTTTTCCTTGGACACAGAATCAGGGTGATACAAAGGAGGATGAATGATGAGTACATTGTGTTTTGGGGCAAGGCAAACATAAGAAGCACAAACCACTTGGAAACCCAAAGGCAGTTGTTTTGACTGGGTCCTGTGGGCAGCACTCACCTCTGTCCTGCTTAGTTTTAGGCATGTCCTGAACTAAGTGATTGTTTCAGAGCTCTGCATCAGGACACCATGAGCACCAGGCTGTGGACATCTCTGCGTCCTGATGGACCAAAGCAGTCTCATGACAGACATGACCTGTCTGTGATCATCATGTGCTGAGAAGACATATGAACTGGAACTGAACCAAGGTAAGAAGAATAGATTGTAGAGAGACACATCTGCACATTTTCCTCTTGTGGAAAGCTCCCACATCCACCTGAAGGCAGATTGATGAGTAGAGAATGAGAGAATGCTGTGTTTCCCTGCTGTGTGACTTCATGACAAGAAGGTTTTAATTCTAGCTCTGACAGTTTGAAAGGGGAGCTGGGAGTTAGTTTACTTCCATCTATCAGTAACTGACAACACAAGTTTAGGTCCATAATATACTGAATAGTTCTCATGTCTGAAGCTCCCTTGGAACATTTACACATAGAGAATATGACAGGGAAAGTTAGACAAGCAACTCTGTGAGGTCATTAAACAAAAGGCATGAGTGTTAATTTTCCCACATGTAAGCATTTTTGTATAGGTTTACATGCATTTGTACCCACAATCCTGCTCTTTATACTGTAGATAAATTACATGTTGGTTTTTAAAAAAAAAAAAATGTTAGCTGCCATAGTAGATACAACTGCAAGTTTCGATTTACTATTCTGAGAAGTTGATCTTTCTCTTCCATCTTCCTTCAATAGGTGTTCTAGACAGGCAGGTAGCTCTTCCCCAACAGTGGTGTAGAAACCCCGCCTTCTTCATTCACCTGGCTTTTCCATATTTAACACACGGCTTGCAAGGTGGTCCTTGGGGTCGTCTCCCTCTCAGGCAGTCAGAGGAGAAACAGAGCATGAAGAATCACTTTTGAAGATGTCCAAGAGTGTGGCTCCCTCCTGCATTTCAGAGGAAAGGCAATGAAGTCAGGTGCTCAGAAGAAAGCTGAGGTGGGTTTGGTAAAGGATCAACTTGTCTCTGCCCAGATCAGATTCCTAGACAAAAATTCAGCAATTTCTAAAAGGAACATTGAAGATAAGGTCCTATGATAAGAATATAATATCTGTGAACAGACTTTTAGGAAATAAGAACTTCGTGGGATCCACGAAGACTGGCATAACTTTGACAACCCGGAAAGAGACACCTTAGCAGGACTGGTAGCATATTATGCTAAATGTTTTCACCATTCCTTAATGAAGAGTAAGAGGATTGGCATAATACTTAAACTGCATGCAGAGCTTTTCAAAAACTAAGATTTCATATAATTATGCTAAGTAATATGCATATAATTCTCATTCCATAGTGGTGATTGTCATCCTCAACTAAGTATTTTGTTGTACTCATAGGGCTTGGGTTAAACACTATTTTAGTTGTATGGGTATTCTCTTAGGTTGATGTCTATACAGGTGGGACTAGCTAGACAATTCCATTTACGACTATGGCATCAAGAATGAAAAGATCTGAGTAAGCAACCCTGTTATCGTTTATGGTTTTTTTTTTTTTTGTTCGTTTGCTTGAGACAGAGTGTCACTCTGTCACCCACGCTACAGTGTCATGACCTCAGCCTAGCTCACAACAACCTCAAACTCCTGGCCTCCAACAATC
>NW_003852533.1:560697-562203 GCF_000181295.1 Otolemur garnettii | reverse complement strand
AGTTCATAGGTTCAAGACCACCCTGCACAAGAGTGAGACCCTGTCTCTGAAAATAGCTGGGCATTGTGTCAGGCACTATAGTCCCAGCTACTTGAGAGGCTGAAGCAAGAAAATTGCTTGAGCTCAAGAGTTTGGGGTTGCTGTGAGCTATGATGCCACAGCACTCTATTGAGGGTGACAAAGTAAGACTGTCTCAAAAAAAAAAAAAAAGGAAAAGGAAAGAGTTTTTAGAAAGATTAGGCTTGATTCAGGGAGGTTAAAGGAGTTGTAAGCCAAAATAGAATATATTAGACATTCAGTAGTTGTTGAAAGAAAGAATGGCAATCTGATAAGTGAATAATAATAAGAGGAATTCAGGTGACATGAGGCATGTAAAGTATGTTTGTGGCCAGGCCAATTTAGTTATGTAAATTTATATCCAAGGGAAAAGGTCTAATGGGACCTAGATTGATGGTAAAAATAGTAAAGTTCAGTGCAGGAGGAATAAACAAACTATGACAAAGCCCATTACTCCACAATAAGCACAGGTCATATTAGATTTTAATTTAGTAGGTTTTCAAGTTGTTGGGGCTTATTCTGGACATTGGGTCTTCAAAGAAATGTGAATTTCTCCCTCATTAAAATTCTTTCTGCTTTGTCCAGGAATAACTGAAGAATCAGACAGAACTGATTCTGGAATGAAAAGGTTTTATTTGTAGCATCTGGGAAAGACTATGATCTATCTTTTAGCTTCTAGAGTGTAAACACTTTGCAATTATGTGCAGAGTCTTTGATTATCTATTTTGCATTCCAGTCCATTTATTATGGTGCTAGGGATCCAAAAAATAATTGACATAAAGTTTGAAAATAAAATTAAATATTACCCCCTCAATAAACAGCCCAGAATATAATAAAGACAAAGTTCCAAGAGTTAAATTTTCCAGGTCTCATATTATCTGTGAATTTCCTGAAAGCAATAATGATGAAGACAATGAATTGTTTTTTCATCCAGAAAGGTGAGGGCTGCATCAACTCTTTTGCGTCAACCTCCTTTCTCTAAAATCTATGCAGTTACACTATACAAATTTGATTAGATCCCGAATTTCTGAATCTGACTCTTGTTTCCCACTTAGCATCCAACATAAGACATGAGACATTACACAATTAGTTTCTAGTTCAAGTATTTTAACTTTATTTTCTAAGGTTGGGACTTTTTTTTCCTTTTAACTAAATGAATTGAGAGATATTTCCCTCTCCACTTACTGTCTACTCCATGAGCCTCCGTCCATTTTCCTTTTCTCCTAGTTATATTGATTTTTAGCCTGTGTCCATTGCTTTCCTACTTGTCAAGTTCTAGTCAGTGTTCTGTTGGGGAGTCTCTTGGGTCTCCCCTTGGGTGATCTGCGAGCCATCCTAGTCAGGTTCAGTCAGCTCTTGGCTATATTCCCACATCTATGTCTGCACTTAGAGTCCTTGATCCTGGTCTCTGGATCATCAGTGCCTGCTGACTACTTCTTGATTATTTAT
>NW_003852533.1:558024-560179 GCF_000181295.1 Otolemur garnettii | reverse complement strand
AAAAAAAACTAAACAAATTGAAAGCTTCTATTTTTATCTTTAGAAGTCAACATAGATCCAATTGATCAAATAATCCAGTCTGGAGTGACATCTCCTGCAGAGAAAGTCTGATAGCATTCTACCCTAGAGGATAAAACTTATCACCAGGAACAGAACATCAGAAGAGCCAGTTTTCAAATGGGAGGCCATATTTATCTCTGGGAACACTGTTCAGGGAGGAACTTCCTGGGTGGGGCTTCCTGCTTTCCAAGGAAGTAGCTTTATGCACAGCAGAAGATGCAACATCTGACAAAGAAAGTGTGGCAGGTGTCTATAATATTCAGTAACACGCTGTACAGGTCTGTAGTCCAGGAGCAATAGGGTATACTATACAGCCTAGGTGTGTAGTAGGCTATGCCATCTACATTTGCATAAGGACATTCTACGGTGTTCTCAAAGTCACCATGAGGCCCATACCTCTGTCATTAAGAAACGCATGACTAATTCATTCATATATTCATTCATTTGACAAGCACTTATTAAAACAAAAAGTATGCACCCAACCTGCAAGGGAATTAGAATGACTAGATTAAAAAAATTCATCCAAAGGAATAAATATAGTACATTGAAGACAAGTCTGGGAAAGCTGTGTGTATAAAGCACAAAGGGAGGGGTGTGGTAGGCTGCTCTCTCTGTATTTCAATCACTGAAAACTAATGCTATGTTGGAAACTCGATGAAACTGGTGATGCAGCCATGTTGGTTCATTTGCATTTCAACTCTCCAGATTGGTGGCTTAAGTTAATTTATTCTGAACAAGTTGAGTTCTCCAGGCAGACAGGTTGATGTATTGCATTTCATTATTTTTCTAGCATCACGTGTTCTCCCTCAAAGTGGAGCAGGAATTGAGTCCAGAGCTTGGCTGAACTGTTATTTTAGGCTTGTTAACTTCTTGGATGTAGCCCGTGAACATTTATGTTCATGTGAGAGAGGTTATGAAAATATCTGTAAGTGAGTTAAGTTAGTGGGGGGTTTTCTCTGAGTGCAGACACTGGAAGTGGGGACTCACTAAAAGAGCCTGCTAGGAAAGCCACTGTTTGTAAGATCTGACTGATTTTATTTGAAAGCATAAGCGGTGGGCATAATAAAAGAATATAATTATTGAACTGTTTTGTCATCTTGTGTTAATTCAGCTGGAGTAATGAAATTCAAATTAAGCTCTATGCTCTGGCAGGCAAGCAGGGTCTGTTATAGATAAATATATGGTAAAATCAGTAAGAGATTCCACTAAATTCTTATTGGTTCTACTGTTAAGTGGCTCTACTTTCTTGTGGAATACAAGAACAATTTCAGGCATATTTCTTCCTTACCTGTAAATGGGTCCTTAAACAGCTGAGACGAATGCAAACATCTTTCATTCTAACTTAACCTCCACATCCTCAGAGGCAACAGCAAGACCTACGGGGAATAGAAAAAATCCTGTGTTTTATAGTTAGAAACTGTGTTAGCAACCACCCTCCCCTGAGCATTCCTGCAGAGTGGCACCAACCTTAATGCTATTCTGCCAAGCAATAGCAACTGGTGGTTCTTTTATGTGTTAGAAGTAGATACGGCCAGAACGAGTTATATTAATGTGGAATTGTGCCTTGACACAAGTCCTGTGGTTTAATAGTTGACCTTGGTGGGCTTTTCCCTCAGCTGGCTGACTGTGCCAACAAGACCTTGAAATGACACAGGAATGGGAAGATTAAAACAACATGTGAAAAAAGGAAACCTTCAGAAATACCAGCCAAATATTAATTATCTCTTGTGGAAGCAGCTCGGTGGGACATTCCCCCCACCCCCCATCATCCCTTCTGGTATTATGGAGGTGGTGCTTAAGATCGTTACAGAAAAAGGGCTCAGACTTTGGTTCACGCTGCTGGCTTGTTAAAGGAAAGGGCTTTCGCCTGTGTTGCTTCACAGTGTTTAATAAGCTGGTGTGTCTACAGTCGGTGGAGAGGAAGGTACAAAATGTACCTGTAAAATTATATTAGCAAGTTATTAGCCATTTGAAATGAGCGTAAGGAGCCCGTGGAGGTGAGATCAATGGGATGACACAGTTAGTGCAGGGCTTTCATGGAAAAGGCAATTCTGAAGCATAATTGCTAATAAAAGACCTATTAATACCGTAAGAT
>NW_003852533.1:556115-557710 GCF_000181295.1 Otolemur garnettii | reverse complement strand
CTGAACATCCGCTCTCGCAGGGCGCATGTGCCTGGGCTCACAGAGGGGGTCTGCAGCAGCGCCGGGTCTCACACTGCTTGTTTTCATGTTCCTTTTTCATCTGGTCCCTTTGAAAAGACTGCGGGAGACGTCTCATTTTGCCTCATGCATGGCGAGCCTGGTACAGTGTCAGAATTCCAGGAACACGATCACAACCTCACCACTTCTCAGCAGCTCCCACCTTTTTATCTCTCTCATCTTTTTCTGCCCTATGGAGTAAACTACTTCTTAAAAAAGAAAAAAAAGAGAGAGAAGAAATGATGCGAAAAGCAAAGAGGAGCGCCTAAAGTAAAAAGCACGACAAAATGACAGATTATACTAACCCTGAATGTGATAATACAAATATTAAACTAATATTAAAGTAAAAACATTTGCTAATTGGCAAAGAAAAAGATGTCCTTTTAAGCATTTTCTCCCTGGTGTGCTTCTTCCCTTTCCTGTCTGAGGCCTCTCACCTGTCCATTTCTACTCTATTCTCTGCCCGTGGAATATATGACATATTTCCACAACCGAAGATCTGAAGATGAAGGAAACTCTCCCCAGTGCTGTTTGATAACCCCTGTGGCAGTTACATCACTCGTGTCGTACACCTGCCATTCAGCATAGTGATAATGAAGTATGTGTATTTCCGATAGGATGGCTAATTTTTTCAGAGATGAATCAAAATATTAATATTTGCAGATATTAATATTATAAATATTAATAACATTTGTGGTGGGCCTTACTTAGGAGGCTGAGGCAAGAGAATCCCTTAAGCCAGCGGTTCTCCACCTTCCTCATGCCACAATACAGTCCCTCATGTTGTGGTGACCCCCAACCATAAAATTATTTTTGTTGCTACTTCATAACTGTAATTTTGCTACTGTTATGAATTGTAATGCAAATATCCAATATGCGGGATGGTCTTAGGTGACCCCTGCAAAAGGGTCATTCAACCCCCAAAGAAGTCGCGACCCACAGGTTGAGAACCGCTACTTTAAGCCCAGGAGTTTGAGGTTGCTGTTGCTGTGAAGCCACGGCACTCTACAAAGGGTGAAAAAGTGAGACTCTGTCTCAAAATATATATTCGTGCATATGCTTCTTCATACAGTAATCTGATGTAATCTATATAACAACTATACATACATATCACACACACTCATATATGTATACAACATCCATTTCAGGGGAGAAAACAGGTTCAGAAAGTGTAGGAACTCGCTGTGTTTCTCTAGCCAGTAAATAGCAGAGTTAGGACTTGTTTTATTTAACTCATATTTAACTTCCTGATTCAATTTATTAGCTTTGTGACTTTGGAGAGGTTCTATCACTTCTCATTGTCTCGGTTCCCCCATCATCAATTAAAAATAAGGTTGGTGATGTTGTAAACTGCTCGCCGGTCCTGGACACACGGTGTTGGATTGCCGTTGTCAGTACCTGGGCTCCAGAGTTTGAACTTCTTGAAATTTGATGAATGTTAGAATCGCCTGGGATCTTTATTACCCTGGGGTCAGCTCTTGTAGGTCAGATGGGATTTGGGATTCTGTGTCTCTGAAGGCTCCCAGGCGACACCAATG
>NW_003852533.1:554475-555435 GCF_000181295.1 Otolemur garnettii | reverse complement strand
GAAAGAAAAGGAATTGGGAGGAGAAAGGAGAGGAGGGTAGAAAAGAAGATGAGAAGCGGGGAGGGAGGAAGGTGGGAAAGGAAGAAGGAGGAGAAGAGGAAACACAGGGGACGCTTCCGAAGGGGAGAAGGGTCGACTCTGGCGACTTCTCCATGGAGGGTCCTCTGCCCCGTTCCCTGGCAGAGCTGAAGGAAAGGGCAGAACCTACAAAGGTGTCTGTCAAGCAAGGTCCAGGCACAGCAGGACCCTCGGCCCAAACTCCCTGTTCCTTTCTTGGTCTAGGTCCAGCATTATAGTAAAGAAAAAAGTTCACAGTAGACAGGATGGGCAGCCCAAGGTCCAGTCTCCCTGCACAGTGTTTCCAGCAATAGGGAGGAAAACTGGTCAAAACGGGATGTATCACTGGGCGGAAAGAAGGCCAGAGTGTTTTAAGAGCCATGGTGGTGGTGGTGGGGAGGGTGGGGGTCCTTAGGCTCAGGCCTTGCTAATGAGCAGTAAACTTCCCAGTCTTTATGACAGGAAGTAGTTTCACAGCTCCTGGCAAGGCACCTGCAGATGGCAGGGGGCTCCACCCTCCCTGGTGATCACACACACGTCAAAGGGATGATGGCTCCCGGGTTTCTAGAGAACTTCTTGCCTTGTAAAACTGCTTACGAGGCTCTTAAGCATATTTACATTTCAAAGAGGCAGACAAGTTTTCTAAGGTAGATGCTCTAAGGGAGAGAGCAGAGTGAGGAGGAAGCCTTTCCCAAGTTTAATCAGCTGAGAGAAGAAGATGAAAGCCCTTGGTCCAGGGCGCAGGATGTGAGGAGACACCTTTGCTCCCGTCTGACAAGTTTTCATCTCCTGCTACCTCCTACTTCTCTCTCCAAGTCCTGACACGGAGATCTCTCAGTATCTCTCCCCCATGTGATCTAATTCACTAGATCCAAGTCACGCACCAAGTATTTTAGCGGCATT
>NW_003852533.1:546084-553360 GCF_000181295.1 Otolemur garnettii | reverse complement strand
CCCTGTTTAAAAAGTTTGAGGACCCCTGGACTAGGCACTGGCATCCGTGCACAGCAGGAGAACTTTGACGCTAACTGTACTGATGATATCCAGCAATGAGAGCTGTATCTTTTTTTCTAGGATCAGTTTGCAAACCTAATTGTCTGACCTTATCATCTGCCTAGGGTGCAACCTCCACAGTTGACCATCTCCCTGTATTGACCACCTCCTTCAATTGCCCTAATTTTCATAGACCAGACATATACCACATGCACACATCAGTATAATAGGCCTAATTTCTTATGCTGGCTACCTTGGTATGTTGACCAGTTTGTTACAGGTCCTTGGGTCATCAAGTTACAGAGGTTCTATTGTATATCATGATCCAACAACAACGATAATAATAATAATAGGTAGTTCACATTTTTAAGGAACAGATGATTTCCCTCTTTCTTTATCTTTTTTAATTACAGTATATTTGCAGCTGATAAAGCTGGTTTTCTCAAATGTCTGATAACATGTCAATTTCCATCTTAAAGCTTTAATCAATGGCTCTTTCAAGTGTAAGGATTTGTGTGGATTTCCAGGAGGCCGAGATTTACAGCAGGCTGGGCCCTGCCCTCTCTCCTTCCGTTACCATCATCTCCTTAGCAATCCCTCTAAAACCGCACTAATTAAACGTGAATTGTTCAAAGGGAAAATGTTATGTCTCACCAGATGTGGTGTTATTAGCATTAATTTCTTAATCTAACTAATATTTATTTAATTCCCACTTTGTTCTAGCCAACTTGGGATGTTTGCTGATAATATCATCATTCAAAAAGAATAGGACTAAGAGGGCAAAGCGTGTTCACACCAGTCTCTTAGTGAGGGACCCCTGTGTGGCAGAGGGGCCAGCCAGGGATGTTCAAGGGACTAGTCTGAGAAAAGGAGTTGATGGAATGATTTGAGGAGGAATTGTCTGTTTTGCAGGGTGGAGTTGCTTAGTGGTGTCTGAAATAATTTGCATTTAAGAGCTATTTATTTGGGAGCAAGTGTAAAATATCCCAGTAAGAAAACCTTGTCTTAAATATACTTGAGGATTCAAACTGAACTTACTGGGGAATGATTCTGTATAAATATTAATAGAAAACCCAACCACACTGTTGGATGGGGTGTCTCAAGCTATTCTGAGTTGATCGTAGACACTAGTGGAAAGTAAGCAGGTTTGGTTCTAGCCCTACTACTCCCCAGAAGTTTGCACAGCCGCTGTGCCCCTCTTTTTTGTTTTCTTTTTAGAGGTAAAGGTAAGATCCCTTAGCCTTACATTTGTAAGTTCCAACAAAGTGTTGATAAAAGATTAAACCCCACACCTAATAAATTCTGTCAAAACCCTTTCTGATCCTATGTAAATGGTTTTTTATTTATAGGTAAAAATAAGCAAAACACTTAGATTATTTTATGTAACCTAAAACAGACAATAAAATCATCAGGAGAGTTCATGTTTGTATTTTTCTCTTCTCAAACTGTAGGATAATTATAAGTAATTCCTCAACCTCTCTCCTGCCCAAAGTAAATAAGAGCTTGGGAATATGTGGGTGGCAGAAAAACTGGATTGGAAAGGGGTTTATACGTTTGGGCAGGAGTCCTGGAAAGCAGAAATACGAGAAACCATGATACTGGGGATGGTACGAGGGGCTGAAGTAGGAAGAATCATCTCACCGTGTTTTCCTTTAGGACCAACCCTGGTGCTATTTATTTAATAGCTATAAAAACTGTAGTTGAAAGTTAATGCAATCAATATCCGGGACTTACAAACTGTTATGCAACCAAACTCCAGCAGTCGAACCCATATATTATATTAGAAGAGGTGCCCTCCTCCCCGTTTTCCCATTAGCTTGAGAACGGAATGAGAAATACTAAAAGGCATAGAGAGATAATGGCTGTGAGCAGAGAATTTTAAAGAGGCTTCCTATTTATCAAAGCTGACTTTTGCCATCCCTAATAGATAGGCAGCTTTGTGACCCAGAATGAAAAGGAAATGCTCTTTCACTAAAGAATCCTATGCCTATGAAAGGACTTTTTTTTTTTCCTTTGGGAAAATTCAAAACTTCTGAATAAGAAATTGCTCTGGGGACACACATCAGTAGTGTGGAACAGCAGGCTGGCTGTTTGTCCACCCCAGGGAAGATCATTATCATCCGGAGGCTGCTGTCCCCTGCCATGTGAGCGAGACACTTAGTGTGCTGCACCTTCTCCTTTAAGCTTGACGATAAGACACCAACACACAGACCTACTGTGCTCAAGTCGGTCTTGTCTGAGGGCTTCAGGCAACTGACATGCTAATTCACCATTGAAGTAATTCTCCCTGGGAGTGCAATATCATGATGACGTAATGATTATTCAGTGTAAAGTCTGTGAAGGATCCAAGGATATTTTCAGGTCTATGACAATAGAACTATTCCATTATAAAGTCAAGTGATATCGCTTTTAAAAAGCTTTAATTTCTAGCAAATGCAATTGCTGCATTTAAAGCATCATCTGAGACTTCTGCCTTCTCCTTTCATTTAACCTATTACTTTCTCGCTATTTCTGTACTGAATAAAAACATCTCCCAAATGTTTCTACGTTCTCCATCTCATTTTCTCCCCTCCTACCAAATCCATGCCTCTCTCTGTAGCCCCCAGTCTGGTCAGCGGCGTGGCCAGTTGCTCGGATGCAAACTTTGGTGTCACCACGACCCCCACTCATTTGCTCACGTCACGCATCCTCTTCATTGGCACATTCTGTCACTCATTTTTCAAAATATTCCCAGAATTTAACCGATTTTGACTGCCTTTATTACTCACATTTATTCGAGCCACCCAATCCCTCACCTAGATTATTGCTAATTGCCTCTTAGCTACTTTCCCAGTTTCTATCACCATATCCTACAGTTTCTTCCCAACATAGGAGCGAAATCCTTTGTGTAAAACACGAATCAAATCTTGTTACTTTTTTGCTCAAAACTCTCCAGCTGGTTTCCATGGTATTTAGAATAAAATTCAGAAGCGTTCCTGACAAGTCCTACATGATTACCTTTCTCCTTCCACTTCTGCTTGCTCAGAATCCTGCCGCCCTTCTTGATGTTTCTGAGACCTGTCACATTCCCACTCAGGGTGTGGACATTGCCTGCTCCCTCTGCCTGGAGACCCCTCTTTCCCTCCGACACCAAGATACCCACATGGCTGATACCTCATTTCCTTCAGGTCTTTACTCAAAGCCTACTTGTGCTATCTAAAATATCTGTGCTGCCCACCCCACCTCCATCCTCTCTACACCTGTCCTTCTCCTCTCGGCCTGCGTCACCACCTGTCATTGTATTACATAGTAATTTGTTTATCCTCTTTTTTTCTGTCTTTCTTGCTGTAATGCAGTGGAAACTTTTTTTTTTTTGTTCCCTATTTTACTCTTGAGACATAGATGTAGTACTCGGCCCAAAGTAAACACTAAGAGAAAAAGTCTTGGACCGGTGAATAAATGTTACTTTTTCTACAGTGCTTTCATGTTTTTGGAATTGACTTCTACTGATTAACTGATAAGTTACATATTTTAAATTCATCCTCCAAAATCACATTTACAAAAATAAAAAATTGCCTGACATCTGCTCTTTAAAATGTAAAATTCTAAATGTCCAAACCCAAAACAAGCAAAACAAAAATTATCCCCCAGTCTAACACAATCCAATTAGGTTAAATAATGCCTCATACATGTACTTATGGCTTGAGACAGCTCATCCAGCTACTACATCTGTTGATATTAACGGGTTGACTTGGATGACACGACATTAGACTACATGTTACATTTGATTTTCAACTTTATTAAAAAACACTAATTCAAGCTACACTTTTCCTTTTCCTTGTTACCTCTCCAACATTTTGTTTCGGAGCCTCCTAATAATATTTTCCACAGAAGTCAAGCCCATCTGCTAACTATTTGCCTTGGAATGGGTGTGTGTGTGTGGGGGGGGGGGCTCGCTAATGTAAGCTTTTGATAGTATCCTGTCTCAAATATTGGAATTTTCTCTCATCTGTATATCCAACAAGTGTGAAGTCCTAGATGCCTGAAGCAGGTTCACTTTCCCTTCCATTGTATCCTTGTGACTGCTGAGGTCTCTAACACAGAGGAGGTGCTCACTGAAGGAATTAGCATGATGACTTCTAGTAATCTATTTCTCTGTTGCAGCGCCTATCTTTCCTCTGCCTGTCTCCTTTCTGCTGTGAAGATTTAAGGTCTTACTCTTTCTGAGGCTACTTGGGACAAGCTAAGGGAAACTGCACAAGAAAATGGTCCATATAACTCTTGTAGAAGAAAATGGGCTAAAAAACTAGTGCAATATTAATCACTTGTGCTTTCTAATATAGATGAGTTAGCTTAGCACTAACAACACAGTGAAATCTCGGGTTGTGCTAACAGACAGTTTCTAAGTAAATTGAAAATATTAGAGCATCAATGAGATTTTTTTTTTTCGTAATAACATGTCAAGGGGACGCAGCTTTTACTCATGGACATTTCTTCCTAGGGCACCTGTAAAACTAACTTTGGTGCAAACAAAATTGATTAACTCTGTTTTTAATTGCTTAAAAATAATAAACTATATTTCCCAAATTTCTGAATTTAATTTTACATTCATAAATATATTATTACCAGAGAAAATTGGAATGTGAATTATAGCATTTATCTAATATTCATGCAAATATATTAATAAGTGGGAAATTAAAAAAATATATAAGTTGATCTGATTTAGGATGTTTCCATCAGGGTTACTGCCTATGTTCACACATTTTTTGAGAACTCTTTAGAAAAGAAAAATTTAAAAGTAGTTTGGAAAAAATATAATAGCTGTGCTAGACCATTTGTGTTGCTGTAACAAATATGTGAGACTGAGCAAGTTAACAATAATAGAAGTTTATTTCTCACCATACCGGAGACTGGGAAGTCCAAGGTCACGGTGACACTTGGACTTTAGTGTCAGGTGTCTGGTAAGGGCTGCTCTCTTGGCCTCAAGACAGAGCCATGTTGCTGTACCTTCCCCTGGTGGGGGGCAGAAAGGCAAAGGGGTGAACAGCTTCCTTGCACCTCTTTTATAACCCCATTCATGAGAGGAGATTCCTCATGACCTAATTGCCTCCCTCAAACCCCAACCTCTTAGTTCTGTTGCAAGCGAATTAAGTTTCAGCATGAATTTTAGAGAAGACAAAAATATTCAAACCATAGCAGCAGCCATCTTCCAAATTTATTTTCCAAATAAAATTCCTTTTCCTAATACCTAAGTGGTCTGGGATAGAATCACTTTATTTCAGTGGTCTTGATAAAGATTAAATTCAGAAAAGCAGAGCAAGAAACTGCCCAGAAACACTGGGTGCAGGGCACCATTGGGCACATTTATATCTCAAGGCCCAACGATTTAGTGTAAGTAGTAGGAATATTCCTGGACATCATTTCCTCACCAGAACAGTTAGAATAACTATCATACATACACAGGTATCACTACAAACACATTTATATACCCCACTAAATTAACACAGAATCTAAATGTACCCCCATCTCAACTTCCTATGAGCCAGATCCAGAGTATACCCATGGCTTCTGCAATACAACCTGATAGGAGGAGAGCTGTGAAGGAGGGAAAGTCCGCAAACAGAGGGCTCTGAAATGGATTGCAGTTAAAATGTCTTTTGCAAATTTCAACAAAGCATAAAGAATATCAGTAAAGTCTCTCTCAGGTCTTTGAAAGGGGTCTCTTCATTGGAGGGGCACTGAAGGTTAACTCTTGTTGGAGTCTAAGAAAACTCACCTTTGGAGGTGTTGTATATAACACACAGGACCATTCCATGGGCATTTGAAAAAGATGGTGTCCTTTGAGGTCCTGTTCTCTCAGATCCAGCTCCCAGTGTCACTGGAAGAGGTAGAGAATATTCTTTCAGTGTATTTTGTAAATATGATTAGGATGGAAATGTTCTGATACCAATTTTACTAAAATTCAAAGGTCTCCATCTCCTCTGTCTCCACTTATATTAGAAAAAAAGTATTTTCAAAGGGGAAAAGACATCTATTTGCAAACATAAATAGATCTTAATACTCTTATATTAGTCTAATTAATATTAAACACAACCTTTACTAGGCTTATAAGTAGGCCACACACACACACACATTGAGTACTATTGTGTAAATTATAATGGCATTAAAGAAAGTCTTTAAGAATTCATTAAGATGTAATCAAGACTTTGTAAACCCAACTGTTCTTTGCAATTATAACAAACTTACTGTAACTTGTCTCATACTCTGAAAAACAAACACCTTCATGTTACTTTTTTTTGCTGAATTTTGCTCATTGATAATGTCTTAGAATTGCCCAGCTTTTTCATATATTTCTTCCTCTTAGCAGAAACTCTTGAATCCTCCTGTTTTGTTATATCTATGGGTAATTATCCTTAAATGTAAGGAGTGTTTATCATTGTGTTCTGCCCCATTATCCATTATGTATATTACAATATTTACTACTGAACTAGGCCATCGCTCATAAGGATATATAAATTGTATGTATAAGTAAATACAATTATAGGAGTAAGAAAAAGGAAATAAAATCACACATGGGAGCTGATCTTTGGGAAACCCATCCCAGTGACCATCTTCTCCAAGCTTTAGGCTGTAGGCATTTCAGTTCCAAACACGGCCATGGACCTCTCAGGCTTCCTTGGTGACACTTTCTGATGAGGACTGTTGTTCTTGTTAAAGATATAAATGAAAAATAATTAGAGAAAATAATAGTTAGGTCTGGCTACTCCTGTATTGTTGTATGTTATACTGTGTGGCACAACCATTATGCCTTCTTCTCATGTTTAAGGCCCAAGGTCAATTAACTGAGCATGTGTCTTCATACTGCCTTGCATTTTTGCTTATGTTGCATGAGTTATCATTTTCTCACCACTACCCAGATACTGTTTTCTCAGGAGAGAATACATTTTTAAAGAACAGTTCTTGACATAGTCTTCAGAATTCATCAGTGTTAAAGACAGTAGGTGGCAGTAATGACAATAATAATGTGTTTTTACATTAGGAAAAGAAATCAGATGATTGCTGCAACAAAATATTAAGCAATAATAATAATAATAATGCAAAAAAAGTAACATTCACATTGTCAGATAAAAGTACGTCTATCATAGAATGCTTTGACTCTGAGGTTCAGTAGGGAGTCATCAGTTAACTTCCTTTTTTTGTTTTCCCCAAATGTATTTATCTTTGTTCATTCTTTATGAGGTTTTTTTTTTTTTTTTTT
>NW_003852533.1:542312-546049 GCF_000181295.1 Otolemur garnettii | reverse complement strand
GTGCCTTACTCCTTTGAGCCACAAGCACTGCCCTCTAGTCCTTATCTTAAACATTGTTATTGTTATTAAATTTTAAATCTCTTTAATTTTGTGAAGGCAAAAAGTGGAAACCAAATAAACACATGTACACATATAGAGAAAATAAAAAAAAACACATGTATTTACTGAAGGAATGAATGACTATAGAATACATGAGTGGGATGTCTTAGAGAAAGTACAAGTGCCATTTTTAGTAGCTCATGAGAAAGATCACTGATATTCTTTTTTCTTTCTCTTTTTATTCTTTTATTGTCATTGTCATTGTTGCCGCCCTGGCAAGAGTAAACAGAACTTTCCAGAACTTGTTTTATTTGGCTAGGGTATCACTTAAGACCAGATCTTTTTACTTCTAGGTTACACTGCTTAAAATTATTTAGCAACTAATTAAAAATGTATTTTATGTAACTAGGTATACATTTCCTAGGCCTTGGTTCATAACACTAATACTCTAATAAAAATATTTCTTGTTTTCTGGATTTGTCAATAAAAGCTTACAGAAGTCAGTGTAATCTTGTCTCCTTACAATTGCAGAGAGAAAATGGTCTAAACTTCGATGGATTTGCAGATGTACATTCTAAGTCTAGCAACAGATTTGCTTATTCTTTCTCTCATTCATTCATTCAACAGGAAAGCAGGAAGGCCCTATTAAATATCACCACACTAGGGCAGGCTCTCGACACCAAAATGAACATGACACTATATCCCTTCTTAAAGAGTCTGCTGCATTTGAGGGAAAAATTCATCATAAATGGTTGATGAGCATTTGGATTGGATGGTATTGGTTCTTCGGACGGAGCCTCCAAGGTTAGGAGCCTCAGCTTTGGAGAGAGAACAATCTAGTTTTGGAAACTAATTACAATTTATAGGATGGAGAAAGCTATATAAGCTCTATGAGCTGTGTCCAGTGACCCATTTTAAAGGATGGTGTAAGGATTAAATGAGATTAAGTCGATACACTGTCAAGTACATGGAAGATGGCTAAAAACTTCAGCCTTGCTGAGTCCTTCTTTTCTACCCCTTCCTGGTCCATGTTAGGAGAGATAGAGGAAGAAGGTTAGGAAACAAGGAAAGGAAAGGAAAAAAAAAGGCTGTGACTCTTCTTTGAAACAAACTACACTCATCAATTTTGCCTTAATTTTTTTTTTTTGCTAAATTCATGATCATTTAATTATAGTCAAAATTCTCATGGACGTGGAGACAAATTCTCAAGAGATCAAGAGATTTGTTGAGGATTATTATATAATTGTCTGCATTTGTACTTAAGATGGTGTTTGCTTGAGATGAAGGGTAAATACATTGCGATGTAGTACGACACACACAGTGAAGGACGGTCTTGATAGAACGCAGGGTCATCGGTGGGAGAACTGAGTGAGTGAGAGATGCAGAGAGAATCAGCCCCCAGCAGAGAGTACCGTGCTGACACTGCCACAAAGAAAGGCCGTGATCAACAGCACTGCACTAAATCTAATTTGCACATACCAATTTACAATTATTTTATTATCAGCAACTATGGTAGTACATACGAAATCCTTATTTTCCCAATTCTATTAAATTTGGATTATAACTTAGCTTATTGCTAATCTGAACTAGACAATTTTCAGGTTTATCAACTGTTAAAATCAACCTTTGAGACCATGATGCCTTATGTTTTATATGACTTGATTTGTAAGGGGTGGTTATCTGAGTTTGACGTAATTGCAAACAAAAATTGGAGATATTAATGTATCCTTAATCTTATTTTTGCAAAGTCCATTTTCTGAATTAATATTATTAAGTCAAAACTGAAAAGATACATTACATATAAAAGTAGATCTGAGGCTTCATGTTTTAACCATTAATGCTCAACTTAGGCAATTTAATTCTAGCTTCACAACATCATTCATCACAATAAAAAAAAAAATTAAATCGTATTGGTTTTGTAAAGTTTTTTTGTGTTTAATATTTCAATTTTTTTAGTTTTATGGCATTGTGTCCTAAAAACAAGCAGATTTTATATCTAGCTTTATGTTTGTTCATTTTTTTTTCACTTTACCAAAAAATTAAAATCAATTGTTGTTACTCTATTTTGTTCTTTGAAAGTGGTTTCTGCATTATTTTATGTTGTAGAGACACTGGAAAAATCAACCATAATCCACAGCTGAAATAATGTAGTAATCTCCTTACCTTATAAAAATAAAAGGAGGAATGAGTTTTTAGAGAACCATTTAACTACATTACCTGGAGATGTCCAGAAGAAATAGCAAGCATCACATAACTATCAGAGCTCTTTCAAAGTGATCACCCATGGAAGAAAGGACAGAATTAAAACCTTGACTGACTACAAATGTAATTGAATTAGAGCACACAGATTAACTTCTGAGCATAAGAATCCAGTATTTTTCAAGACAAGCCCCAGAAGCTTGGCTTAATCAAACATGGCTTTAACAGCAATAATATTATTGTTGCCACAAGCCTTCCCAAGCTTCCTCTGTGAGAGGAAAAGTCAGAGATGATTGATTAAATGGAGTGTTAAGAAGGGAATTTATCTCTTATCAAGGCAATTCCTGAGCATCTTTACTTGTAATAATACATTTCTTTTTTTTTATTTTTCTTATCTATACACGTGTATATTAGGTTTCTACTTTTGCCTTCATAGAATTAAAAAGGCTAAATTTAATGACAATAACAATGTTTAATATAAGGACTGAGAACAAAAACCTCATAAAGAACGAATAAAGATAAATACATTCAGAAAGAAATCAGACGATTGCTACACTGAAATATTAAGCAATAGTAATAGTAATAATGCAAAGAAAGTAACATTTTTGAAATTATCTTTTAATTTTATTTATAAATATTAGTTGTCTATTTTTTTGTGACTTTGGAAAAAATAAAATAAGGAGAAGAAGTTAACTGATCAAAGTATTCTATACTAAACATACTCCTATCTGACAATGTGAGTGTTACTTTCTTTGCAATAATACATTTCTTTTGAAGAATATGGACTGTACGAAATTCAAACATTGCCAAATAAAAAGATGAATATCTTTGCCTCAGCTATATGCTGCCTTAGATTTTTCTAAGTCATGTTTGGAACATTAGCTAAGACATATCTTAAAATCATTAGCGAGTGACCAAGAGACTTTGACAGAAAATTAAAAACTTTTTTTTTTTTATAGTACAAGCATGACAATTGTTTTAAAATCATGTCCTTTAACTCACCTGCTGTGTTACAGAGATTAAGGAGTCATGTTACAGCTGCTTTCATTTATAGAATGAATGTTTCTATTTAGACAACCGAGATCAGCAGTATTTTATTTTTGCATGTTATGTTAAAAGCGATTAATGGAATATAAAAATTAGAGATTGTCCACATAGAAAAGCAAATCTAATTAAATTGCTCAGGCTCTTAGTTATAGGTAAACATTAAATTTACATCATTAAGATATTAAGCAATTAGCCAAATGTGACCATTTGTAATATAATCAGATTCTAATTTGTCTATTGATATATTTCTTTCAGCCAGAAAGCACCATATATTCTGCATAGCCATAGCTATTGTAATTATCTCTTAATATGCCTTACAAAAAGCATTATCTGAAAGTTGAATTATGTAAATTCCTTTTATACTTTGTTCCATTTTAGAAAATTTGTGTAATTCAGGGCAAGACAGCTGCTCATAAACATCAGCTGCCAGATCATCTCAGAAAGAATGAAAA
>NW_003852533.1:541344-541732 GCF_000181295.1 Otolemur garnettii | reverse complement strand
GCCCCACAGTGGCGGAACTAGTGAACTAGAAGCTTCTTGAATTCTAAGCCCAGGCTGCCAGCTGGCTTGAAGTCACTTCCCAGGGCCACAGGCCCAGCTGAAGAGGCAGGCATCATGTTGTTTCTGCACCCACAGGTGCCTTTGTCCTCCCCAGGGAACTTCAGTCCCTCAGTTCCCACGCAAACATTTCCCAACTCCACTTCAGACTGCAGGAGTCACAGGGGATGGTGGGTCCTGTGTGATCCCAAAGCGTGGACATTCCAAGTGGGCTGCCTTCCAGAGAAAGGACAGAGATGACCAGAGGCCAGCTTTCCTCCATTAAGACTGTTTCTCCCCTTCCTCTCCCCTGGCTGTGGCTGCTGAGAGAGACAATTGAGACAGAGCTCTC
>NW_003852533.1:533155-541324 GCF_000181295.1 Otolemur garnettii | reverse complement strand
CCACAGCAGACCACAGGGTGGTTGGGCTGTGAACATCCTGCTCACCCGCCTTCCCCACTGCTCTGCTTCCAGCAGCTCCATCAGAGCAGGGCACACCCCAAGCAGAAGGACATCGGATCTGCTTGAGCAGCCCACCGGCGACGAGATGCCAGCAGCTTCTCCCTGTAGTCAGGGAGTGATCTTCAGGGACCCAAGGACAGGCCCATAGGCCACATCTCCTACCCAGAGCACTGACTGCATTGCTCCTCAGCACAGAGGGGAGAGCTGTGAACTAACCTCAGGAGGAAAGGGAACAGAGGAGTGCCGTGTGGATTTGAGCCATAGCACACTCCTAGAGCATTCTTCCCTCCACAGAAGACTGCACTCATAGTCCAGGGCAGGGTCCTGGACAAAGAAGCTCCCACTGCACAGTGCCATTGCTGAAGAGTTTGTGTGGTCTGGACTCCTGCCTGCCAGAAGATCCTGGAGGGAGACCACAAAGCAGGGCAGGGGGGAGGTGAGTGAAACTGACTCCTGACATCCAGATTTGGGTCTCAGATGGCCTTGTCCCAGCAGCAGATTTCTGGCTTGGTGGGGCACTAAGCCCCTCTCTAGTGGCCATTCCTAGAAGCCTGGGAGGGACATTTGACCCCTGCAAACACAGCACCTTTACCAGATTTTTGCAGCCTGTGGTGGAGAGTAAGAACTCTGAAAGGGACTGAAAGTTCCAGAGCCCTGCCCTCTACCTGGGGCTTTCAGGGCTTCTTCTGAGGGGCTAGAGCTGCAGGTCCCCAAAATAAAACTGTTCTTTCTGGCAAGCATCAATTACTGACAGGGAGGTCAATTTGCACAACTCTTTATAGCACTTATTGACTCAGTCCTTCAGGTAAGTTTGATTCTTATCTGCAAGCATCATCTCCTTTCTCAGACTCTAAACTGGGTGTGCCCATATAATTCACACTGTTAAGACAACAGGGCTGGGGAAAGAGAAAGTATTTGGAAGACCTTCATCTCCCCTCATTAACTAGTGATAGGGAATCTGCAAACACACACAACTCACCCCTGCTATGGCTCACAGTAACTAGCACCTGAGGAAAACACCATGCTAAGGATATCTATAAGGAAGGCATCCACTGAGGGCCTAGACCCCCATTAAAGCACTCACAAGTAAAGTCAAATATTCTTACCCAACATACACTACAGGAATATCCTAACAGAGGGGGAGAGGAGAAAAACAAACAAACAAACATATAATCAAAAGAAAACCCCAAAGCCAGAAGTGATATCTGTCCCAGATAAGAAGAAATCAGTGCAAGAACTCCAGAAGTATTAAAAACCAGAGTGAATTGTGTAGCGCCCGTAACACAGTGGTTACAGTGCCGATCACATGCAGGGAGGGTGGCAGTTTCAAACCCGGCCTGGGCCAGCTAAACATCAATGACAACTGCAACAAAAAAGTAGCCAGGGATTGTGGCGGGTGCCTGTAGTCCCAGCTACTTGAGAGAATGAGGCCATAGAATCACTTAAGCCCAGAGAGTTTGAGGCTGCTGTGAGCTGTGAGGCTGCGGCATTCTACTGAGAGTGACATATTGGGACTCTGTCTCAAACAACAAACAAACAAAAAACAACCCCCCCAAATAAACAAACAAAAAAAAAACCCCAGAGTAAACAGACACACCCAGAGGGGTACAGCAGCTCTCTAGAGATGGATCCCAACACAATATTATCCCAATGAAAACATGGAAATGACAGATAAAAAATTACAAATATGGGGTGGTGCCTGTGGCTCAGTGGGTAGGGCGCTGGTACCATATACCAGGGGTGGTGGGTTCAAACCCAGCCCTGGCCAAACTGCAACAAAAAAATAGCCAGGTGTTGTGGCAGGTGCCTATGGTCCCAGCTACTCAGGAGGCTGAGGCAGGAGAATTGCTTCAGCCCAGGAATTGGAGGTTGCTGTGAGGGTGACATGATTCTCATATTTGGCCATTTTACATGATCTACCAAGGGTGACAAAGTGAAACTCTGTCAAAAAAAAAAAAAAAAAAGACAAATATGGATTGTAAGGAAGCTCAATAAAATCTAAGAGACAACAGAAAACCAACTCAAAGAAACCAGAAAAATAATTAAGGAAATGGAAGAAAAATTTACTGAAGAGAATGACATTAAAAAGACAGAGAGAGAAAGAGAACTTTTGGAAGTGAAAAATTCATTTACATAAATACCAAACATAGTGGAAAGTTTTAAGAATAGATTAGATCCAGCATAAGAATCTCAGTGCTTGAAGACAACACTTTCAAATTAACTCAGTCAACAATGAACAAAGAATGAAGAGGAATTCTACAAGAACTGTGGGCTTGTGTAAAATGGCCAAATATGAGAATCATGGGCATATCTGAGGGTGAAGAAGAAAATGCACAAGGGCTGGAAAGCCTATTTGAGGGCATAACTGAGGAAATCTTTCCTGGTCTTGCTAGAGATTTAGATATCGTGGTATAAGAAGAGCAAAGAATGTTTGAGAGATTCAGTGCAAAGAGGCGATTACCATGACTTATGGCCATTAGACTTGCCAAAGTCAGCTCAAAGGAGTTCTTGTCAGCTGTGAGGTGAGAATGTTTAGTAATTAACCAAGGAAAACCCACCAGGCTAACTCTATGCTTCTGGAGACCTTACAAGCCATAAGGGATAAGGCTCCTTTATTATTCTTGAACAGAATGACTGCCAACCTAGAATTTTATAGCCTGCAAAACTAAGTTTCATATGTGAAGGAGAAATAGACTCTTCCAGATAAGCAAACACTGAGGGAATTTGTCAAAATCAGATCTTTCCTGCAGAAGGGACAAATAACTGCATTACACATGGACCAGACGATGGACACCCACTAGGGTAAGGCCACCCAAAAGCTAAAGCTCAGAGCTCAAATAGAACAATACCACAAGGGGTGAAGCAAAGCGGTGAGGTACCAGCCAATGTGATGGGCAGCACAGCCTTCCACAGACGCATCCTATGAATCAGTGTAAGCAGTCTAAGTGCCGGACTCAAGAGACACAGGCTGAGTGAATGCATGAAAAAATACAATCCAAGAATCTGCTGTCTCTGGAAAACACATGTAACCCAGAAGGACTCATACAGTGAAGAGATAGAAAAAAATATTCCATGCCAACAGAAACCAAAGGAAAGCAAGTGTAGATATTCTCATATCAGGTAAAATTGACTTTAAATTGACAATGGATAGAAAGATGATGATGGTCTTTACATAATGGTAAAGAGATCAACACAGGAGTGCCTGGATTCATAACACAAATTCACTAGATCTAAGCAAAGAGACAAAGGACAGCATCATAATTGTAAGACTTCAATACCCACTGATGGAGATGGACAGATCATTCAAGCAGAGTATATAAACACTGGACTTAAATGGGACTTTAGAATAAATGAGCCTAACAGGTATTTACAGAACATTTCACCCTAAACCTATTTATATAACTCTTTTTATGAGCACATGAAACATTCTCTAAGTCTGATCATGTGTTAGGCATAAAATATGTCTCAATGAAGTAAAAAAAAATTATACCATGTATCTTCTCATATCACAGTGGAATAAAACTGGAATTAAAGTCCAAAAAAAGCACTTCTTACTACACAAAGTCATGGAAATTAAACAACCTGCTGCTGGATATTTACTGGGTCAACGAAGAAATTAATACAGAAATCAAAAGATTTCTCAAACTGCATGACAAAGTGGGTGCAAAATCTCTGTGTTTCAGCAAAAGCAGTCCTAAAGGAATTTTCACAGCCTTAAATGCCTACATCACAGAGACAGAAAGACCTCAAATTAGCAATCTAATGACACACCTAAAATATTAAGAAAAGAAGAGCAAATCAAACTCAAATTCAGCAGAAGAAAAGAAAGAACAAAACTCAGAGCAGAACTAAATGGAATGTAAAACAGAAAAAAAAAATACAAAGAATCAACAAAGAAAAATTTGTTTTTTTGAAAAAAAAGACAAAATTTATAGAGCACTTGCTGGATTAACCAGGAAAAGAATGGAAAGAAACTGCATAAGATAAATTAGAGATGAAAAAGGAGATTTTACAACTAATACCACAGAAATACAAAATTTATCATCTGTAAATATTAATACTATGAAAATCTCTATTCACATAAACTAGAAAAAATAGAGGAAATAAAAAGATTCGTGGAAACATACAACCTCGCAAGACTCAATCAAGAAGAGATAGAACTCCTGAACAGAACAGGAATGAACAATGAAATTGAAGATCTAATAAAAATTCTGCAACAAAAACAAAAGCCTTGGGCCTGATGGAATGGCAGCTGGATTTTCTCAGTCCCACAGAGGACAGCTGAAATCCATGCTGCAAAAATTACTCCATATCACCAAGAGGAGGGAATCTTCCTCCAACTCATTGTATACAGCCAATATCATCTTGATACCCCAGCCAGAGAAGGACACACCAAAAAAGAAAACTATATCCCAATATCCCTATGATTACAGATGCAAAAATCTTCAATATTAATAAAATTAAACAGGACATTGGCTTGGCGCTCAGTGGGTAAGGCGCCAGCCACATACACCGAAGGTGGCAGGTTTGAGCCCAGCCTGGGCCTGCTAAACAACAATGACAACTGCAACCAAAAAATAGCCAGCCGGGCATTGTGGTGGGTGCCTTTAGTCCCAGCGACTTGGGAGGATGAGGCAGGAGAATTGCTTGAGCCCAAGAGTTTGAGTTTGCTGTGAGCTGCGATGCCACAGCACTCTACCCAGGGTGACATAGCAAGACTCTGTCTCAAAAAAAAAAAAAAATTAAACAGTACATCCAAAGAATGCTCTTCTATGACTACGTAGGCTTCATCCCAGGGATACAAGGATGGTTCAACATACATGAATCAGTTAATGTGATTCACCACATAAACAGAAGCAAAACCAAAGACTATATGATCACCTAAATATATGTAGGAAAAACATTTAATGAAACCAACACCCTATCATGATAAAAATCCCCCACAAACTAGGCACAGAAGAATCATTTCTTAAATTATAGAAGCTATATATGACAAACCCATAAACAACATCATACTGAATGGGAAAAAGTTGAAAATATTCTCCCTAAGAATTAGAACAAGAAAAGTGGGCCCACTGCTGCCCCTTCTGTTAGATATAGTGCTGGAATTCCTAACCAGAGCAATCAGGCAAGAGAAGCGAATAAAGGGAATCTGGATTGAGAAAGAGGGAGTAAAACTATAACGTTTGCTGATGATATGATCTTATATCTAGAAAAGCACAACAAGAGCCTCTTGGAGTTGATAAAAAAATTTTAGCAAATTATCAGTATACAAAGTCAGTATCAAAAAATCAGTAGGATTTCTATACGCCAATAACATTCTCCCAGAAAGTCAAATCAAAGACTCAAAATCATTCACATGCACAATAGCTACAAAGAAAACAAAATACTGAGGAATATACTTAATCAAGTGGGCAAAAGATCTTTATAAAGAGAACTTTGAAACACTGATGAAGTAAATCATCAGTGACTCTAATGAAAAACATATCGTGCTCAAGGATCAGTAGAATCAGTATTATTAAAATTTCCATAGTGCTCAAAGTGATTTAGAGATTTAATTCAACCCCCATTAAAACACCAATGTCACATTTCATAGAAAAAAATAATCCTACACTTCATCTGGAACCAGAAAAGAGCCTAAATATTTGAAGCAGTCTTAAGCAAAAAGAACAAACATGTAGGCATCACTATACTACAAGGCTGTAGTAACCAAAACTGCATGGTACTGGCACAAAAGTGGAGATGTAGACTGATGGAACAGAGCAGACAACCAACATATAAAAGCATTCACATCTGGCCAATGTGTCTTTTATAAAGAAGACAAAAATATACACTGGGGAAAAGGAGCCCTATTCAATAAAAGGTGCTGGGAAAAAAATGGATAGCCACATACAGAAGAATGGAACAAGGTCTGGTCTCTTTATCTCACCAAAATTAATTCAAGGTGGATAAAAGATTTAAATATAAGACATGAAACCATGAGGATTATTGAAGAAAGTGTAGGAAAAATCCTTCTAGTTATCAGCTGAGGTAAAGACGTTGTGATTAAGAACCCAGTGGTAATTACAGCAGCAGTAAAAATAAATGAAAGGGCCTTGATTAAATTAGAAAACCTTCTGCACAGGTAGTGAAATTGTTAACAGAGAAAATAGACAACCTACAGACTGGGGAAAAATATTCACAAGCTATATATTTGACAAAGGGCTAATAATGAGAATCTACACAGAATTCAAGCAAACCAGCAAGGAAACAAAAATAAACAACTCTATTAAAAAGTGGGCAAAGGGCATGAACAGAAGGTTTTCAAAATAAGATAGACAAATGGGAAATCAACTTGAAGACATGCTCATCATCATCAATCACTGGGGAGATGCAACTTAAACCCACCACCAGATATCACCTTATCCCTGTTAGAAAGGCTTTTGTTAAAAAGTCCAAAACCAATAGACGCTGGCTGGTTACATAAGGAACACTTACACATGCTTTGTGTGACTGCAAATTGGTACAGACTCTATGGAAAGCAGCATGGGGATTTTCAAAGAACTGAAAGTAAGAGCCATCATTCAAAAATCTTATTACTAGGTTTCTACCCAAAGGAAAATAAGTCATTTTATCAAAAGACATGTGCACCTGGGTGTTTATTGCAGCACTTAACTATTGCAAAGATGTGGGATCACCTTAACAGCCCGTCAATTCATGGGTGGATTAATAAACGTAGTATATGTAAAACAGGGAGTACTAATCAGCCATAAAAATAAGTACTTAAAGCGTTTTTCAACAATTTGTTTGGCACTGTAGACCGTCATCCTAAGAGAAGTATCTAAGGAATGGAAAACAGTGAGGACACATAATAGTTGTTAAACTATCGGATGAGCACAGGTCTGCACAGAGGACGGTAAAACTCAGTGGAAATCGAGCATCGAGCGGGGGAGGGAAGAAGGGATGGGTTAACCTACCTAACAGGTACAATGAGCACTACCTGTGCGAGGGGCACATTATAGCCCTGACCCAAGCACTTCAGAAATGATCTATGGAACCCAAATCATTTTTACCCCCTTAATATTTTGAAATAAAAAGGAATTTTGAATGATTCTTTTAAATTTAATTTTTACAGATTCCTTTGTTTGAAGAAGGGAAGGGTTTTGTGGTGGCATTTCTAGGCCCTTGGGTGTCTTTCATTATGTGGCCTTCTTTAACCTTTACAGATCCAGCTATAGAATAATTATTCATTGTTTACCTGTAGCAGGTGTGGTTACAGATTTCAGAGATATAAAGTGCAGAAAAAGATGTAAAGTAAAGAAGAATAGATATAAAGTGCAGTGCGGTGAGATGGAAAAAATAATTAAAAGAAAATAGTGATTAAAAAAATATCAGGTTCTGAGTGTTGTTTTAAACCTAATAACGTTTGTCCCCACTACTGGGTGATGGGGGTGGGGCTGAGTTTAGACAGGACGCTCATGTGATGTTTGGGACGGATCCCTTAACAATATGCAATCATGCGAAAATCTCTGCTGAGCTGGGTCCTTTCTCCTGCTGGCAGAGAGCAGGGCTGCAGGCAAATCTCATCACATCCCTCCATCACACAGTGAGCAGAGAGAGCAAAGGGTTAATCCATGTGCCAAGACCCACTCCTTATTTACTGATCCACTAATTAAAAAAATGCTTCTCTGGAGAGGATTTAAAAATGGTGCAAAAGGCTAACCATGGTGGCTTATGCTTACAATCCTAGCACTTGGGAAGGTTGATGTGTAGGGATCTCTTTATGCCCAGTGTTTGAGACCAGCCTGGGCAACATAGCAAGACCCTATATTTAAAAAAACAAACAACAACAACAACAAAACAGAAAAAGCTGTTTGGGGTGGATCATGCTCATAGTCCTCATTACTTGGAAGGCTGAAGTACCCGTATCTCTCCTGAGGCAAGGAGTTAGAGGCTGCAGTGAGCTATGATCACACCACCACACTCCAGCTTGGGCAGCAGAGCAAGGCCCCATGTCTTTATAAAAAGGGCACAAAAGCACAGGAGTGTTTAAGGAGAATCCTTCATGAAACCAGAGGAGTCAGTCAAAAATAGGCCCCTACCCTCATACAATTAGTGTGGATTCTATTC
>NW_003852533.1:529652-532924 GCF_000181295.1 Otolemur garnettii | reverse complement strand
AAGGGTTTCTTAAGTAGGGTAGGGATGGAGTGAGGTGGATGGACTTGGGTTTTGTCTGGAAGATGAACTGAAAGCACTTTCTGTTGGATGCGTTGTGTAAAGAGGGGAAAAGATGGTCGGGGGGGGGGGTTCCACGCACCCCTTGTGAGCCAGCCTCACCTGAACCATTGCTGGGCTCAGTGACAACACAGCCTCCTGCGTTTCTGTGGCTCTGGTGCATTCCTCCTGCGCTCCAGATCAGCTCTTCTCTAACTCTGTGCTTGGTTAATACCAACTAATCTTTCAAGTTGTAATTAAAATGTCACTCTCTAAAACCTCCCCCATCTAAATTAGATACTCCTCCTTGACCTTCTAAAGACTCTGGGCACAGACTCCCCGGGAAGCAATTACCGTGCTGAACCATGGTTGTTGATTTACATGTCAGACGCCCCTAACTGCCGAGTGTGTGGCCGCAGATGGGGAGGGGCCTCTCCTCTGGGCCTCCGTCCGCTCCCATTTTACCTGGAATATGGTAAACTTAAGATATGTTCGTTCTGAGATTTCATACACAATTTAATTAGTCATTACCTTCATCCAGTTCAGAAAGATAATGCTTTTTTCGTAGCTATGAATGTTAGCATGAGTTGGAAAATTGCCCCCTCTTTGTTGTGTGTGTGTTGGAGGACATAGGAACACTTGTTTAATAACAATTACAAAATTGAATGTTTCTGTATGTCAAAGCAAAAACTGCACTGCAGAAATTAAAACAGGCAAGGAAGATTTTATTCAAGATTATTACGATAGGGGAGATAGCCAGAACCCAGTACAGAACCCTGTAACGAAGGGTGGGAGAGTTTTTTAAGAGCTGAGGTGGGGAGAGGATTAGGCCACACAGTCAGCTAGCTGACCTTACCCAGGGGAAAAGGAAGTTTTCTCTCCTATTAATGACAGGAGGCAGTTTCCCAAGATAGAGCAAGGACCTAGGAGAAGTCAGAGGTCTGCTGTCTGCCCCCAGAGACTGGAAAGTGAGGCTACTCCCTTTCTCAACAGTTATATTTCAGAGAAGATGGCATTTCGGTCCCTGAGAAAGAAGTTTCTAGCTTATAAACTTCGGAAGAGGCTTTCACATTTGGTAGGGGCAGAGATACAATCCACAATTACATGTTTTCTAAGGTAAGAGCTCTAAGGGAGCTCAAAGACCAGAATTAAGAAAAAGTATGTCTGCAGTTTAGTCAGGAGAAGCGCTCAGGTCATCTCGGTCATCTTCCAAGTTTAGGAGTATGTTTGCTGTGTTACCCTATAGGAGCATAGACGGTTACGTTCCCACTTTACTGTGGAAGATGTGAACTCTGGTTCTACACGCTCTCTGTCTGTCCATCAGATATCAGGAGACATGATGGTCTGTCACTCTTACAGTGAGTATCACAGATTCCAGGTGCTGGGGACAGGGTTTCATGACAACTTTGTTTTCTATGCTATGAGATCATCTAGTCTGATTTACAATTCTCAAAATGGTGTGCTTGGTAGATTTATTCACAATGTTTCCAAGATCAAGTTGGTACAAATTTAACTAAGACTGAAGATGGCCCTCTTGACCACAGGGAGTTGTAGCAAACTCCATTTGCTTTTATGCAAAACTACTGGGTTCAAAGACTTTTCTTCTGTCAACAAGGCCATTGAAGATTTTGTTCAAACAAAGTTTCAGCCTTGGTCTTACTCAATTTTCAACAAACATCATCCACTCCAGAAATTAAGGACATGGCTTCTTCTGACATGAGCTGAGTCGTTACTTATATGGGTGGGAATTACCACTCTTCTTCATTGTGGTGGAGTTTGTACAGCAGAGTGGTTTGGGGAATGCTGGGTGTTTCTTTCAAATATAAGAACACAGTTTATTTAAGAATATATGATGATGAATTCCCTCCTCTCTCATTCTCATATGTGTCTGTTGGAGACTCAGCACTCATTCTAAAAATATTTCCGTTTCATTAACAAAACACTGCTGTCTCATCATTTGATAAGGAAGGACCAGATTGTGTGACCACCGGGTGGTCAGGACTTCAGCCGTCTGGCTTTCTGGTCCCATTTCACAAGAAAGAGAACGCCCAAACGGTGGATTCAGAGGCGGTCCTTGGTCTCTGTGGATTTGATAAACTGTTTCTGAGTGACTCTGGCTACGTGAAGGGCTTACAAGGGACACCAGAGAAGCCCCAACACCAAAACATTGAAAACTGGGGCAGGGAGAACATGGAAAACCATATTTGTATTTGTTTGGCTGGCATTATATCCCTTCCCGGCATTTCTCTCTCCCTACAGAAAGAGGATGGATAGTTGGTGTTGTAAATTATACAGTTGTTATTGTGGAAGCGGCCCACTGAGGCCATGCTGCCCACTGAGGCCATGCTGCCCACTGAGGCCATGCTACTCAAAGCATGGTCTTTAGATCTCGTTAGTACTGATGTCACCTGGGACTTTGTTAGAAATATTGAGTGTTTCACCTTATCCTAGACCTACCATAGCAGAACCCCAAGACATTTATATCTGTATTAACGTCTGGAAAGCACTGCTAATATTAGGGAACAAACTCCTCTGTTTATTAGTAATATACAACAAGTGGACAATTTACTATAACAGCAAAGCAATAGTGGGTTAGGATTTCATTTAGCTTTGAGCAGCAGAAAAGTTGGCAAACAGATGTCTAAACAGATGTGAGGTTGTGGAAATAGATGAAGATCATGTGAATGAAAACCAGCAAAACAGAGGCTCTCTGTTGTGAACTTTCCATGGCAAAGGAGTCAGACGCCATCATCTGCATTTGGTAGAGACATAAAAACAACCGGAAGAGCCGGAAAGGCACGCAGAGGGCACAGGGGTACAGTGTTCCTCCTAACTGTGGGGTGTTGCTATGGGAATGAGGGATAACTAGATGCGGGACATTTTATGTCATTGGTTTGGGGAGAAAAAATGGCTTTCTATTGCTAGTCCTGAGTTGTAAAGAGGAGAGCGCAGTAACGCGGGGAAGCTGGCCACTCCTTCACCCAGCACTGACACTCTCGGCCCACTGCTGCAGACCGTGGTTCAGCTTTCTGAGCTTTCCAAGTAGCTCAGGGCTCCACTGTCTTATGTACTTTGGCTCCTGTCTGTATTTTCAGTCTCTCGGGGTCAATGTTGGTCACATGGAAAGCAACCCGGGGTTGGGCTTCCAGCGATTCCATAACTACCTAGGGAAAACAACCCGGGGTGGGCTTCTAGCGATTCCATAACTACCTACGGGAAAGCAACCCAGGGTGGGC
>NW_003852533.1:526053-529115 GCF_000181295.1 Otolemur garnettii | reverse complement strand
TACCATTCTTTTAAGCACATGGCTTGGATCTCATGGCAGTAAAAAAAAAAAAAAAAAAAAAAAAAAAAATGACAGCTATAACCCCAGGCATCACAAGTGAATTCACTGGAATTCAGCAAAGGATAAAGTAAACATACCACCTAAGCCTTCCTCTTTGAAAGGATTTGTTTTCTGATTTAAGGAAGAAAACTCTCCCAGGGATTTCTGTACCATTATTGCCAGTCAGAACTTGGTTACCTGGTCATTTCTGGCTACTAGGAGGCTTTGGATGTTAGTATTCTGCACACAAGTCTGCATTTCAGGCAAAACAAAAGAAAAAAGTAGGAGCTGAGTATTTGTGCTGATCTGTGGCAAATTTCCATACATGTACGTGGAGCCTTTTAAAAGAAACAGATGCTTTTTAAATAAATGTGTAAAAGTGAGCAAAGAATCTGCAATTATAAAGTGAAACAATCCTGCTAGGGCCCAGGCCTCCTAATCCCTAAAATCATAGTTACGTCACTCATGGAATTGACAGCTGTGTCTCCATTCACGTTAAATTGTTCCCCGTCTGAATTATGTTCCATAACACGTAGTAGCTGTATTCATACAGACTCCACATGTAGACATCCAGATACTGGATCCATGTTGCCATGACAGCACCATTATGGAAAGTATAATTATCCCATTTTACAGATGAGGAATGTGAGGATAGTTGGTCAAGAGACTTTTCAAGGTCACAAAGCCAGGAAATTGCAGAATAGAATGAGATCCTCTAATTTCAGAGTCTGTGCTCTTAACTACCTCTATTCCCCCTTTCATTAAATACACAGTTGCATAAATGATAATTTCAAGTTAATGGATGTAAATTAGTGATATGACAGAAAAATCAAAAGAGCCACAAGAGTGTGTAATGGGATACGCAGCCGAATTTGTGTCACATAAGAGAAAGCTTCTCTCAGAGGTTATCTTTAGTTAATAGTTGATGAGTCAGTTGGAACCAGGTAGGTAAAGAATGGGTGAAAGAATTACAGGTAGAGATAAAAGCATGAGTAAAAACCACAAGGATGAGAGTGCTGTGCATAAAAAGACGTGTAGGACCCGCCCAAGGATGGCCAAACAGCGGCGCAGACTGGATCACAGAGCTCTGGAGGCAACATTCCCCGGACTAGGACAGGAGATGCCCGTGTGGCCCCAGCTTGAGCACAGGGCATGATGTGGACTGGCAGTTTATGGATTTTGGACTTAAGTCTCATTACACAAGGAAATTACAGAGAAGTTTGAAGCAGGGAAGTGATGTACTTATGCTTCAAAAAAATTCTGCTAGCTGATGTGTGGGGAATTGTGAGGAGATGGGCCCAGATCAGTGTGATCAGGTATGTGTGAGCTTCGTGTAGTGGCCCAAGTGAGCTATGACTTACAACTCGGCTTAGGAAAGGAGCAATGGAGATAATAAAGTTAGAAATGTTGTAGAATAATCTTGGGGGAAAAAAAGAAAAATTTCCTTCAAACTTTTTTAGCTACTGTTTTCATTTATTTCTTACCATGTATAGTAAAACTCCCCCTGCCCCCCCAAACACCATCCATATTGGCTGTCTCTATCTTCTTACCTTTCACTCTGTCTTGGAATCACTCCTCTTAGGTTTTTCTCTGTCCTATTCAACTTCAGATGGCACTTGTCAAAGTCATTACTAACTTTAATCTTTCCAAATTCAGTGTCCAGGTTTGGGTCCTTATCATTCCCGTCAATGAGAAACATCTTTCCTTTAAAGATATAAGCCAGAATGCCTATATATCCTTTCTAAAGGATTTGATCCTTAGTCAAAATCTAAGCACATGGTCATACCCTGCCCAGGGCTGCCACAGCCACTACAAACTGGGCAACTCAGGACAGCAGGGTTTTGTTCTCTCGAGGTTCTGGAGACCAGCAGTCGGAGAGCAAGGTGCCAGCTGGTCTGCGCTCCCACTGGAGGCTCTAGGGAAGGGTCCTCCCTGGCTTCTCCCGAGTTCTGGTGTCTCCAGGCATTTGTTGTCTTGTGGTAGAATAACCTAATCTCATCTTGACATGGAATCATTTTCCGTGAAGGTCTCTGTGCTCCTTCTCTCTTCTTAGAAGGAAGCTAATCATTACACTTCAGCCCTGTTCCCTCACACCCAGAATGGCTTTATCTTATGAGGCTTCATTACACCTTCAAAGATTCTGATTCCAAGAAGGGTGACATTCTGAGGGTTCAAGTGGACTCAATTTTGTGGGAATCCCTCTCAATCCACTGCACACCCCTGTCAGGGAAGCACAAAAATACAACGTTTATTCTGGAGGGCCATGGTCTTGGCGAACAATAAAGGTTCTATTTCTGAGGGAAGGAAGGCTCCCCTGATTTAGGGGAAATACCTTGTCTCCTTTGTTTTACTTGCTTGGTTTCATGTTCCCCTCGCTGGCTGCTCACGTTCAGTCTTTTATGTTGGTTTTATTTCCTTTTATCAAAATGTAAATGTTGATGAGACTCAGGCCTCAGTTTTTTAATTTCTCCTCTGCAAGTGGTCACATTCATTAGGTGATCTTTCCCAGTCATGGTAATTTATTCTTGGATGGTAATTTATCAACAAACCGTAATAGTCACAAGCACAAAGGAATATATAGTAAAAGGTTTTCTTCAGCCACTATTCCTACCACAGAGTTCTCACCTCAGGAATTGACTTCTGTAGGTCACTACTACAGATGGGCTACACGCATACAAGCAAATACATGCCTATAGGATGTGTGTGATATGCGCGAATGTGTGTGCTTATATGAAGACCTTATTTTTTATTTGTAACTAAATATGAACTCTGGCATATAGCTCACCATGCTGCTTTCTAACTTAAAATATATCTATTGTTATTTCACATTATCATTCCTTATTCTTTTCCACAGTTTCACAGTTTCTAGTTTATATATAAACTTATCAACATCTACATCTATTTAATCAACTCCATCTTTTTTTTTTCCAACTTTATTTTTTTTTTTATTGAATGGTAACTATGTACATTAATGCACTTCTGGGGTACAGTGTGGTGTTTTCACATACAATTTGAAACATTTC
>NW_003852533.1:513544-525429 GCF_000181295.1 Otolemur garnettii | reverse complement strand
GATTTTGTTAATCAACTCCATCTAATGGAGATTTAGATTGTTCCCAATTTTATGTACTCAAATGTCAGTTAGAGGAAACAAGATGGCTGACCAGATTCAAGCTGCCAGATCACCTCAGAAAGAAGGAGAAACATTTTATATGAAAAAGAAAACAAAGCAAACAAATATAGATCAGGCGTAATTCCAAGGGAAAAGTGCCAGAACCTACCAAAAATTCCATAGAAAGAGGTTGCGAAGCAGAACAAGAAGAGCAAGACATCAGGAGCCATCAACCCTCAAGAGGCTTGAAGTCCAGCAAAAAGGGCACTTGGGCACTTAGAATTATCCAAAGAAAGTTCATATTTTCTTCTTCCCTCACATCTGTGGCTGTCAGCAGGCTTCCAAGCTGCTGGAGAGCCTTTCTACCCTCTCAAGTTCAAAGGTTGCTGCTACCAGTGAATGGGAGCTTCTTGTGGACCAACTCCCAGGCTGCCAGCCCCCTGGGGGTCACTTCCTATCACCACAGACCCCAGCAGAGAGGGCAGGCACTGTATTGTGTGTGCACCCACTGTGCGCCTTTGTCCTCCCAGCCAGGTTCACCCATCAGTTTAATCTTGCTCATTTACACACAAACATTTCCCAATTCTAGCCCAGACTGTGGGAGCCACAGGGACCAGTGCGTGCCAGGGGCTCTGCATGATCCCAGGGCCTGAACCTCTGGGTAGGCTGCCTTCCAGAGAGAGGGACAGAGACAGCCAGAATGTTATCTGTCTTTCATTCAGCATCTTTTCTTCCTCTTCCCCTCCTCCCCCACCCATGGCTTCCAAGAGAGGTGATTGAGCTGGGGCTCTCAGGAGCGACTGTGGCTTCTGTTGGTGCATGCACCACACTGAGGCTTCTATAGACAGTGGGGCTCGAACCTTTCTTCTTAAAGACCCACTGCAAACTAAGGGGTATTTGGATAGTGAGCTCCCTTCTCCGCAGCCCTCCCTGGAGCTGCTTCCTCAGCTACTCCATAAGAGCAGGGCACACCCCAAAGGGGAGGAACAATGAACCTTCTTGAACCTCATAGGCAACTCAGGGCCAGCATACTTCTCCCTGGAACGGTCAGGAAGTGATCTTCAGGGACCCAGAGACAGACCCACAGGCCAAATCCCCTACCTGCAGGACTTCATCACATTGCTCAGGGGCATGGAGGGGAGACTTGTGAGCAAATCTCAGGAGGACAGGGGTCTACCTGGGCAGAACTGAGAGGAGAATGCAGTGTAGATTTGAGGAGCAGTGCATTTGTGGGGCATATGCCCTGCACAGGAAGACCATATTCTCGGCTGGGGGTGGGATCCCAGACAGGGAAGCTCTCATCCCACAGAGCTGGTGCTAGGGAGCTTAGAGGACCTGGGTGCCTGGGTACAGGTGGATGCCAAGAGAAACCACAAGAGGAGGAAACAGAAGACTAAAAGCTGCTCCTGACAGTCTAGTGTCAGTCTCAGGTGGCCCTGTGCCCACTAGCAAATTTCTGGCTTGGTGGGGTGCTTCAGCCTCTTCCTGGCTGCCATTTCCAGCAGCCTAGGTGGCACATTTCACCCCTTCTGAGATAGCTTCCAACTGGATTTTGTGGAACTTGAGGGCAGGCTCACCTGGCCCACCCCCTGCCTGGCCTAACTCCCCCACCTGCCTCTGCTGTGGTGGAGAGTAAGGACGCACTGAAAGTTCCAGGTCCTGCCCACCACCTGAGGGGCTAGATGCAGTCTCAGGTCCCCCCCCCCACCACCACATTACATTCTGCTCTTCTGGGCAGTGTGATCTCCTGACAGAGTGGTCAGTTTGCACAGCTCTGCAGTCTGCTCCTCTGGGCAGTGTGACCTCCAGCCAGGAAGGTCAGTTTGCATAGATCTTCCAGCAGCTACCAACTCAGTCATACAGAGTGTGGGATATTTTTATCCATAAGGACAGCCTACTGTCTCAGAGATTAAAATGGGCATGGAAATACCATCTACACTGTTAAGAAGACCATAGGACTGAGGAAAGAGAGGGTACGTCAAAGATCTACATATTCTCTTATCAACCGGAGTCAGGGAATCCACACACACAGCTCACCCCTGCTGCAGCTCACAGACAATTAGCACCTGAGGAAAACACCACCTTGAGGATGTCTATGAGCAAGGCATCCAAATAGACCCTAGCCCACATCCATCATCCTGATCCAGGTTAATGCCAATCGGAGGAGGGAAAAAAGAAAGAAGGAAAGAAGAAGAAGGGGGAGAGAGAGAGAGAGAAAGGGGGAGAGAGAGAGGGACAGGGAGAGAGAGAGAGAAGGAGAGAGAGAGAGAAGAGGAAGAAGAAGAAGGAGGAGGAGGAGGAGGAGGGAGAAAAGAAAGAGAGGAGGGGGAGGGAGAGGAAGGGTGAGTGGAGGGGAGGAACAAGGAAAAGAGGAAGGGAGGAAGGGAGAGAAAGAAAGAAAAAAGGAGGAAGAGAGGGAAAGGAAGGGAGAAACGGAGGGGAGGGAGAGACGAAGGAAGGAAGGAAGGAAAGAAGGAAGGAAGGAAGGAAGGAAGGAAGGAAAGTTCATACTTTCAATCTATGAAGGTTTCCTCCAAAAACATTTACTCTGGTCTTCAGACTTTAGGTATAACTACCATTTACAAAAAGTATAATGGAAAAAGAAACACTTTCAATTAAACCATGAAAAAATAATCCAATAAACCCAGGAAATAATCTGAAACATTCTAGGAGAAAACTTCACCATCTGACCCTCTTCCACAAAAGAAAATCAGCATCATTTTTCAGAAGTATGAACTTTTTTTAGGTTAAAAGATGATTTAAAAGATGTAACAACCAAATGAAATCTGGAACTTTTCATTAAGTGCTTTGTCAATTTTTTTCAAAGGTAAGTATTTATAGCTTGCTGATGAAATCGCGCATCAACAAATTCAAAATTATGTTATATTTAAATTGTTTCCCTAATATGTCAGTTTTCTTAAAACAAATTCACATATTCAGCACAAGTGTCACAGATTGCATCCGTGTGTTGTCCACAGTGCGCTGACGGAATGATCATTGAGCCGGGGGGCGTTGGCTGGGTGGAGGGGAGGACAGGTGAAGGGCTAACGGTGTACAGAGATGTTAGAGAGGTTTGTGGGAGGCCACGTTCTCTGTGGGTCAGTGTCCTCAGAAATAAGTTAATTCTGTGTACATGGTGGTGAGCACTGGCTGTTTCTGGTAAATGTGAGCGTTCGAATGTGGTGGGAGAAAGCAGCTTCCCTCAGACACTGCACACGGGGTTGGTGGCACATGGCATTACATCCATGCGAGGTCCTGCTGGGTCAGAGAATCACCAAAATTGCTTTCTTTGGCCACATGGGAGGAGTATGTTGTTTGCATGTTGGCCAGTATATGTCAAGCAAAATTTAGGGGTTTTCTATGCAGCCTTGGGGTTTGCAGGTGGTGGGACTGATTATGGCCTCTAACCAGACAGAGCTCTTCAAGTAAAGGCGCACTCTGCTTCCCAGTGCGCGTGCGTGGACCTGGAGCCGGAGAAGACAATCCGCTTGCGTTATTGGGGTTAAAAATGTGTTCGCTGTTATTGATTAGCAATCTGGGACTTGGAAAATACACAGCATTTAGCAAGCTCAGAGCTTTTATACCTAAAGTAAAATAAAAAAAATTAAAACGTTTGGGAAGGAGAGATGCAAACCTTTTTGATGGAAAATGGAATAGGGTGAGCCAGTTGTTGAATGCTTAATAGAAATTCAATGTGTAGTTCTCAGATCACCTGTGCATTGGTTTTCTGTTGTTGCTATAATAAACTACCACAAATTCAGTGGCTTAAAGAACGCAAATTTATGACCTATGTATTTCTCTGGGCTAGAAGCCCAACACAGGTCGCACTGGGCTAAAATCAATGTGTCTGCCCGGCCATGTTTCTTTCTTGGGTCTCTAGGGGAAAATCTGTTTTCTTGCCTTTTCTGGTTTCCAGAGGGCACTGAAATTCCTTGTTTTCTGGGCCTGGTCATCCATCTTCAAAGCCAACAGGTTGCATTTCTCGCCATTTTTCTGTAGTCACACCTCCAGGTGGCCACCACTGGGAAAGGTTCTCAACTTTTAGTTATAGATTTTTTTTTTTTACACTGATTTCATTTGTTAGGTAAAGTCCCTCTTATAATTGTCTTATTCCCAAAAGGTGTGTCACACACTGAGACCCCCACCTCTCTCTCTTCTTCCCTCTCTCTGCTCTCACCTTCCCCTACCCTCCACTGTGTACTAGGTCATTAATTGTCCTCATATCAAAATTAAATACATAAGATTCCGGGTTCTTCATTCTTGTGATGCTTTACTAAGAATAATGTGTTCCACTTTTATCCAGGTTAATACAAAGACTGTAAAGCAGGGGTCCTCAAACTTTTTAAACAGGGGGCCAGTTCACTTTCCTCAGACCATTAGAGAGCTGGACTGCCAGCCCTGGGATGAATCAGCTGCTAAGCAGGGCAGGCAGCGGCAGCAAAAACACCCAGTGGGCCAGATAATGTCATAGATAGGCTGCATGTGGCCTGTGGGCCATAGTTTGAGGATGGCTGCTGTAAAGTCTCCATTTTTTTAATGGCTGAATAGTATTCCATGGTGTTCATAATCCGTTCCTGGGTTGGTGGGCATTTAGGCTATTTCCATATTTTGATAATTGTAAATTATCAAATTTACAATTAAGCTGTGATAAATGGAGTCTAGTGCAAGTATCCTGATGATAAAAGAGTTTTTTTCTGGGTAGATGCCAGTAATGGGATTTCAGAATCAAATGAGAGGTCTAGCTTGAGTTCTTTGAGGGTTCTCCATACTTCCTTCCAAAAAGGTTGTATTAGTTACAGTCCCACCAGCAGTGTAAGTGTTCCTTTCTCTCCATATCTGCACCAGCATCTGCAGTTTTGAGATTTAGTGATGTAGGCCATTCTCGCTGGAGTTAAATGATATTTCAGGGTAGTTTTAACTTGCATTTCTCTAATAATTAGGGACAATGAGCATTTTTTCATATGTTTGCTAGCCATTCCTCTGTCTTCTTTAGAGATGGTTCTATTCATGTCTCTTGCCCATTAATATATGGGATTGTTGGCTTTTTGCATGTAGGTTAAATTGAGTTCTCTGTAGATCCTAGTTATCAAGCGTTTGTCTGATTCAAAATATGCAAATATCCTTTCCCGTTGTGTAGGTTGTCTATTTGCTTTGGTTGTTGTCTCTTTAGCTGTACAGAAGGTTTTCAGTTTCATTAAGTCCCATTTGTTTATTTGTGTTGTTGTTGCAATTGCCCTGGCAGTCTTCTTCACAAGGTCTTTCCCCAGCCTGATATCTTCTAGTGTTTTTCCTATGCATTCTTTAGGATTTTTATTGTTTCATGCCTTAATGTAAAAGACTGAAACTGGACCCAAACCTTTCCCCAGTCACAAAAATTGATTCAAGATGGATAAAGAACTTAAATTTAAGGCATGAAACAATAAAGTTCTCAACTTTAAGGATCCAAATGATTAGATTGAATTTACCTAGAGAATCCAGTACACACTTCTCCATCTTGAAGTGTTCAGCCATCATTACATCTGGAGAGTCACCTTTTCAGATAAGGTATCCTATTCACAGATTACAGGGCTGACGATACGGGCTTCTGACAGGGGTGGGGGAGGCATTATTCTGCCTTCCACAACGTCTGCAAGAGTCACCTGGGCTTCTTGTAATTAAAAAAAGGATTCTTGCACTTCACAATGGATTCATAAGATGGAACTCTAGTAATTTGCACTTGTAGAATCTTCTCTGACATTCTCCTGCATGCTAAAAGTTGTGCAGCACCGTAGCTTGTGGGACACTATACACAGTATCCTTCCTTCTACTATGTTCTCTTCTTTATAAGAAATAATGTTTAAAAATCAACATGCCCCTTTCTCACCCTTTTCCTCATTTTACGTATCATTTTTTTTTCCTCTGAACAAGTCTAAATTGAGTTGCCTTGGGAACTTGAACAAATGCTTACCGAGGGACGACGTGCATATTGGCAAACGAGGTGGTTGTGGAACCTCATCCTAGTTATTTCCAGCTCCTAAGCAGAACTATGATATCTTTAAATGGATCTTAAGATTTTCCAGCCTTTTAGTTTAGGATGAAAATATACCATGTATAAGAAATAACACCTTCCAGATGCTATAGTACAATTTTCAAGACATCTACTTTGTTTTAAAATGCAGCCCTCTATCGACAGAAAGTGCTGTCATTCTCTTTAGCTACTTAAATTTAGAATCTGGAATTCACTCAGTAGACCACAGTGACTATAAAGTGAATTGAGTGAATGGTAAGTAACTCGCAATATGGGATGAAAGGTAATCCCTGTGCTCTAATGGCTGGACACAATGGGGCACATTAGGGGCTGGATTTCTTCCATAAATTGGAATGTCTTATGGTAATAGATGTCATCTGGGTCATTATTGTCGCTTTTAATTAGCATAGTTATTATTCACTTAAAGCTTAATATTATTAATGGCATGTGAACACATTAGTGTCCATAAATTAGTGTCTAATTTAGAAGTGTTTTGAAAGATAGTTGTATTTTTGGTGAACTTGTACCTGGAAGTTTTCAATAATGTCAAATTATGATCTTTTAGACTTAGAAGATCAAATTTAAATATAATATTAAAATAAAAATAGAACCCTGCTGTATATCATGCGGTTTTGTTCTCTTTAATAGGAATACAAGAAGAAAGAAATTGTGGCCCAGTGGAAGGATGGGTCCAAGCAATGTTACAGCAAATATAAGAACAGCTGTGTCAAGGCTGATGCTCTTGCTGGATGGATTAGGTGATGTGTCCTCTGAGCTCCTCAGAGAAGAGTGTCTCCTAAATCTCTTCTCTTTATTGAGGTTTGTCATCAATGAGACTTTATTTAATGAGAAATTTATTTCCTTTCTAGGCTTACATTTTGGCTTCCCCTTGAGATTTTCCTTGAAAATGCAAATATTCTTTGGTGAGGTATCACAGTGAATATTGAATAAATTAAAATTAAAGAGTTTACTTGGCTAGTGTCAACCAGGTTAGGAAAGCTTGGGGTGAAGCAAATAATTGCTACAAGATTAAGAAAGATACAGAAAGTGGAAGCTGGGCGTTCCTAAAAGCTGCCTCATGGTTTTCCTCTGAAACTCAGAACAAGATTCTGTTCGCAGGCCAGAAGTCCAGTGGGAGATAGTGCCCCTCAATATTCTATTCTTCCAAAGCAATGGATCCCTAAATCCATTACCATTGGCTGCTAATAACATCGTCTCAGGAAAGGACTAAACTTTCCAGTGTCTTCTGTGTCTTTACGTGGCCGGGTGACTATGTTCTTACCTGTAAGAGGAAGTGGTGTGTACAATTTCTGAAATGTGTCCTCAAAGGTGGGCAAGACTTTCTTTGTTTTTATTCTCTGAGCCCTGAAATGCAGAAATGCTTGATTTGGACCAGTCCTTCTGGTAGATTTTTTTTTTTTTTTTTACAGAATGAGAGAACAAAGGACAGAGGGAGGGAGGGAGCCTGTGTTTCCAGCAGTCGTAGATTCATGCCATCAGCTCTGAACTGCCTCGATTTCATGGAATGAGAGCTCATCCTTTTTCTCAAGCCACTGTTGTTCTGATACTTCTGATGTCAGTAGCTGAGTCCAATACTAACCTAAACAGCAACTCTAATAACTAATTCCTTTCTCTACTGGTTTAGGAGACAGCAGTACCAGAAAGAAAAATAAGTAGTAGATGAGTTAGCGGCAGGCAAGCATATCAAATAAAAATACATAATATTAAATTTTTTCTTTCCCCCTCTTCTTTCCAATCACCCAGCACCTGGTTTCCCCCTCCTAGTCTCGTGTGTTCTGTTCTTCGTCCTACACCTGCTCACTCACAGGCATTCAGCTGCTTATTCAGTGATGCCGGGACACCCGTTGGGTCTTGCAGAACCAGGTCGTAGGAAAGGAACGCAGCTATCACAATGAGACATACATAATTTTCCAGGGAGCCTTTGCATTTCTTCTGATTACAGGGCTGAAGTTGATCTTGGAAATTCGGGGAAGCCATGCCCTCATTTCACACATGAAGAAACTGAGACTCAAGACATTCTGTGCTGCAGCTGGTCAGTGGCAGAATTGCAGACTGAAACCTGAGGCTCTCACTTTTGTGACCAGTCCACTTTTCACTGTATCCCAGTTTTATTTCAGCATTTCCCATGAAAAAGAGCCCTCCTCAATTTGGGGGGTGACATTAACTTTGCAATTTAATTAGGGATTAATAACTATGTTCTAAAGTTTTAACCCTGGACAAACGTATCTGAGAGCTTCATGGAAACCGCCTCTGCTTACTCTACTCTTCCTAATGCCGTGCAAATGTGCACATAGTGGTGGTAACTTCGGAACTCTGGATTTTGGTTTGATTTTGAACAATATTGCAATATTTTGTTACCCAAATAGAAGCAATTTTAATTGCATTTGTGTAATGGTGTAGAAGACATAGCTGTATCAGTGTAGGCTGGCCAGGCATTGAGTTGTTAAATTGGAACTGTAGAAGACTTATTCAAAGTGGTAGAAACTCCCTAAATTAATTGGGAGGTTTGAGTCTAGAAAACAGACCAGAAGCAGCGATGTTTTCACATTCTAAGGCTGTGACTCTCTGCTCCCCTTCTCTTGGAGTGGAGTTTTAATGAATTGCTCCGGGAGTGGGGGTGGGGGTGGGGGTTTGCCTCTCCGGGAAGCTAAAACATGGGGCTCCAAACCCCACACAGATGGCACGCCTTAACAAAGTTGCGCTTTCACATTTTGATTGTTCAAAAATACCTTCTGCAAAGCCGGTGTCTGTTTGGTAGAGGGCGTTTACACAGCGCAGAAGGAGCGAAATGAGTCGGGGAAAGCAGGTGAGGCAGCTGCAGGCATTTGTTCCTATTGTAACAGAAAAGGTGTTTTAATTAGTTTACAAAGTTTCCTTAGTAAACGCGAGCTGGCGTGCATGTTGTTTTGCTATTTTGAATGGTATTTTTAGATTTCTAGCATGTCTTCAGAGTGACAAACTTCACTCACAAGCTCTAATATAGTTTAAATCATGCTGAATGCCTGTAGCTGGTCCAAAGCCACTTTCTGTGCAGTGCTCTGGGCTAGGTCTGAGCAAAGGTGACAGGAAACTCGGGGTCGGGTGGGGAGATGTGGGTGACTGAGGAGGGAGGGTGAGGGCCTAACTCCCTGGAAGAACAGGAAAGGTTTCCTGAAGGCCCTGCGGGAGCTGGTTGCTGAACGGTGCACAGCACCGTGCAAGACAGATTGGGGGGCGCGGGGGGCAGGGAGAACAGTCCAGGCAGAGGAAAAAGTGAGTGTGAAATCGAGGAACCTGAGCAGGCCTGTGGCCTGTTGGGGTGGTATGAAATATTTCCGAGGGGTTGCAGGACTGAAGATTGTGGCTTGTTGCCCAGTGAAACGTTTCCGCACTCTGGAGGACTCCTTTATGCCTTTACCTGGGTCCTCCGTGTCCTGGGCCGCACTCCATCCTGCCCTGGCCCCTCCACCTGCGGCTCATCGCCCTGCTTCTCACTGCAGAGTAAACAGGAGTCATCAGAAGAGCCAAGAGCTCGCCCTCCTCCTTCCACCTCCACACCTATAAATACCTCTCAGCCGCTGTCCACTGTTTCCTTTCAGGGCAGTGATTCAGCAGAGAAATTATCAGTCGCCAATCCTGTGTTTTCCACCCCATCCCCTTTTGACTTCTCATGAAATTTGCCTTCTGAGATTTCTTCCTCTGATGTTTCTACAATCCTCTCTCTCTCTCTCTCCTCTCCCTGCCCCAATTATTGCCATCAGATAACAAATGTGCGGGGGGGGGGGGGGGGAGAATAACACAATCAACCAACAAAAACAAGTGTTGACCTCACATCCTGCTTCAGTTTTTGTGGTGAGAGCAGTGCTCTTGAACCCAGGATTCCAGGTATGCTCTTAAAATTCCTACCTCCCTGGTCAGGAGACTAGCTCTGGCCCACAGGGCAGGCGAAAGGGACTCCTCCCACCAAGAGCTTCGCACTTTCTCCACAGCCCCTTTCTCTGCCCGGTGAACTTAGAGGCCACACTTTCCAGATGGCAGAATACAGGACTACAAGACGGGGGTCGGAGCGCATCATTAAACACCGCATGAACAAGGCGCAGACATTTATTATACCCGCCCTCGGGACTGTCTATCGAGGCAGCCGGCATGAATCATCCTGATTAATAGAGTTCCCTCTTACTTCTCCGCACTTTCCGCAACCCAGCTTCTGCAAAGAGTCTTGCAAACACTTCTTCATCTTCTGCACACGCTTGTCCCTGCAGCTCACTGTTCTCTTGCTAAGGTTAATGCCATAGTGCAGAGGGGAGGACGTTTCTTTTTATTTCTGTATTTATGTTTGGAGACTTAGTAGAATGTAATGTTGTCAGCCACTCTTCTTTGACATGTTCTCTTCTCTGGTCCCAGTGTCCTTCCTCTCTTCCAGAGCGTTCTCTTTGTTCCTTTAGGGACTTTTGTTCTTTTTTTTTTTTTTCGTTGGCGGGGTTGGGGGGTTTTCTTTTCCCTTCTTTTTATTTTCCCCTCTGTTCTCTTTTCTTTGGTTACTTCACACAGCTTACAACACAATCCATGTGCTAGCAGCTCCCAGATTTCTTCAACTGAGACCTCTGTGCTAAGTTCTACTGTTAGGCTAAAACTTGCTGAAAGTCAGGACAATGGTGCCTCCATCTTAGGACCCCCCCTTTTTGCCCACCACCAAGTTAGGCCTCCAGTGGAAACTTTCACTGAGCACCTGAAGCCACCTGGGCTGTGTGAACTCAACCGCAGGAACCACCGAGCTCCATTTCTATGAAATACTTTGCTTGCAAAACCGCTCATCTTCGCTTCTGTAAACCAGCTTGCTTTGCTTGGTTAACACCGGAGGCGTCCAGACGCCATGGGCTCAAGCCCCCCCTGTACCTATATCCCTTAAATACCCTCAACCGCTTAACCTGCTGCTGCTCTCGGTAGTCTTATAAGCTCGGGGCAGCCGGTCGATCGATCTAATAAAGGACTGTATTATCTTTAAATCTCATCTGAAGTGCTCCTTTCCTCAGTGGTTCCAAGATTTTATGTCCAACATTATGCTCTTCACTTCATAACCAAATGTTTGCTGTTTTCACCAGCGTTTCCTACAGGCATCTTAAACTGATTCATGTACAGATGAACTACCCATCTCCCGAACTGTTCTTTTCATCTTTGTACACGTGGAAATTATCCCACTATTGGCCGAAGTTTTGAAGTCTGGAGCATTGGAACCATTCTTGACGCGTCTCCATCAACCCACATATCCAGGTTTTTAAAGGTTCGTTATTGGGTTCAATAGAAATATATTAAACTGTACTGCCCTTGCTGTCTCTCTCCAAACCTTGAGCTGTGGAGTTTTCTGACTGCTTTTTCTGCTCCCAAACTAATGTCCTGGTTCATTTCCCATTCAGCAGTTAGAGTAATCTTTTAAAGTCTCTCTCCTAGAGATCTAAGAGATTTTTGGTTTGAGGAAATGGCATAAATAGAAACAACTGTTATAGAAAGAATCACTTTAAATAAACCAATACAATGTGAAATGCATAAGAGCAGCTTTATGACTAAGATGGTCAGGAAATGCCCAGTAAGTCTTTAGCCACAGAAACTTATTTAAAACTCCAAGACTATGCCACACTCTCAAAGACAAACAATATCCCATTACTTTATTTAATAAGTTGCATAAATTACATAGTGTGTGATTTGGTTGCTGATATTCCATCTGTGATAAAACAAATTTTGGCAATAAAAAGGGTATCATGAGATCGGATGGTGTGCGCACACCTGTGTTTGCAGACTCTACACACTGTTTAGTATAAGTAGTAAATGACAAGTTATCCAA
>NW_003852533.1:507151-513055 GCF_000181295.1 Otolemur garnettii | reverse complement strand
GGAAGGAAGCGTCAACGGAGAACGCCGTGTGCGTTTGGGCACAAATGCTGTGGCGTCTTCTTAGCAATGCAAGACAAACTCTAAAAAAGAAATAAAGGGCAACTATAAGACTATGTTAGGAGCACTCTCAAATATAGGGGTCACAAAGATTGTTGTCGCAGTCCTCTTCCCTCAGCCAGATTACATGTGTTTTGGTTTTCGGGATACTCATGTTGTAACCTACTTTCTTCCTGGGAGAGGCTCAGGCTGACTGAAGTTGTGTGTGGCTTTCAGTTGGCACCACGTATTTCAGCTTTACTGCAGCTTTCCAAAAAGCTTAACTTTTAAATTTTAACAATTAACTAAAAATTGTTAAATTTTTCTGCATTGTTTTCCCTGTAACCCCAGCCTCTACCAGGGTTCTGAGACAGAGTTTTAAAGTCATGGAGCAGACGTAAGTTAAATTCATCTGCTGTGACTGGCCGGCTGATGGTGACAAAAGCACTCAGCGAGATGGCAGAATACCCTGATGCAGTATGGCTTGGCAATTATAATCAACAAGCACATAGTTTGTATAAGATTTGAGTTTTTTAAAAATATGTAAAATAGGAACAATATTATCTACTTTTGGCATTGTAGGGAGGATAAAATGTCCAATTTTTTCAAAAATATTTAGCACAGTTTACTCAGTGGGTTCTCAGAATGCATTTATTAAATCTGGATCAAATTCACATGACTGATACTAATAACTGTTAAATTGTGCATTGGGGGTTAGAAAAGACCTCGGACAGTTTTTTCCCAACCCACTTATTGTGTCAGCGATAACAGCCAGGAGTCAGCTTGAATTTCACAGCTCTTGGCTGTCCTGTGGCTAAAACCTGGGTCTCCAATACACAGCCCAGTGGAATTTTTACCAGAGCACTCTGATGCAAGTGACATAGATCACCATGTATGACCAGCCATCACATGGCACAGAGCCTGCTTCTGTTGAGAGAAGCAGGACCCTTCACAATTACTTACCCTTCACAATTACTTAGTGGTGTATGAAGAATTGGGTTCAAACACGGGTCTTCTGTTAGCTATTGATAATTTCTGGCAAGTCACATTGCTGTAAGCAGCAGTGTCAATACTAGCCCTCTGACCTAATTGTTGCCTCATTTAGATAAGAAAGAAAATTAGTGAATATACTTGGCATAGTGTTCTAAACAAGAAGTGTTCAGTGAATGTTTGTGCCATTTGGATCCATGCCGTGCATTCCTGTAGTGTACCCTGGCAATCGAGCTCATTTAGATGCCCTGGCTGTTTTCTTCTCCCTGAACTGTGTAAACAATTCTTTAGCTCTCTGGTTCTTGATGCTTGTGGGAGCTTAGCCATCATGAGTCTTAATACAGGGCACTCCCAAAGTCGCCATACATAGGGAAAATGGGAAATTGTGGCTAAATGTACCTTAATGTCCAAAATGTTAGTTATCAAATTTTATGAAATATTTACAAAATATTCTCATCGTGTTGGCTACCTCTGTGTACAATTTTGTAATAAACATTTTGTATGTAAAGGTACATTTAGCTACAATTTCCCATTTTCCTTATGTATGGCAACTTCTGGGAAAGCCTGTAGTTAACTCACACTAAGCCTGCACTTCCATCACAAAAGTTGAAGGGTGGTCAGCCTGCAGAGCACTGGCTCCATGGCGTTGGCTGATCTCCTGTTTGTGATCGGAGGACTCTCATTATGCTTCCCGTGAGCTGCTCATGCCTCCTGCAGCCCTGGGGAGGTCAGGCAGGTGCTCCCTGCTGCCCGGATCTCAGCTGCAAGATGGGAGACCGGCCTGCTGGTCTTACTTTAAGGCCAAAGTGACCTCTAGAAGGGGATTGCTCTTAATTGGATCTATTTATATTCTCCTTCATTTCGGCCAGAGCACTGACCCATGCCAGGAACTCTTCTGCCCAGTGGCCTGCCCTAAATTGATACAGTACTTGACCTGTTACACTCCATTTCCCGAGCCACGGTCCTGACAGGCATTTCCGTAACCCTCAGAACCCCGACATGGCTGGGACGTCAGGCTTTTTCGTTAACAATTGTCTTCCCTCCAACTAGCTTTCAATGTGATTACTCAGTTATTAGCAATATGTTTTTTTTTTTTTTTTTGCTTGCTATAAAATCATATAGCTACGTGCTGGTGGAATATTTCCTTAAGGGACTCCTTTAAATTCAGGCTCATACCTGTGCCGGGGTGAGGGATTCCAGAAGCAGGTCTTCCTTCCTTCCTCAATTGTTTGGTATTATACTTGTTTTCCCCTGGGGTCAATGATAACTTTTTTGTTAATAGAAATATTAATAGAAATGTGTTGAACTCTTAAGAAATATCTGGTTTCTATAATGGTTATTATGAGTTTATGCCTGGCTGTTAGTTTACAAGTGGATTTGGATGCTGTTGACGAGATTGTGGTGGATTTGCACGCCTTGGGAAGATGTCCAACAGGGTTGATACATTCCCAGCATAAACCCATATTTGAAATACACAGGCATTTGTATAAATAAATGTAAACGTGTTAATGAACAGAACTAAGAAAAAGACCTGGAAGTTAATGTCCATATGTCAACAGTGATTTTCTCCGTGGGATGTAATTAAGAAAGATGTCCACTTTCTATTTTATATACTTTGTAGTAGTTTGAATATTGGCTATAAATTGCTCTTTTAGTAACTATTTAGAATAAAATGAGTCTTAAATATCAAGATATAACAAAAGACATTCGAGAAGGTTTGAGGCCATGTATATTGTGCAAAGAGAAAGCTCTGCTCTTTGGAGTGATGCTGTGGGGAAGAAGAAGGGACGTGGTGACATTTCTTATGAGATTTTCTCAACATTTAAATGTTGTTTTTAAACTGAGTTTACCTGTTACGTCCCCCCTCCATCATTCTATTACATAAAATACTCATTTTAAACACATTTATGTAATCTAACATATTTAAGGTTCTGTAATTAGGGATATTAAAGTGTGGATTATAAAGCCTGTTCCAACATTAGTCATTTACGTACACACACAAGAGTAAGAGCAGTAGTGAAACATGGGAGTTAATAGAATGGCTAAATATACTGTCGCCATTAGGGTCTCACGGAGAAGCAATGTCGCAGAGAATACACCCACAATTGAAATTGTATTTAGGTAAAGGGGTTCACGGCTCTCTCAGGCATGTGACAAGTTTATTTCTTTCTCTCCTGGCTTATATTGTGTACATGTGCACTGTACCTCATTAATATTCATTATAATTACCATAATATGAATAAACATCTTGTGAGGATCTCGTCAGCAGCTCCTCCCTAGTAATTCATGGTTTACCTGATATCACTTTATCTAACATCGTCCTTTTGAATATAATCCCTTTATCATAACTTAATGGAGTACATGTTGTTAGCCATTACTTCTTTATTCTTATCTGATGAAGCCTCAGGCTATGGGGGAGCAAGGTAGATTGAATACCCGTCCTTGCTGGCCTCACCGTCTGGAGGCAGTTACTTTGATTTTAAGCAAGGAATAATTCAGAAATTTCTAAGACATACAGAAAACTTGCTTGCAAGCTTCTGGTCCCATGTGGGCCTTAAGTTAGGGGGTTTTTCTGCGCGCAGCCAGCCTGGCCGTATGGATTCTGCCCCAGTTTCTCACAAGTAGGCCTGCATAAAGTCTTTTTGCTGCTCTCTCTCAAACAGCTTTTCTGGCCAGAGGTACATCTTCTGCAGCTGGTCTGCGATTTATTTTATAACATACAGTTCTGTAGCGCGGTGGTGTTGCATTGTGTCCTTCCCCAAATAAGTCAGACACATTTCCTTCATCTTTTCTTACAGGGAGGGGGAAGGGGAAACTTTCTGCAAGTCAGAGTCTGTAAAAGAAAATATTTGCACTGGACACTTGTTAAAATGGCAAGACAGATTTTATGTGAACTAACGTGGCAAGGGAGGGAGTCTTCAGTACAGAGCTGAGCTCGACTTCAAACCCAGCAATGAAAGTGGGGGATTGACAGCCAAGAGGCAGGACGAAGGCTGGTGAATGGAATTTCACAAGAAAGCTTGACCAAAGGTAGGGAACTGGATCAGACAAGAAGTTGGCCAGCTTGCTTAGCAGGAGTCTTGCTGAAGCTGGGCTAGGAGGCCAGCGTTGAGGCCACGTCCAGAAGAGGCTCAAAGGAATTTGACTAAAGTTTGGTCAAGGAGGAAGGTTTTGTCCTATCCCGCGGTGGAGTTCACATGATAGGATATGACCTATTACAATGTATGCACAAAGATATTTTCTTAGTATGAGGGGTCATGGGGCAGGCTGAGCATTGCTAGAGTTGTTTGCATAGTAATTGCCACATCATTGCACCTGCTCATCATAGAAAAGTGACATGTGAGTTTGCTTGTTGCATGAAAGAAGGGCAAAAATCTGATGCGTTCAAGTTCCCCAAGCAAGGCCGTCATTTCCCAGGTGCGTTAGAGCACTTTGTGGAGTACCAACTGCCGCCAGTGCCTGGACCCAGGGATATTTAGCTCTAGCCCTTCATGCTCTGTGAACTTGGGCAAGGTATTGACTCCTTGGAGCCTCTGCTCTTTGTTGATAATAAGGAATAATAGTGACAACTATGACACTATTGGGTGGGTTAAATGAGCTTAATTATGTAAAGCACATGTCTGCAGTGAGTATTTATGAGAATGAGATGTTTACACACATAAGTACATTTATTATTATCTTGCCCATAGTATGTGGTAAACGAGTGCTCTTAAGTCTGTGATGTTACTTTTCTTTCTAGAATCCTCTTTTTCAGGGTCCCTTTGGCCTTTTCCACTCCCCCTCCCTAGAAGCATCTCTATACCCCCATGACTAGTCTTATTCTCTGTACCATTCCAGAAGCAGCTGTTATTTCTTTTCTGCTTGGGGACCTCTAACACATTTTTACACTGGTGAAAATATTTCACTATCCTGAGCAAAGGGTGTGAGAGAACTAAGGTAGCTGTTTAACAATGGGTACTGGGTTCTCACAATCATGCCTTTGATGATTTCATTGTACTATTTATATATGTGCAAATTGAATCAAACCACTCCTCCTCCTCAAAGTCTCTGGTGCTTCTTACTGTACTTGAATCTATAGCCTACAGTGTGAACTTGTATGATATAAACTTTTTCTGTTTTTCACGTTCAACCCTTCACAATAAACAATTGCCAGCGCAGGGCTCTCTGCAGCTCATTAAATTTGCAAGTGTCTTTTGGCCTGGGGGTCTTTGCGCAGGGCTGCCCCCTCTGCCTAGAATACTCCTTCTCCAATTCTTTGCGTGGAAGTCTTTTTCTCGCCATTTTTGCCTCAGTTAAAATTATCTCCTCCTCAGAGACAGACGCTAAGCACCTCTATCTTCTTCCTCATTAAGACCTTCTTTCCTTCTTGCATAAGAACTAGAAGTGTAAATTATTTCATTGATTTTGGAACTGTTTTTATTGGTATCCATCACTGGAAGGTAATATATGTATGGCTCAGATTATACATTTACAAATGATTATTGACTAAAGTTCTCATCTTATATCTTAACTATTTTCTTAAACACAATGCTTAAGTTTCACCTTGGAAATGAACTTTATAGACCTTAATGTCGGTGGGAAAGCTATCATTAAATTAATTTCTAAAACCTGTGGAAACGGTTTGTATTGGATCAACAAATTCCCTGCCTTGTGAACCCATGAAAAATCTATGCTGTGATCAAGAAGTGAAACCGATTGCTTAGAAAATTACAATGAACCTGTCTATTTTCATCTTCTAGTTTGAGATAAAAGGGGGAAAAGTGTTAAATCAAAGTAAACAGAATGTTTACTTTGCTTTCAGTTTTAATAATTAAATGCATTATTCACAGTTAGGAAGGTTTATTGATACACTCCGACCTCCCCTGGTTTTTTTTTTTT
>NW_003852533.1:503731-505559 GCF_000181295.1 Otolemur garnettii | reverse complement strand
AAGAGTTCTCTAAATAAATTTTCTAAAGAGTAAATGGATGGTTTGGGGAAGTAGCTTATAACTAGAGCTTTTTATTTATATGCCAGATAAACACCAGGTGCGATGTGACAGGTGATTTAACCATGTAAAGGTAGACTGGACATGAAGTTTTTTTTTAGCCTTTCTAATCCTGGGATGTGACAGTTCACTACAAATGGTAATCCAGCTTGGTTGATCAGTTATTCTGTCCAGATCATTGGAACATTCCATTTCTCCAGGAAAGAGACATTTAATTGACCATGTATATTTGCACCTCTCTGTCTATTGAAATATGCTAAGATAAGGAAATCAGACTCTCGGAGAAATATTTTCCTAGTAGAAATTCTTTTTTTATATTAAAAATACTAGTAAAAAACAGACAAACAAAACCCCAGAAGTTCTTACTGGAGTTCAAAAGAAAGTGGGAATTTGGCAACCTCCCAACTATTTCGGTCAATAGAAACTGCCAAACTGTAAGGTTTAAGTAATTAAGTGATTTAGATTTCTGGGTCAATAAAATTAATTATGCAATTAACAAATCCTCATACTTTAGTCTGTGAATCATTGTTTTTCAATTGCTGTGTAGTTTTTAATACGTACAAACTTTATTTTTAATTAAAATTCCATATTTAGTTATTAAAAGTAATAAAGACATGCTGTTTTAAGTCCACAGAGAAGGTGGGATTCTGACGGGAGCGTGTGCACTGCAGGGAGATGCGGGAGGCAGCACCAGACTCAGCCGCACAGCAGCCTGGGAGGCAGACAGCATCGGGTTCAAGTCTTCACAGGGTTTCATTACAGGTAAGTGACCTTGGACAGGTTATTAATTTTCTTCTGTCTCAGTTTCTGCATATGTAAATAGAGATGATAGCTCGTAAAGTCTATGTTAAGTTTTTAATCTCAGTTCACATTAACACTTTACCTACCTTAGTTTTATACTTCCCTTTCTCTTATCTGTTGTCTCCTTTTTAAGTCCTACTCATTTTATTAACAATGAGCTTAATGATTTCCTGACCCCAAGTCATGTATCTTGATCCATGTCATAGTCATCGTACTGCCCTCAGCTGTTCCTTTACCGTAATGATTATTGTAATTGCGCTTATACTGTCTTTTCATATGCTGTTATGATTTTTCATCATCATTTCTGTAACATCATTTCCTCACACCATACCTGGCCTACAGTAGCTAATAAATATTTGCAAGAGAATAAATAAATTCTCAATAATAATTCAGTGAGATAATGTATACCAAACACTTAGAAAACGGTTTCATTATTGTAAGAAAATTATTAATGAAACCTTAGCTCCTTTCACCATTTTCTCACCATAATCTTGTCACAGAGACCTTCAAAATATAAATAGTAACAACCAGAAATTCATTGCTGTAAACAGCAGAGCTCTAGAATTTACTAATTTTGCAAAACTGAAACTTTGTACCCATTAAGCATCAACTCTCTCTTTCCTTTCCCCTCAGATCTTGGCAACCACCATTCTGTTATCTAGATTTGGGGCAATTTTTATTTCATCCTAAGTGAATGAGTCGGGAAAAGCCTCCAACTGAGAGAACAGCGTGTATATTAAAGGGCAAGGTTGCTTTGTTTTCTGTCAAGCAGAAAGATGGTGGTGGAATCGGTTAATGAATAATTGTTTCCAAAGCAAACCACTGGTCTCCCATTCGTCTCACTCTGCACGCCCAGATGAGACTGAGGTCCGATCAGGGAGATGTTCCTGAACTTGGTATATGTGGAATGGCTGGCACGGCCAGAGTGAGGAAATGTGGGATATAATCACTGACATTCTGGAGACAAACA
>NW_003852533.1:502354-502876 GCF_000181295.1 Otolemur garnettii | reverse complement strand
TCTCCCTGAGCTCGTTTCCCTTAGTCAGTTAAGTATATTTCTAAGTATTTTATTTTCTCTGTAGCTATTGTAAATGGTAGTGAGACTTTGATTGAACTCTTAGCTTGGCAATTACTAGGGTGTAGAAATGCTACTAATTTGTGTACATTGATTTTGTAACTTGAGACTTTGATGAGTTTACTTAGAATTTCTAGGAGTCTTTTGGCAGAGTCATTTGGGCTTTCTAGATACAAAATCATACTGCTGGAAAACAGGGATGGTTTGACCTCCTGTTTTTTTTTTTTTTTATTATTATTCAGATACCCCTTTGTTTCTCTCTCTCACCTGATGGGTCTGGCTAGGACTTCCCATACTATGTTGAATAGAAGGGGCTGTAGTCCTGTTCCAGCTCTTAGGGGGAGCAAATGTCAACTTTTCTGCATTTAGTATAATGTTGGGTGTGGGTTCATCACATATGGCTTTTATTATATTGACATATGTTTCATCTGGAAATAATCAACAGAGCAAACAGGGAATTTAAAG
>NW_003852533.1:498129-501298 GCF_000181295.1 Otolemur garnettii | reverse complement strand
AAGTATTCTTGTAACAAAAACATTTGTACTCCTTTAAGGTTTTGAAATAAAATTAATTAAAAATTAAAATCTTTTCTCACCAAAAACAAATGATATTAACAAAATATGAAATAATGCAAGAGTGATGCAAGTTCAGCATGGGGAGAGTTGGGAGGGAGAGGGGCCGTCTGAAGCCCCTGTTCTGTGGTGGGCAGGCCAGGGGCCTCCTGTGCTGTCCTGTTTAGACCTCATCATGGCCCAATCAGCTGGGTCTCGTTCCTATTTTCATTTCCCAGAGGAAGAAACAGACCTGGGCGGGTCTTGTCACTTGCTCATGCTCACACATGGTCAGTGCCAGAGGCTGGACTGGATCCCAGGTTTGACTAATTTCAAAGCTTTTTTTAAAAAACAAAAATCATTATGCCGTGGTTCTCAGCTCAAAATCCTTCTTTAGCCATGCAGATAATATAAATGAACAAAGCTGGCGGGGGCATGAGGCATCAGAGGTGGAGGGTATTTAGGAAGCTGGAGAGTGTATGCTGCATTTAAAAGGGGCCTTGTCCTTAACTCCAGGAGGATACTGCCACATGGGAATCTGGACTCAGATCTCCAGACTGCATAAGACAAGCTAAGAATTTGTGATTTTTATGTGAAATGTCTTAATTTGATGCTGTTAATTAATTTGGAATTTCAGAAAACTTTTGACTGATCACACATACAGATACACACACACAGACACCCTCCTCCAGGCTGAGTCCAGCCTGAGGACCACTGGGAGGTGACCTCCATCTCACACCTGCTCCGTGGGGCTCCCTCAGTAGTTAGCACGTTAAAACCTTTGAGAGAATGGCTGGAGATTCTGTAAATAATAACACACAAGCAGAAGACATCTCTAAAAGAAAGCTCTAGTCATATCAAAACGTAATGAATCAAAAAAGAAGAAAAAGATGAAGGTGATGTTCTTGCCCTGGACACTGAGCAGAACCAGGATCAAGGTAGGCCTGGTCCCGCACCAGCCGTGTGTGCAGCTAGCTGACAGCAGCTCACGAGACCCAAGTATCAAATACCGAGGAAGTTTTTCAGTCAGTGTTAAATCATTGGTAACTTGAAATTGGCTGTGGGAGGAAGATTTGCACCACAGTAATCTGCATACACTAAAAATCAGAGGTGTTTCCCCCTAGAGTGGGTTTTTAGCACATCACTATCTGTCACTTATGTAAATGTTTTATTGTTTATTAAGTAAAACTATTTAAAATTCACTTATGATATTATTTGGTAAAATACCTGTTAAATAAATATACCCAGTAGTTGATGTTTAGGTGAACTCAACTTATTTTTTTCCTTTCCATGTTAGTGACCCTATAATGATGATTTCATGACTAAAGTTCTAGAAACAACTATAAACTATATCTAAACAGGGAATAATTCATTCCGTAACTAGTTTTAAATGAGATCAGCTAACACTTAGCACTTCTACTAGCCAAGTCATTATTCCTAGAGATTCACAAACATCACACTCATTGCAACCTTCATGACAAACCTATAAGGTAGATGTTTTAATGTTTTCATCATTTCATTGACATGGAAATTAAAATGCAGAGAACATCCCACAAAGATAATGTAGCACAGTTGGGAACTGAATCGGGTACTTGCACTGCACAGTAAGCAAGCTTGGGTACTGCACTCCTAGAATACATTACGTTCTTGAAGTGACCATTTTCAATCAGGTCAGTCTATATACGTGTTTATCAGAAGGATAGTATAAGAAATAATAATAAAGGTTAAATGACAAGCATAAATCCCGGGTAACAGTGGGTGATTAATGAATTAATACCTTTCTTTTCTCCTCCTAAAAGCTAAAGACATTACACAAAATTGCAATGAATTGCCTGATTACATCTTCACAGGGTTGATATATTTTAATAAGAAATAAAAATGAAGTAAATTGGCCTGGGTGGGGGTGGCTAATGCCTGTAATCCTAGCACTGTGGGTGGCTGAGGTGGGAGGATCACTTGATGTCAGAAGTTGGAACCAGCTTGAGAAAAGCGAGAGCCCTGTCTCTATTTAAACTAGAGAAATTAACCAGATGTTGTGAGTACTGCCTGTAGTCTCAGCTACTCTGGAGGCTGAGTCAAGAGGATCACTTGAACCCAGGAGTTTGAGGTTGTTGTGAGCTAAGTTGACACATGGCATGCTAGCCTGGGCAAGAGAGTGAGACTGTCTAAAAAACAAAAGTGGGATTCTCCATACTTCCTTTCAAAAAGGTTGTATTATTTTGCAGTCTACCAGCAGTTTGAAAGTGTTCCCTTCTCTCCACATCCACGCCAGCATCTGCAGCTCTGAGACTTTATGGTATGGGCTGTTCTCACAGGGGTTAGGTGATATCTCAGGGTGGTTTTGATTTACATTTCTCTGATATTTCTCTGATGATCAGGGATGATGAACATGTTTTCAAATGTTTGTTAGCTATTCATCTGTCTTCTTTAGAGATGGTTCTATTCATCTCTCTTGCCCAGTGACAAAAGGGATTGTTGGCTTTTTTCATGTTGATTAATTTGAGTTCTCTGTATATTCTAGTTATCAACCCTTTGTCAGATTGATACCCTGCAATATCGTTTCCCATTCTGAAGGCTGTCTTTTTGCTTTACACATTATTGTGTCCTTAGCTATGCAGAAGCTTTTCAGCTTAATTAAATCCCATTTGTTAATTTTTGTTGTTGTTGGGATGGTCACTAAAGTCTTTTTCATGAAATCTTTCCCCAGTTCAACATTATCAAGAGTTTTCCCCACACTTTGTTCTAATGTTTTTTTATCATTTCGTGTCTTAGGTTTAAGTCTCTTATCCATCTTGAGTCAATTTTTGTAAGGGTGAAAGGTGTGGGTGGAGTTTCAGTCTTTGACATGTGGTTATCCAGTTCTCCCAGCACCACTTGTTGAATAGGGATTGTTTTCCCCACTGTGTGCTTTTGTTTGGTTTATCAAAGATCAGATGGCAATTGGAGACTGGTTTCGTCTCTTGGTTTTCTATTCTGTTCCATATATCTATGTCTCTATTTTTGTGCCAATACCATACTGCTTTGATTACTATGGATTTGTAATATTATCATCCTGTTTGATCCTGCAATCCCATTACTAGACATCTACCCAGTAGAAAAAAAAATCATTTTATCACAAGGACATTTGCACTAG
>NW_003852533.1:494339-497399 GCF_000181295.1 Otolemur garnettii | reverse complement strand
GGGGACGTTACAAAGGACGGTCATTATCTGCTAATGGTGTCAGATGCATGGGAAAGACTACAAATGCTCCACTGAAACAGGAAAATGTTTCAAAATTACATAATTTGAGTTTAGAATAAAATGTCCTATTCTTTTCTCTGGGTATTTATTTCAAATATTTCTTTCAAAAACAAAAAATATTTTAAAATAATACTGAATAGCCTTCCTGTGCCCTGCTGGGACCAGGTGAGAGAAGTGAGCGGGGACCCCCCAGCGATGGGACGCTTTGCTGCTGGCTCCCAGGAAGGCACCTGCTGACCTGCAGGGAATGTGAGATGGATGGGACAGCAAAGCCGTGGGTGTTCCCGCCTTCAACTGTCTCCAGAGAACTAAAAACCCCAAAACAAGACAAGGGGTTCAGCATAAACAAGGAAGTGGACAGCTGAGCTGCAGGGGCGCTGAGGACTGATCCCTGGACACTCCCGCAGGGGCAGACGGAGCATTGCAGAGGCGCCTCCACACGGTAGGCTGGTCTGCCCAGATCACGGCCCAGGACGGCCTCGGGGTCCTGACTCTCCTGAGGCTTAAGGGATTCTCTTCCTACGGGGGCAGAAACCCATTGATAAGGGACCAGGGTGGATGTCTGGCCAATGTTGCGTTGTTCACAGGGAGATGCACAGAGACTTGGAGGGTGTATTCCGGAAAGCTCTCTCCAGAGACCAGGAGAGGGTAGGTGGAGAGAGACATTTTCCAGAGCCCGAGACTGAAGTACCTGTGGGATTAGAGACAACCCAGGTCTCAACTAAACCAAGAAAATGAGGAGGAGGGCCAGGTCCAGGAGGCGAAGACTTGGAATGGTTTCCAGTGGGAGGGAAAACTTTCAGAAGGAGAAATCAAGTTTGGGACAGGGTCCCAGGCTGGCTCTGCCTCCAGCTCCTGGTTCTTGGCTCGAGTTGCACCACCCTCCACTGTGAACAGCTGCCAGAGCTCAGACACGTGCCATAAAAATGGGCCTCGATGCGCTCTCCTGACCCGGCATGGGAGCCATGGTGGTCAGCGCGTCCACGCAGAAGGTGGTCTCCTCACTCAGCTGCTCAGAAACCTGTGGTGAGCACGTCCTCCAGGCTGCTGTCCAGGAGCGGCCGGGAAGCCCGGATGCCATGAAAGCGCATCTGCATCTGTGGGAACAAGATGGGTATTGGCAGGGAGGCCCCAGGGAGGGGGGCCCCGCAAGTGCAGGGCCCACAGGGGTGGCTGGGCACCGTCTCCTCCTGGGTCGGCCCAGTGTAGCGGGAGGTGGCAGAGGAGTGTCCCAGGGACTGGTGTGCAGAGAAGCGCACACACGATGTGCTTGCGGCCAGCCGGGCCCAGCCCAGGGCCCATCCACTGCCAGACGCTGAGCAGCTGTGCAGAGAACCACCAGGTCACCCCATCCTGGGGACTGACCACCAGCCCTTGCTGGGGTGGTTAAAAGACAATTGTTACAGACCTCGTGACAACAGAGCAGCCACCTCCTGTGAATTGTTCTTCACCCAAATTGAGCTGTATTCTTGGTCTTGTTGATAAATATTAAAAACAAGATCAACAAGCAAATAATAATAATAATAATATTACTGAATAGAAAAAAAAAAGCAAATCATCCACATTTACATAATAGCAAACATTCAGGTGTGGGAAATGATCAGGAGATTAAGCCTAGTCCCTCTTTTTCCCAACAAAATCTTTTTCCACAAATGCTATGATTTGAAAGACAAAACTCCACATCTTTAAACAAATTTTCCTGAGCTCTCCACTTTCTTTTCAAAACATGTTTCCATACTCCTGAAAGGACATTATGTGAATTCTCTCTCTACATAGATTAGTAGAGCCGGCCATATGGTATCTGGTGTTATAAACCCTAATATATGTTTAGGCTTTTGCTAAGGCAATTATGTTTTAGATGCAGATTAGAACACATACTCAATTATTATAGAAATTCTGAGAGGTATAATTTTGTTTACTTGACATGACTATTATGAAACTTTACTTATAAGCTTTTCTGTCACAATCTTAGAGAAAGGTTTTTAATTCCTCACTGTTGCTGAATATAAACTTCTTTTATACTAGTCATATAAAAATTGCTATAAATTTATGTTGCAAATATTAATTTTGAGCTTATCAAAATTACTTTTTGCCTTAGGGAAAAAAATTATTTCCCTACTTTGTCAAGTAGCCAAAAGCCTAATTTATTTTTTGTTTTATACTAAATAAGATATGAAGAATTTTGTTTTATTTTGGCCTAATCTTTGTAACCAAGGTTCTCAGGATTACCCATTTTGGGGGAATTAATCTGCACCTTTGTGAGATGGTGTGGATGTAACATCAGTATCTCTCTAACGCTGTGAAAGGGAGATGGCCGAATGCTCCGTGCCTTTCAGGGGCTGGAAAGTAAGATGGGTGAGATAATCAGAAAGCAATATAGGAAAGGATTTACAAATGCTGAGGTTGCGAAGGACACAAATCAAGAAGTTGTGGAGATAAGAAGTCAGGCAACAGGCATTCCCAGGCCCCAGTCCTGGAATAAAGACGTGTTAGGACCAGATTTGTTTGGGAGACTTTGTGGAGGAAGTGAGATTTCAACTGGGTGATAAGATGAGACAGAGCTACATATGCAGAGGAAAGGAGGAAGGGCACTCCAGATACAGAATCCCAGGTCCTGGGCCCTCCAGATCCAGAATCCCAGGTCCCGGGCACTCCAGATACAGAATCCCAGGTCCCTAGCACTCCGGATCCAGAATTACAGGTCCCTGGCACTCCATATACAGAATCCCAGGTCCCTGGCACTCCATATACAGAATCTGCGGTCCCTGGCACTCCAGATCCAGAATCCCAGGTCCCTGGCCCTCCAGATCCAGAATCCCAGGTCCCTGGCACTCCAGTCTCCAGAATCCAAGGTCCCTGGCACTCCAGTCTCCAGAATCCAAGCCATGGTAGGGATCTGCACTTCATGTGTGTGGGCAAAGGGGAGCCACCTAGAGGAAAAACAGGCTCTAAATGGAGCGAGGGAAACACAGGCTCCTACAACTTGGACAGATGCGACAA